>NC_136863.1:19756618-20356618 GCF_951799975.1 Gobius niger | reverse complement strand
GACTTGCACAAAATCTGGTGGCAGTGGATCACGCTGGGTTCACCATATGGAGTGCTAAAGATGAATCGCGAAATCCACAATGGCTGAATTCTTAACCAATCAGTGAAAAATGGTATAGCTAGCAACCAAAGCCATCAGTTACTTAGCCATAGCAATAAAATTAGGCATGTCTCAAGAGCTAGTGCTGTCACATTTTCTTGTGGAGCAGCCCATCAAGAAGATGTAAATGTCTCACGATTGAAAACAGCCTAATAAAGAACATTGTTGGGGAATAATAAATCTTTCCACAATAGCAGGCTGTCCAACCTGTGCATTCTTCCTGGAGATAGTATCAGTCTAATGTCTGGTCGTTACAAGCACTTATTTAGCCCTGAGATATCGCTGTGATTCAGAGTGATTGATGGGACTTAACCCTGTCTGTGGGCCAGTGCAAAACAAGACATGCATCATGCTCAGCTCACCAAACTGAGATATGCTCTGTCATGGGCTGCTCTCTTGATGATGATGTCATGCCAATTCAAATCATGATTTATCTTTTACTTTGGCACATATTTTGGAATCAGAGTTACAGTTTATTTCTAGAATTGGCCTAAAGATTTTTTAAGTTGAGTGAAATATCAACTTTGCCTCCCATTTGTTTCGGGTACAGACCGGGTTCTTCCAGTCCAAAACAAAGCCCTCAAAAAAATGCATCACATGCTAAACATGCCCCTCCTTAAACCGCCACCTTAACGTGGTGGAGGGGTTTGAGCTCCCGAATGATCCTGGGAGCCCTGTTGTCGTCTTCCAAGGTAAACGGGTTCTAGTTGACTGGTGAGACAAAGAGTGGTTCAGAAACCGCTTTTGAGAGGCCAAAAATGCCCGGTTTGACTTGTGAGACCATCCTTCTGTGGACCCACCACCTGCAGGAGGAGCCATAGGGGCTGGTGCAATGTTATTTGGGCTGGAAAATGGATGGATGCTAAACATGATTCCTTACCAGCAGCAATGTGTTTTTATTATATGCTACAGTGCCTCTCGTTAGTATTCATACACCTTGACCTTTTGCACATTTTGTCATGTTTACAACCCTAAACATAAAGATTTTATTTTGATTTTTTTACTGAACGTTCACACACAAGTAACAGACAACTGTGAAGTGAAAGCAAAATGATACATGATTCTGTTATTTTTCAAAAAATAGAAAAGCGAAAAGTGGGGCGTGCATAAGTATTCATACAGCATGAATGAATACTTTGTGGAACCCCCTTTTGCTGCAATAACAGCAGAAAGTCTTGGGGTTTGACTCTAAGAGATTTGCACATGTAGAGACTGACATTTTAGCCCATTCCTCTTTACAAAACAACTCAAGCTCTGTCAAATTAGAAGGAGAACGTTTGTGAACAGCAGTTTTCAGATTATTCCACAGATTTTCAATAGGATTTAGGTCAGGACTTTGACTGGGCCATTCTAACACATTAATATGTTTTGATTGAACCATTCCATTGTAGATTTATCTTTGTGCTCCGGGTCATTGTCCTGCTGGAAGGTGAATCTCCGCCCCAGCCTCAGTTCTCTTTCTGACTCCAGCAGGTTTTCCTCCAAAATGTCCCTGTATTTGGCTCCATCCATGTTCCCAACTATTCTTACAATCTCCCCAGTCCCCACTGAGGAAAAGCAGCCCCACAGCATGATGCTCCCCCCGTATATTTGACACTGGGGATGGTGCACTCAGGACGATGAGCAGTGTTAGGTTTGCTCCATACAAAACGTTTTGCATTTGGGCCAAAAAGTTCAATTTTTGTCTCATCTGACCAAAGCTCCTTCTTCCACATGGAGCTGTGTCCTCCATATGACTTCTAGCAAACCAAACGGGATTTCTTATGGCCTCCTTTCAATAATGGCTTTCTTCTTCCACTTGTCCATGAAGGCCAGATTTGTGTAGATACGACTTATAGTTGTCCCATGCACAGATTCCCCCAGCTCAGCGGCAGGACTTCAGCTCCTCCAGTGTTATCTTGGGGCACTTGGTTGTATATCTTACCAGTGTCCTCCTTGTTTGATCTAATATTTTAGATGGGCGACCGTGTCTTGGTAAGTCTGCAGTGGTGCTTTACTCTTTCCATTTCTGAATGATGGATTGAACAGTGCTCCCGGGAGATGTTTAAATCTTGGGAAATCTTTGTGTAACTTAACACTGCTTTAAACTTCTCCACAGCTTTATCCCTGACCTCTCTGGTGCTCCTTGGCCTTCATGATGTTGTTTAGTGACCAATACACTCCGACCATAGCTCTGAGGGCCTAAAAGAACAGCTGAAATTATACTGAGAGTAGATTACACACAGGTGGCCTCTATTTAACCGTTAGGCCAAGGTGTGAACATTCTGGAGTCATTAGGAATGTTATAAAGGCAATTTAATGCACCCAGAAAATGCTGTATGAATACTTATGCACGCCCCACTTTTCACTTTTCTATTTTTTGAAAAATAACGGAATCATGTATCATTTTGCTTTCACTTCACAGTTGTCTGTTACTTGTGTGTGAACGTTCAGTAAAAAAATCTAAATAAAATCTTTATGGTTATGGTTGTAAACATGACAAAATGTGCAAAAGTTCAAGGTGTATGAATAATTTCGAGATACATACATATTACATACATATTATAGTATAGTATATCTGCATATTTTCTCCCACACTTCCGAACTTGAAAAACAGTGAACTTTAGGATATTAACAACAATATTTTGTTACGTCAGAAAATATCAGACTTTTACTTTACAGTGACCTTTGATCTTAAACAGGGAAAATGTATCATTTGAGGGGTGGGTTGGTTTCTCAAAAATGGGAGACGACTGTATAGTGGATCATGTGGAGAATGTTTTTTGGACATTACATGATATTTTATGAACGTTAAAATTGTTATTACATATATATTTTGCTACAATATTTCCCCGGGGGTAAACTAATTCTGCAAAGTCTTTTAAGCGATGCACAATAGACGAGCAAATCTTGATGAATCCTCGCTCAAAATTTGGAAATTCATCCCCGGGAGCTCCACCCTGGTTGCTCATTGCTCTTGACAGTTTACCCCTGCTCCACTGAAGGATGGATCAAATGCAGACAGGACAGTTTTCCCTACAATGGCAATAAATTACACTGTAACCGCTTTTGTTATTGTTCCTGTTTAGAAATCGTACTGATTTAAATGCATCATTCATTCATTCACTCATTTTTGGATATATGACAATTATGTATAGTAAGTGTAGGACATAACATAAGTAGCCCTTTACAACTCCAATTTACAGAAAATGATCACTGCTTGAGTTTGAATTCTTGAGAAACAATGTGCTGTGGAAATAAACATGACATCATCTTTTAAACTTCATGACCAATGCCATCAGCTTTTCCACTCCTCGCAGTCACCCCAGTCATCCCCAGCCTCTCTCACACGCCTTCTTATTGGGCCCAGTGTTGTCTGTGCTATCACACCACTGCCGTGCAACTGTTTTTGTATAGCTGGTGTAAAACAGCGCAGAACAAAGGCGGCTTTCTGTATAGGGCTTTAAAATGCCCTGTGACGTGGGCTACAGTGTGTAAAAATCTTTTCCAACTCATATGATTGGAGTCTTGAACTGTTAAAAATAATTAGCGCTCACCACCCTCTCAGCTGATAGTCAGCGACGAACAAAAGTCTGCCCTATGAGTCCTGCCCCAAAGCAGTCTGGCCTTTTTTTCATACGCTGACTTGGTGCAACACTTTCCAAGCCACTAAACTGTCTCCATTTTAACTATTTTCCACAACAAACCTCTGGACATGATTACAGCTTAATAGCTTGTGGCCACGGTTTTATGGCTGCTTGCTCTATTTGCAATGATAACTTTTCGGCACTGAAAGAGTGACTATAAAATACGCAAAGCATTAATATAATGCGCAGAGTCTGATATCTGATAGAGACTCAGACATGTAAGTGACAATTTCCACAGTCACTGATGGTATTGCATTCAAAAGTAGTGTGTGTAGCTGCACATTGAAGTCGTGCCAAAAATGAATTTGGGAAGTGTCTTGAATTTTGCCCCCAAAAAATATCGCATTTCAACACCTTACTTAAAAAAAAATCAAGTTGTGTCAAGACAAGACAAACTGACTAAATAAAAATATCATGACTAAAACTGAACTGGTATTCTCGTATTAAAAAGTTATTATAAAGTTGCATTTTTGTTTAAGGCTGTTTTACCCCAAACATTCTTTATCGTAGTCAGATGGAGGACCTTGTTGCGGGTGCTTGCGATATATTGCCTTTGTTCTATTATTTGGCAATATGCTTTAGTACAACCCGGAAGCAGTGCACTATTTTCTCTTTAGATCCAAGAACATTTTAAAGCAGTACCTGGCAACTTAATAAATATTTTCATAGTCCCTCTGGGGGTAATGCAAGTGTTAATGGGATGATTGGAGGGGCTTTCATCTCCCCTGGTGTCTCTGGCCAGAAAACCACACTCGCAGCTTTCCTTGCTCCGACCCGGAGGCGCCAATACACACTAATGGAATCACAAAAAAGAAGCTAACAGGCTAACGGGCAAAGCTAACTGTGGGCTAGCACCACTTAAACAGTAAATTTACAGCCAGTGAGTGAAAAAAAAAACTCCATTGTGTAATTGGATGTACAATATCCCTCTCTCCTTTTGTCTTTTTTGTCAGCGTAGTATTTACCCTCACGGACAATTAATGAGGAAAAAACTGTAACATGCTACGCTTTTGGCCTCTAGGGGCTTGAGTTACTTAGTTCTGCTTTAAGGAAGATCTTAGCATTCTGAGTAAGTGGAAGACGCATAAACTTTTGGGTTGATTCCTGACAATAGAGTGAAATAAATTGTGGGCTCAGAAAGAACATAAACTAAATACTTTTCTAGTCTAGACTCTAGGGTTAGGGTCGGGACATGTCTAGACAAAATCAAGATCTGTGCCTTTGTAAGGGTCTGAACTAGCATCTCGTGCTTTGAATTTTGTATATTGATTCACTGCACATATTTTTTTACACTTTCATTTGTTGGATCAAAAAATAAAAAGTCTAAAGTTCAACAAGGCTCTTCAAAAGTAAGCATTGGCACATTCTCAACAGTACACCCTTGAGGCCCCACACTTTCGAAACCCCCCTCCACTACTCGCACATCTCTAACAAGCACCGCATTTCCAGCTGTTACAACGAGAACGATTCAGATGTGAAAACGGCAAAAAAGTCCTACTTCAGTTGGAGCCAATAAAAGTCAAACCTGAGATTACTTCCTATAAATTGCTGTCAGAGTGGTTGACAGCGAACCGTGTAATGCTGCCTGTTGACATGCCGAACGTGCAGAGTCCAGTTGGCTGTCGGAGATTTGGGTGTAATGGTGTGAGGGTGACTTGGATTTACAGCCAGATATGTTCCTACAAACGATGAAACTGATACGCTTTGGAGCCAACAGTTTCTCCACAGCTTTCACGTGAGACAGTTATGTGTGAAATATTTAAGATTTCAAGGATTTAACTTTTTACAGTCAGCACTGGCCTTTGAGCCTATGGACAGCTGAAGGGCAAGCACACAATAGTGCATGTATTATGAACAATGGAAAATACGTGTGTCTTTTCAAGGGTGGAGGACGAAGAGTTTAGAGAAGGGCTGGGAGATAAAAATGTGATTTAATCCCTGTAATGACCTGACATATGTCGTTAAAGCGTTATTCAGTGTTTTATTCTATGTCCAAATCGAGACACTTTTCACCAATCGTTGCTTCTGCTGCTTGGTCTCAACCATTGACATATATTTTGAAAATTATTCAAAATATACTGTCAATGGTCTCAACCAGCTCTGGGTGAGTGACAGAGGGATTTAAGCAATCATACTGAAGTGTGAACTTTAAAGCCACACCGTGTAGAATTTTACCCAATAAATAGAATTGAAATCCAAGCATTTATTTTATGACGGATATTTTCATCATTGAAAAATTCCACATAAATGTACAAACAAACATGTACTTTTGCTGTGAGAGGCTTAGCTCTCCAAAGACATGACTGTAACTTTACCAGGAGAGGGTACGTCTCCAGCTCATTTCCATGGAAATATCTGGCTACTGAGTAAAGTCAACAGAGTTTGAGATTTAAACAGGTTGTGTTCTCGTCCAGATCTTTTCTTTGATTACCCACTGCAGTAATGGCATATTCTGGTCATTAGGAGCATGTTTTGTACTGATGGCAACATTATACAACATTATATTATATTATAACACACGCAGTGTGCCTTTTAAGGTGATGAGTCTAAAAGGCAAAATACAGATACTACATGAGTCATGGCAAAATCAAAATTGTGATCTTGGCCAAAGGAACTTGTAATAATATAATAATGTGTTATTTATCCCTAAGAAGGCCCTTCTACAAAACTGACCCTAAAGCTAAGGGGAAAAACTATCAAAGCATATCACATTGCAAAAGTAAAAAAGAAAGGTCCATTGTAGACGATTGTCTTAGGTGATGCTGTTTAGTAAAATAGTTTGACTACTCTGTATCGCCATCTTCTGGATAGAGCAGAGAATGCACAAAATGACATGCTAACAATAACATGTCGTTTTGTCATTATATATTTGTCATATTATATATTTGTCATATTATATAGCTTAGCGGGTTTTTTTAGCCAATGGTAGACACATTCGAGTCCAGAATCAGTAGGGTTAAACTCTCTGCATGGCTGTTCATTTGTTTCAGTGAAAGTCATACACACATTGCGTCGTTTGTAATTTACACAAATTAAAACACTCTCACTTTGCTATACAATTCTTACCTTATTATTGATCCAAAGCAAACGAGAGGTTTCAGATGTAATTTTTCTGAAATTGTACCCGAACCGAAAAATGCTATGCGTTTTGGGTCAATCTTAGAAGATCATGTCCTGCCGAAACGCCTCAACTCATTTGCAGACCATATGTAATTCCAGGTTGAGACGCTTGAGGCCAGTGTTTGTTCATTTTAGGAGGGAATGGTTCCTTCTATGCCCTCAGTCTCAGTCTAATGTGTCACAAAACGAAGACAACTTCATTGTTTGATGTTTATTTTAAATGCCCATTCTATTCTATTCTATTCTTTGTTTATTCAGAGACAATAGCAATCATGTTCTTGTCCCGTTTTGGATCTGTCCTTCTTCAGACATATTTTAGTCATGGAGAGGTCATATTTTAGATTTAATTGCACAAGTTTTGACCTGCTTTAGTCCTGCTTTCGATCTGATGGTATTTTGGAGGTCCTACGCTACTTTGAAAAGTTTGAGAACCATATTGCCAACTGTAGGCCTGCTTATTTACACTTACTACTATTTTAAAGGAACAGGCCACCGTTTTTCCATACTGAGATCTGTTCTTACCTGAGCTTAGAGGAGCTGAGGCCTGAGTGCACACACAAAGACCTGACAGTTACTCATCAACTCGTCTAAGCTCAGGTAAGAACATATCTCAGTATGGGAAAACGGTGGCCTATTCCTTTAAGCAACAGTACCGGACTGTGGGGAGTGTAGATACCCAAAAGCTTTATTATATTGTTTTCCCTGTTTGTTTCCTCAGCTTCTTGATGTATTACTGCTGTTGCTTTGATCGGTCACAAATTTACACTGTCGTAAGTAGCCGATCTGACATGCTTTTGATTTTGACAGATTTTTCAGTTTGGTCAGCTATTTGGGTTATTTTGGTATTGTTTGATCTGTTGATGTGAAATGTTGATTGAAGGAATGCCTGTGTTAGCTCAGAGTAGATTGTCTTCGTGGTAAACATCAGTCATTAGTGCCTTTTATGAGCCTCTTCTCCTCTGCAGGTTTGCAGGGTTTTGTTTTCCGTCTTATTCATTATAAGGGTCTGCTTTTCTTTACCTTGTCTGCTCTTTCTGGCACTACTCCTGGAAGGCTGCTTTATTAAGGAGAGTTGTTGTCATGCATTAAGTCTCTCTGAAATCTGTAGATTAGATTTTAGGAACTGACTGAGGCAGGCTTTTGGCAAACAATCAAGGGAGTTCTTTTGCACCAAAATATGTTTTCACTTAACATGCTAAACAATGAACCATGTGGACGTGACTTGAACATATACCCTGTTTTATACTGACTGTACCTGGAGTTTAATTGCCTATAATGCCTTCAAATGGGTACTTTCCACCTTTTTGAAAATCCTTTGGCGCGCTTACATCATTCTTTGATTTGACATAACACTGTGATGACTCATGGGGCAGTTGACAGCTGTTTCCAGACCTTTGAGATATGGTGAGAAATACATTTAAGGTATTTGATTTGTTTATGTGTCCCTTAAGTGGAACTGAGCACCAGAGACTTATGTTGTGGAAATGCAACCTGCCCCGACTAAGTGAATCCACATGGGCCAGGATTTAGAGAGAAGCAGGACCCAGCCTTCCTTGACCTTCCACCTTCTGTGTTGTCCAAGTGTGTGTGCAGGAAAACTCTGCAATGGTGATAACAGACTTTGGTATAAACACAGATTCCGGGAACTAAGAATATCATCTTATATTTTATTGGCGTGGAGTTATATTAGTGTATTAAGACAGCAGGTGTGTGCTACTGACCGTGCACAATGCAGAGAGTACAACATCATCACACATTTTCAGGAGAAAATTACTTGATAGTATATAGAAAAACAGTGTCTTCAGCTATTTTTGAAAAGAAACGGCAGAGTCAGCTACACCGAAGGGTATTCTCCACCGTTGAAAGGACATGTCCCCTCAAGTTTTGATAATAGCTTCATTAATAGTAGGCCTAATGTTTTGTTATATGAACAATGGTTTGTATTTAGTAATCTAACAATCTGGTTTGTGTTGCTTTGAAAATTCATTTTTAAATAGCCGAACACAAAATCACTGTTTTGTATTATTTATTGTCCTTAAAGTGTTAGTACAGTAACATGAAATACAGTATTGATTAGGGCAATAGCACCAGGCTGGATCATTCGTACTTGTCCACAGGATACATACAGTTTATAAAAACATCTTTGGATAAAGCATGGCAAACAAACACACTACAAATGCCCATTCAACATTTAGCACTCTCTTTACAGTTCAAGTATTAACTTTAAAACCACATATATCATAAGTTACAATCCTTAACTGTTAGGAAAAAAAATGGATTACAAAAATCATGGCACATAGTGCATCAAGGAATACATTTCTGATACAGATGTCATAGCAAAATTGGCCATCATCAAACTAAGGATAGCCAAATGATTTCTAGCTGCTCATAAACTTTCATTTGTAATCAGCCATTCGCAAATCAACGAAAGCTGCATTGTCTCATGAGAATAAAATACAATGAACAATCTGCATCTAACTTTGGTTAAAGCTTGACATTTCCAATATGTTACATCATATACTCAAAATGCAGCGATTTTTTTTCTTTTACAAGAACAGGAAACATTCTACATTATGAAAACACTAAGCTAAACCCTGTCCATTAGAAGCCAGGAGCCTCTGAATCCAGTGTTTTATAAAGAGGTAATTCCAGTTAATTGTAAGCACCAATAGCACTTATTAGTGGTTGCACATTCGCAGTAGTACCATGAGCGACAAACACTCTTAGCGGTTTTCTTGGTAGTAGTCAATGTAATAATTACAGTCCAACATAAATATATTAGAACACAATTGTTGGTAAAACAGGGTGTGTGAGAGGTAGGGGTTACAGGACCCAATGTCAGGCCCTTTGGCGTTAGACGGAAGTCACAGCGTTTAGTGTGGGACGGTAAGAAGAAAATACAAAGTATGAAAGGTTTAGATTTCTTATTGAAGTGAGTTCACTTGTCTTATCCAGCCATTACTGGTTTTAGGCCTTGTTCTCTCCCCGGCCTGAACAAATGGATCAGTTTTAGACATTCAGAAGAAAATCACATAAGCAAACAGACTAGAGTGATGTCCAGTGACAAAGACCTTAAGGACATTTTGTTGTTGTTTCACTAACGCACTCTCTAACTTTTGACTTCAGACAGAACGGAGGGATATCAGAAGTTTAATCGCAACGTTTAAAGCCATCCTCTGAAGAGTAAGTCAGTAGCAGAAATACTGCTTGTAACACATACTGTATATGGTCTTAACACATAAAAATAAAAATGTTTAGTTGCCACAAGTCTCACCATGACAATGGCATGCAAAATACTTCAGTAGGCTATACAACAATATATGTTGTTGTGTTTTAATTTTTTATCAATCTTGTGTAAAATATTGTGCTCACTAATGAACAAGTCCCATGCTATGACTTTATAAATGAAGAGGACTATGTCAGAAAAAGACGCTTGCATGCCAAATTAATGCGCCCAGCTTTACAAACTGGGGGCCAGATAATTAACTCTGTCAATTCCATTACTTTCAATCCCTTTGTCTGTTGCTAAAATGCACAACTCCAAACTTAAAAAACAAACAAAAATAAAACAACGCAACAACCCAGCAAAGTCAGCTAATTGAACATGGAGCTTCCAGGATCAGAGCCCTTTTAAACTGCACGGACAAACTGAGTGCGTTTTAGCTGCCATACGGGATCCAGTTTGGGACAACAGAAACGAGATGTTTCTCCATCAACCTCTTTGCAGCAAATCACTGCAGTCAGGAGCGACTCGAACTTAGGGCTTTGCTCCAAGCGCAGCCCTTCACTGGACTTGAAGGAGTAGGCCATTGTGTGCCTGGGGAATGCACTTCCCACAGAATCCACCACAGCGACCGTAGATTCTTGTCCCGTCCTACACAGAGACAGAGAGGGGGAAAGAGTGGGCAAAGGCCAAGCTTTTTACACGCAGAATATGGGCTAGTAAATGTCAGAGGAGATTCCTCAGAGAATCAGACAAGCATGACTACCCCAAAGACACTTTTATATTGATAATATTCAACTCTGTTTTGCCAGTGTATAAAGTTAGGAAGACGAGCAAAATATGTCTGAAAACTGAAATTTGGTCTGTATTATTATTGTTTTTGTTGTATCATTTTTCTTTATCTATTTTCTTTGTTTTATCAGGCAAAACATTGAGAACAAATTCCTATTTACAATCTTGGCATGAATGTGATTAGGGTGCACTTAAGGGACAGGGACACAAAACAAAAACAAAAATACCACTGAATTTGAATTATTTGTTTATTTTTACTCTAAATTGTCCATATTCTAGGAGCTTCAAATGATCATATAGTCAGAATAGGGATACGAAAGCGAATGAATAGTGGGGGGGGGGGGGGGGGGGGGCAGGAGACTTCACAAAGAGAAACCGTGTGAGCATCTTACCTCTGAACGGTGAACTTTGACAGAAACATAGTTGCCCTGTGACGTCCACTTTGTCGCATCAGACACTTTGAGACCAGTTCCAATCAGATTAATACTGAACTGGCCCTGTAAACGCACACAAGAGTTTCTTAGTCTGCGCTAAAGGTAATTATGGGAAGGCATTTGTTTCCGAATTTTCTAATTGACTCTTCGTTTGTCACCCACCTGTGGACATTTGGCCGCGCTGTAACAGTCTCCTGCTGTAGCGAAAGGAACAGGTCGGCCGAGAAGAGTCTGGGAAAACTTCAGATCTGTGACTGGTAAACAAGCAGACACAAACCCACTGTCAGTGTGTGCTCCAGCAGAAGGAAATACAGAGCACAGACAGCTGCTGTAGTGTAAACATGAGAGAGAGTGCTCCAAGGGGGATCTGCAGACATTTAGAAGAGCAAAAAGGACAGCAAGGATGGCCTACATTCATTAGTAAAAAAAAACAAAAGGTAGTTGACAGTATGGACATGGCATCAGTGTTGCTGTGAATGTGCTATTTTCAAGTGTATCTTTTTCAAGCACATACATTATTCAATGCATTGTTCAGATAAAAGTCTTAAACTGCAATTATTCCGAGCATTTTCGAATAGACCCTGCTGTATTTGATGTGCAGACAGTGACAGGTAGTTTTCTGAGTCTGGGCCACTAGAGGGTGTGATGAGTTTAATAAATAGTCCATTTTGTCAGATCATGTATAATAATAAATCACCTTTTTAGCATTGCACTTATTCTGGTGGGATTACATCTTTAGGGATAAACACCACTCCAAATGACTGGTTTAGCTTTAAGGATTACAAAATACCAATCTAAAACATCCCAATTCTCCGCTGAGGTATGATGCGGCTCCAGAGGCACACACACAGACAAACTTCTTCATAATCTTCAGCTCATCTTGAACGCATTATCCCTTCTTAAGCTCTCTTAAAGTTGCCTGAAAGCCAAATGAGTACCATGCAGAGGGTGGGAACTTGGACCATGCACGATGAGTGTGTATGGGCTAATCCTGACTTCCCATCCATCCAAACACACAAATACACACAGTCTAATCAAAGCCACACTTTGACACAACGGGAAGGCGGAGCATTGCCATAATGAGCACAACTGTGTGCGTTTATGTATATAACGCTTCATGATTGTATCTTCTCATGTATCTCTCTCTCTGTCTGTCTGCAAAAGTGTTTAATGCACATATTTTTTAACCTAATTGTACTATTGGCCTCACTTTTGCATCTATTTAGTCGACTACTGTATAAGTCTACCTGAGTTATACAAGCCAATACTTGAGCTCCAAGTAACAATTAAAAATTAAAACAAAACTACTACTTTTGGATATTCTGCCCACTATGGAGCCTGATGTAAACCCTTATACACCCATTCCCCTGTAGCAGCTTATAATTTGGAGTGAGGAAAGATATGAAATAATAGACTGTGTAAAATAGATTTATGCGCATAGGGACCCGGCGTCAGAAAGTTAAAACAATAGTGGTGTGTGGTCTTGTTACAGTAGACATTGAAAGGCAATCACAGAGTAGTGACTCACTTATTATCCGCAGGGAGCTCAGATCCAGACGCACTTTGTTGAACACCGTGTAGCCCGCTGCTGAGTAGTCATTTCTGCACTCACAGTCCTGTCTGCGGCTGCCATTGTACGGGCACTCAAACGGGTTCAGTAACCTGATTGAAACAGAACAGGTATGGCAAAAGTTAGATACATTTCCCTTTAGTTTCTTACCCCCATGTTTAGAAGCAGGTCCTAAACTAAGATAATACACTGATACCAGGACAATTATGCATTTAAATCCAATACAGTTCAGGTTCACTCACTGATTCAAAGGCCAGTGATTTGATTCCAGCTCGCACAAGTGCATGCTGTCTTTCAGTCTTTGGGGAAGATAGTTTACCCATTATGTATAAGTTTCTGTGTACACTGTGTAAATGTGAGTGAAGGGGGAAAACGCTGTATAAATGAAGACCGTTTATCGCCCATAGACTCATAAAAAATTCAAAATTTTCAGGACTTCACAGGAACAGATACAGCCGAGACCATAAACTCTTTCGAATTTACAACCCAGCAGAGTCCAGGCTATAATACGTAATCCTATTTGAGAGCGGCGCTGTCAGTGAACATCCGTCACGAGTGAATCACACACACCTGTGTCCGTACACCTCGGAGTAGTTATCAGTTTGACCGCTGCGCAGGGTCACGTACTCCTTCGGGATGTCGGTCTGCATCTCGGCACAGTAAATCTGCACATAAAACACACGGGACAACAATTGCTGCTGGGAGCTATGGCAGGAGGTATAATGTGCGCGCGGGACACTTGACGCACCTGTAGGATCCGCGCTTTGACTTTGAGGTAGTATTCTCCATCCATCCTCACGCCCCGTCGAATCTGGACTTCTCTGCAGGAGCTGAACAGCTGGCCTGGGACAACACAAGCAGAGATTTTTTTTCTGTTACATCAATCAAGCATCACCCTCCTGGATGTAATATTGATGCGAAATCTGTACATTAGTTCTTTAACTTGACCAAGAAACAACAAAGAAAAAGAGCTGTGACTTGGACACGTTCCCTTAATGGTAGCTGCCGGTGTAAACGGCTGATTAGTTTCTCACTCCCTCTGCTGCAGAAGGTTGATTATCTGATCAACATAAGGACTTGGGCTGTCACCGGAGCAAATAATTTTAACGTTCTCGTGCCTGACTTGGCAGAAACTAGGTCAGAAATTAGTCGCCGAGTGCGTCAGCGCTGAGACAAAAGTATGGGGAAAACCTGCAAAGTCTGGCCAGCTGACAACCTCTTTTTTCTTCACTTTGCAAGGCCACAATAAAAATTCAACAAAACTCATAGGCGCTACATCACACATGTGTTGAAAACTGCCGAGTATTTATTATTTCAGTGAACTCTCTCCCAGACGTTTTGAATAAAGGTTTTGTCTAATGTGTTGAAACAAAGCAAAAAGCTGAGTTAGCGTAAACACAATCAGATACGGTCTTGGCGGCAACACACAGCACAGTCAATTTAATACCATTACTTTATACAAATTCCTTCTTGGCAGCATGTTTGGCGTAATTAAGAGAAAAGAAAGAAAGAAACCTACATTCTCGCTCTTTACATGCAGCCTGAGAGTCGGGTTTTTCTGCAGGACGGCACTGTTTGGACGGTTGACCTTTGGAAGTTAGACAGTCCACTCTGCGCTCCATCACTCCTGCCCCACAAGTCTGGGAGCACTGGAGATTAAACAAATATAGTCACAATTCATTATAAAGCACTGTGCCACAAATGATTCCTCCACCATGTGTTGTAATCTCCAAAATTGTATCACTTAACATGTTTTATTAACTAAATCAACACAATTTTGCGCAATCGTTTGAGATCATCTTGTTTCTTCACCTTGCTCCAGGGGCTTGCTTTCCAAAAGGCGGGGTGTGGGCAGTCCTTGAGGAGACACGAGCGGGTGCCAGGGGGGCGGGGCTCGGTGCAGAGGGTGCCAGTGCTGTCTGACAAGGTTGACCCATACGATCGACGGGACTGAGAGGAGGGCACCACAGAGCAGGAGACAAACCGCTGCTGATAACCCGTCCCACAACTGCTGGAGCACTGCAAAAACGGCCATCATTAAACTGATTATTACAGTATATAATAACCAGATTACATTTTTTACTGAGGAACAAACATTACGGACTTATAGGCTCTCTCTATTAACCTCTTAATTAACCAAGCACATTTTCTCCAGTTCAGCTTTACCCAAATCTAAAAGCTTCTCGGCCTGTGACGACTCATTTGAAAGCTAAGACCGATGAAACTGATTTAAGAGTTTCTCTTGTCATCACTTTTTCGTTGTATTTTTTTGCGCTTTTGTCACGTCTTTGTTGTTTATTTGTCGCCTGATTTGTTGCTTTTTCATCACTTTTCCAGCAGTTTTTTTGTTGCTTTTTCATCACTTTTTTGTTGCCTGTTTTGTTGATTTTTCATCACTTTTTGTCGCCTGTTTTGTTACTTTTCCATCACTTTTTTGTCGATTTTTTGTCGATTTTTCAACACTTTTTGTCACCTGTTTTGTTACTTTTTCATCACTTTTTGGTCACCTGTTTTGTCCATGATTTTTGTCGCTCATTTGATGCGTTTTTTTTTGCTGCCTTCTCATCCTCATTAGCGTCTAATTTTTTAAGCTTTTTTCAAGAAGCTTTGAGATTTGGGTAAAGTCGAACGGGGGAAAACGTGCTTGGTTAAGGCCGGGGTTAAGAGGTTAAGGTGACCCCTTGCAACTAATGGAAGTAATTGCATTTACTGTGATCTTAGGTACAAAAACAAAACATAGATACAGTCAAGCTATACCAACATTCAACATCCTTTTGTTTTCGAATGATTGATTGCTGTCGTATCTTGTTAGTCTATTGTCTGGTTACCTGGGACCACTCCCCAGTCGACCACACATACTGGCACGGAGCGCTTGTGCATTGCTCCTGTGTCGACGGCTGCGAGGCTCGTTCACAGTAATCATCACTGACTTCTGCACTTCCTGGACCCAAGCAGCGCACCTTCCTGCTCCTGACCCCATCGCCGCAGGTTGCGTTGCACTATAAAAGCAAAAGACAAAACAACTCATGACTGATGAGGTCTAAAACATCGAACTTTGAGTCACACTATGATGCCAGATGTCCACAAATGGGACTATCCTTATTTTGCTGCATAAACATGACCTCAAAAGCTTTCATACAACTGACACATGTGGTTTATTTGTGAGTTAGTGCCATCTATCTTGGGTCTTGTAAAAGTTTATAGTAGCATTTACAATGGTAACCCCTAAGATTAGCTCATGTGATCCTGCTAACTTGCATGTGTCCTTTTACAGGAACGGAAGGGATTAAAGAGCACAGAGGAAAAAAAAAAAAGGATATGTAAAAATGGTTTGGAGGCTTTCAAGGCAACGAGGAAGGGAATCTATGCCCAACAAACATTCCTGCTGCTGGACGAAACAGCGCCTGTGCCCCTCTCTTGAGAGCAAAGAGTTGATGCATCAAGAAGAAATAGCATGGGCAATGGGAGGGAATGCAAAAGATAAAGTGGAAGTCACATAACCAACTCATATGCTTTGAAGTTTAATATGATTTAGCAGCTGATACTCATCACTCAGCTCAGACCAGTGCAACAGGACGGGTTTGCCTGCAGGTCATCTGTTTAATGGCATATACTGAAAAGGCTGGAGGAGATCTTAGCCAATAAAAGCCTTAATAGGATGCTTGAACATCTGTAGTTCAGTGGCTTGCTGGGAAATGGGAGTTGAGGACAGAGAGGGTTGTTGGAGGAGGAATCATGAAAAAAAAAGAGCCTTACTTGTTCCCATTCACCTGTGACCCAAGTGTACGGAGTGCATTCTGGGGCTTGGCACGGCTGAAGCACGGCGGGGCGAGAGCGGGCGTCACAAAGGTCCTCACTGACACGTCCTGTGCCTTTGAGTCTGCAGTAGACACTTCTCTTTTGGGTTCCCACGCCACAGGACACCGAACACTGAGAAGAAATGAAGAAAAAAAAATACAAACCTTAACCAAGGGCATTTTCTCCAATGCAACTTTACCTAAATCTAAAAGTTTACAGCCTATAGGGCAGGCCAATGTAATGCTTCATTTGAAAGCTACAGTAAGACCTACAAAACCCATCTTTTTGAAACCCAACCAGATCGTTTTCCTTGCGTTACCTTTTATTGACTTGTCTTTTTATTGCTTTTTTGTTGCTCTTTTCTGGCGTTTTTGTCACTTTTTCATCTGATTGTTGTCAGCTTTTTGTCAATTTTCCGTTACTCTTTTGTTGCTCTTTTGTGGCGTTTTTGTTGCTTTTTTGTTGCCTTTTTGTCCTCACTCTCAGCTAATTTTTGTTGCTATTTTGACACTTTTAGATTTGGGTACAGCCGAACTGGAAAATAGGTGCCTGGTTTAGGTGGGGGTTTGGAGGTTAAAACACTTATTTTTGCTGAAGCAGTGGTTCGCAACTTTTGAGTCTCATCTATTTCCATTGGTTTGGGGGCTGTTGATAGATTGCTTTGATAAACAGAAGAAAATCCCTACTTTTCACACAACATACTACAGTGAGGTCAAATAGCCAAATGTGTTATTGGAAATTCAAATTCATATTCTTTTTTGGATTGTGGTTCATCCATAGACAGGGTTTATGCAGGCAGAAGCAAGTCAAATTTAATGCCATTTAATGTGTTTTTAATGCAAAAACCCTGATAGAGCTCAACAGTCCCGCCCACTTCCAGTAATTTGACTTTTATAAAAAAAAATGTAATATTAAAGCAGTACTACCTTAATAAATCCCTTTCATAGTCCCTGTGGGGTTATACAATTGTTAATGGGATGATTGGGGGGTCTTTCATACCGCCTTTGCTATGCCCAATCCCGTCACATCTTGGAAGCTAAGCAGGGAAGGGCCTGGTCGGTACTTGGATGGGAGACCGTTTGGTAACACCAGGAAGCCTGGGGTGAATGTGGTGTGTGAGTGAGTGGTTGGTGGTGGTCGGAGGGGCCGATGGCGCAGACTGGTTGCCTCGCTTCCGTCAGTTTACCCCAGGGCAGCTGTGGCTACAACAGTAGCTTATCACCACCGAGTATGGAGTGAATGAATAATGACGACAATGTAGCGCTTTGAGAAACTTGTTAATACAGGCTTGTAAAGCGCATTACAAGTGTAAGGCATTATTATTATTATTTCATCTCCCCCTGGTGTCTCTGGCCAGAAAACCACAATTGCAACTTTCCTGCCTCCAGGTCGAGGCACCAATACACACTCATAGAATCACGAAGAAGCAGCTAACAGGCTAACGGGCAAAGCTAACTGTGGGCTAGCGCCACTTAAACAGTATTTACAGCCTCGTTTGAGTGAAAAAATCTCCATTGTGTATTAATTGGATGTACAATATCCCTCTCTCCTTTTGTCTTTCTATCAGCGTAGTATTTACAGTTAATGAGTGTAAATAAAGCAACATGCTACGACACCTGCAGTGGCGCTTATGGCCTCTAGGAGCTGCTTAGTATGCCTACTGCTTTAAGGATTTATAAGCATGACCCAAGTCAATCAGATGTGTTAAAACACACAACATCAAATGGTAGATTTAAGTTAAATCTTTAAAGTCATAAAGGCATTTCACTGTATTTATAAGTATAAGTAGACTGTACTGTACAGTCTGTGCGCTCATATGATAAGTGCTTGGTGGGTCTAGTTGAGGACCACGGTGGTGAGTGTGTATGAGAGGAGTTTCTTTTATCAACTATGGGCTTTAGACAGTATACACCCATAATGTTTGAAAGCTCAAAAATAATATTTCTGCCATCAAAGATCAGTATAAAATATACACTATGGAAGTGCATCAATGAAAAGCTATTACTGACCATTTGTTTTATGGCACTTGAGTATGAGTCAGGATATCTGGAGCCAGCCGCCACTTGAACATGCGTTTCCTTTTCTTCCTCTCTACAGTGCGGTTTGAGGCAGCAGATGTAACGTGTTTGTTTGGTCTGCAGTGCCAGAGATAATGATGCTTTGAACAATGCGCACAGTAAATCAAAAGGCCGTTTGTCGCATCCCTCAGTGCTCTCTATGGTTGGGGTCACAGAGGGGTCTATCTGAAGCATCTCTTTGAAGTTTCTCTTGAGAGGCATACCTGCATACTGAGGAAGCACTCCACTCTCTCTAACTCTCCGACAGATCTCAAAGGGCCGTGCCAGGCCTCAGCAATTTCACACAGTCAGAAAATACAGCGGCTATCAAATATCCCCCTCCTAACTTCCAGATGTAGTGGTGCAGTCTCTTGCTCCAATCACATGTTATCTTTGAGAGGTCAGTGAGTGGCTCGGTGCGAAAGGTGAAGCGTTTGAGCTTGGAAAGAGAACCAAAAAGCACAGCAAGCTATTTGACCCTGTAAAACTAAAAAGGATGATTCTTTGTAATAAGGCAATACATAGAAACACAATCTACGGTAACCTTTAATTGAGGTGCTCTGTTGCCAACTCTGATAAAACAGGAAAAGTATATTTCATAATAATTGCTCATGGTAGGATAAGGTTTATCATATCAACATGGAATAAAAAAATGCTCATGTATTTTTTATACAGTATATAATTACCATAATCACTCTTATAATGCATTTATGTTGATTACGTTATTTCTGTGCTGTTACTATGTTTTGCTCTAAGTTTTTATGTTATGATCTCAGAATAAGAAGAGCAGACTGTATCAGACAGTAAATGAATAAATAAATAAATAAATCAAACCTTTGCACAGTTCTGTATAAAATCACACAACAAGTTTAATATTTTACATTTTGTAACTATAACCTGTTGATACAGCTGGACATCTCTTGATTTAAGCCGAATGTATATGCAGTATATACAGGTGAAACTCAGAAAATTAGAATATCGTTCAAAAGTGCATTTATTGCTGTAATTCAACTTAAAATGTGAAACTAATATATGACTCGTTGCATGGCTCACAGTCCATTTTCTAAAGATTTTATGAGATTTTAAATTTGGGTTTTTTAATAGCTGAGCCATAATAATCAAAATTATAACAAATAAAGGCTACATATCTCACCTTGCATGTAATGAGTCTATCATATATCAGTTTCACAGTTTAAGACGAATAACAGAAATATCTTTTTAACGATATTCTAATTTTCCGAGTTTCACCTGAGCCTCAGCCAAACATCCTGACATTACCAGGATAATGTCCCGACGAGGGCACGTGTGTGAATTCGGCTTCAGATGCCCAAGAGTTTCAGTAAACATTATTATATGTATTATTTCCAGTACGTGTGGAATGTAAAACTGTCTGTGTGTCCAGTATTTCACTGTTGTAAAATGTTACCGCCTCCGACATTAAGCAACAGAAATTACAGTAAAATAGTAAAACATTTCTCTGTTTTCTCATGCTCATAACCGTGTGTAGAGAATAATATAGAATTTATGACCGGCAGTGCGTCCCATGACAGTAGGCCTTCCTCATCCCTTTCTATACTCTGAAGCAAATCCATCCTTAAAGCCACATATTGCCTGTCACTGTGCACCCTGCAGTCAGATGTGACCTGAAGGGCCAGGCTGTCAGCGGGGTAACTCACACTGTGGGTGCTGAGGCCTGTCACGTGCACGGGTATTAAGATATAAAACATGTCTTTATGCTCTAGTTGGGGATTTCATGGTTGCTGGTGGTATGGAGGGAAAGATGATTGCTTCCAGACACCAAGAGGGGAGGGAGCAGGACACCCTGAAAGAGTGGGGAGTGGCAGAGGTCTGTCTGGGGGTGGCCATGGTCGGGTCTCTGTGGACCTCTGGTATGGAGTTTTATGATGGACGTTCCTCTGATATGTGGAAAGAGTCGCTGAACTGGGTCCTGTAATGTTCGTGATAGACAGAAGCACGATCATGTTCTGGTCCTTTGGATTTGGTGATAGCAATAGTATACATATAAACTATCATTAAGTGTGGGTCAAACGCAGATGATACTTTTTCCAACAGGTACGATAAAGTATTAACTTACATTTATCATTTGACAATAAACGAACAGGGCAGTGTTTTAGATCAAACTGTTTTCCCATTAGAGTCATTATCTACTGTATAACATTCACATATAGATTGGCATAATTATTTTGTCAGATGTTGGAAAACTCTTGTTTTTGGGTTGTGGGGGGGTTGGTATTTGGGGGCGTTGGTATTTTTGTTTCAACATTTCTCATGAGAGACAACTGTTCACATTTATTTTTCCACTCTGGCCTCTGAATGATGTTCTCAAGACACTTATTTTCTTAATATTGTCACATGTGTTTTAAATCTTCACCCAACTGTCAAGCGTCTACATAAACACTCTCCTAAATCGGGCCTGTGGTGTTTCGCTCACAGTGAAGGAAACGACATATCGCTTAAATAAACCGCCACGTGATTGGACAGGTGGTTCTGTGTGTACATGTGCTCCGTATGCAGCCTCTGGGACATCCCGTCCGCGATGTTTGTGCTTGTGTTTGGGCTGGTCTAGAGCTATAGTTACTGCTCCCAAAATGCACGTACCTCTGTCCACTTGTTGGCCTTCCACACGGGGCATCTTCGTGCCTTACAGGACCTCTGCGTGCGGGGGCGTGAGAGGTGCATGCAGTGGTCATCCTCCATTTTGGTTTGGTTTTGATAGACGCAGATGACATCTCGCTGCTTGGTGCCCCGTCCACAGCTCACTGAGCACTACAATATCAAAAGATCATCAGGTGGTCAAAAACTTAATGAATAGGGTTAATCATGTGCAGCTGAATGATAGGACAATAAAGATGAACTGAACAGACTTGGGGTGTAAGTTAGAACGGAACACAATTTTCTTTGATGATGCAGTTGTGGTCAAGAGTTTACATACATATACCCTGGCCGAATTCTTGATTCATCTATTTGCTCTATTTTTCAAAGAATATGAAAGATAACACACACACACACACACACACAAAAAAACACACCCATAGTTACTGGTTGTGTGAAGCCATTTATGGTCAAACAACTGAGTTTGCTCTTTTTAAATTATAATGAAGTACCAAAATGACCCTGATCAAACGTTTACATACCCCCATTTTTAATACTGTGTATTGCCCCAATTAACATTAAGTGACAGCTCTTTTCAAGTCTTTTGTGGTCGTTGTGGAGAAGGTTCTGTATATAATCTAATAGTATGGCCCATTCTTTTTGGCAAAAAGCCTCCAGTTCCTGTAAGTTCCTGGGTTGTCTTGCATGAACAGCGTGTTTGAGCTCTCCCCACAGTGGTTCAATGATATTGAGGTCAGGAGGCTGAGATGGCCAGTAATGGGACCTTCACTTTATTCTGCTGGAGCCACTGGAACCACCTCCATATTTCACAGTAGGTATGGTGCACTTTTCATCATAGGCCAAAGGCCTTGTTGACAACAAAAAAGTGCACCATGCATATCCTGCCAGGGTATGTAAACTTTTGAGCACAACTGTAAATAACTGCTTAAGAGTCTTGGGTTTTATTCATTGTGATGCCCTTGATGTGTGTTCAACCTCTATGAGGATCGCTGCTGCTGGCACACTCACTTTGTTTTTGGCTTGGTTTGTTCAGTTTTGCACTCACTTCCAATACTACACTGCACCCCATCACTGAACACTTCCACTTCTCGTCGCGTACTATACTTTATTCATCTTTACATCTGATCTTCTCCTAAATCTTAGGAAGGCCTTAGGAAGCGAGAGTGCCTTCAGGAAACCTCATGTAACGATACGTTATACAATATACCTAATTAATCCCGAAGGAAATTCAGTTTATCAGCTGCACAAATGAGTCATGCATAAAAACTACAGATTCAAAAACTAGAAAAAAAATTCAATAAATAGGACAGTGCAGGGAATAAATATAAAAGTACTGTAAAGCTATCGTTCCCATTTAGCCCATCCCACCCAAGGATTTGAGAGGAAGATGCAGAGCCCACTCACAGAAACCTGTCTGCTGGCCAACTCAAAAACTGAACCCACAATCTCCTCGACAGGGCTGTGGTTTGGTCATAGGAATAAAAGCATAATTAAAAAAATATGAAACAATGCTCCAATAAAAAAACATCAAAATGGCTGGACATGGAAGGTAGAAGTATTCGAAACATTCCCATGAGGTCATACAGTAACTAGGGCACAAGCTATTTCTGTGACCGGGCACCCCAATACACAACGCACTCTGAATACAGTACACAAGACGTATTTTGCCGTATTTTCCAGTCCAAATAATAAGCATAATATTTCATTGTCCATTAATTAGGATTGCAGTGAGTTGCATAACACCGGCACATTATGTTTGTTGCTGGTACGTGCTCATGGCAGTGATCATATGATAATGTTTGGATTATAAAACCTGCTCTATATACAGGGGAGAGTTGTTTTGTGACATAGCTGAGGAGAAATTGTGCACAAAAAGATCGGCCCAGAATTAAAATAAACAAATAAAGGTGAGCACATACAGTAGGCTTTATAAGTACTGCGATGCTTTATAGTGATGTAAAGAACATTACAGAGTGGTCAGCGCAAATAGTTTTCCTGTTTTAATCTTTCATCAGTTCATTAGGAGACTGAATAGTCACATCCAAGTTTTCAGCGCAGAATCCATTAGACACTTCCAACAGCCTGTTAATGCTCAGGCAGAAGTTGATGCTGCGCACACTCGCTCCCATTGCACTTTGTAATTACCCAGGTATTTTAAACATAGGGCCCGTCTCAGCTGACGACAAACATCAAAGCGGGCAGATTCGCATACCCCCAGTGCACGGGCAAAGAAATGATAACTCCAGCGCAGGCTAGAACAGAGCGACGCGCACTTGTATAGAGGAGGGTGAGAAGAGCTGGCCCCTCCTCTGCGCTGTAAAGTAGAAGAGAGAGGAGGAAGAAAAAAAAAAGAAAAACACAGCCAGGAAAAAAGAAAATCGCAGCCATACGTGCCACCGCGCTCCGGAGCTGAACTTTATCTATGAGAAAGCAGCTACACGGTGAAGTGCTCCTCCTACCCGCCTCGCACAGATCATCTGTCAGCTATTAGTTAATCAACGCCGGGGCAGGAGAGAGGAGGACTGGCACCGAGCGGGACAAGAGTGCACAGGACAGGTCCGGCTTTGAGGGGAGACAAGAGGGCAACAACGCAGGACCCGGGCTGCTCTGTCACAGCCCAAAGCACTTTAATCAACATCCCCACACACTCAGGTAAGACTTCTCCTCTTACAACTGACAGCTGAGACGCCTTTGTGCACAGGTAATTGAGTCTTTGCAAATAAGTACTGGCATGTGTTTTTGGGATGCAACGGAGCAACTTTACTGGTTTATGTTGGTCAAGAAAGATGGTCTTGTATTTCAAAATAGAGCAGACAACAAGCAGGAATTACCGTCAGAAACACCGATAAATAGAAAGGGTTGCGTCATGAGGAGCGGGAGTAAAATCAGGCATCAAATTTGCTACAAAATATTATGATATTAAAAAAATGACTTGAAATTGGTAGACTACTTTGTAACTGAGATACATTTGACCTCCCACATCAACCTTACTATTTATTTCATATAATTAGAAGGCTTACACATCTTTGATCCTTGGAGTTAAATGGATTACTATAAATGGAACGACATAAGCTCTCTCCGTTTGGCACAAAATTGAACTGCATCCAAGTAAAACCTTCCCCATACAGAAAGCATATGAGACAATCCGTTAAACAAACTCTGTACTACACAGTCACAGGCAGATTTTATCATGAGATAAGTTGATACTTGTCGTGACATAATCTCTCTGATATATCATACTCTTTTGAGATCCATATCTTTCCTAAAGACTGACAGGCAGCAACCTCAGTGTGACCCCTCCCTCTGCTAACAGGTAAGCCAACACCACACATGGAAAGTGTTAAGCCTGACTTTGAATATCTATCTTTGAGCCAACATGGCCATCAGAGCACAAGCACTTATGTACCTTCACATAAGCCGCAGTCTTCAAACAGGGTGATGTGCTTTTCATTGGGAGCTGCGTGAAAACAGCTAAGACAGAGTGTTATAATTGCGCTTGTAAAATGTTTGGATGGACATAAAAGCCGGGGTTACCCTTAAAACCTGGCTTTATGGAGAAGCTATGAAAACAAAGCAAAAGTAAAACAACATTTCTCATTTACAAGCTGGCTGTTTTCATTAAGAGGTGCAAATGAAAAGGCAACGTAGGGGTTGGTAAACTGAACTGTGTCTGGATTTTTGTGTTTGCTTTAATAGACGATTAATTTCTACCTATGTGACACTTTTCGATTGTTTTTCGTGTAAAGACTGGGTTAACACAATTATAATAAAAATGTTAGTTAAGGGTCATACATTTTCACATTACACCAGGTCACTGAGCCATTGCTAATGTAAAAAACTGGGGTTAAATTCCAGTGATGGCAATGCAAGTGCAGGCTAATGCAAGACATACGCTGTCTGCAGCTACAGTGACTCTTCAAAGGCGCACAGAGCACTGACCTGGAGCAAGAAGGATCTCTCCAACTGTATCCTACACCGGGAGGAGTTTAGGATTATAACATGTGCTTTTCTGTGTTTTGTCTTAGTTTGGCTGAAGGCTGCAACACAATCTGAGCTGGCCAATGAATGCAGAGGTAAGCAAAAAAGGGAGATTATCAGGATCATAGCGTTCTCTAATGTTTCCTTAAACAGGAAATAAGTCAATATGGTGAAGGCTGAACATCCTTCAGTTTCAGAGGCACAAGACTAAACATACACCAGTCACCGGACAAGTTTATGTGTCTCAATATTGCTTCATGTCACGCAAAAAAACGTCATCAATAAGAATAGCATTCTTATAGATTTAGTGCCCGATCTTGTGTTTCTAACAGACCAATATTTTCCGGTGCGGGGCTGGCAGTGGGTGTGGGGGATGTGGGGGGTGTAACCCTGGTGTTTTGATCATGTTTCTACGGTGTGGGGCGATTGCCCCGTGCACCGGTATGTTCTCTTTCTCTCGGGACACGGCCAGTGTTTAACTCATAGTGGAATTAACTTTGTAGTATGTCCTATGAGAGCTTTAATATGCTGAATGAAGTACAGGCAGCGCGTGATGTTGATGTAAAGCTGAGAACACCACGCCTCGGTCGACCCCTTCTTTCTAAGCCTCGCCCCCTTCTTTCTAAGCCACGCAAGCACTGGTGCACCATTAGTTTGCAGGCGGAAGATCAGGCACTTACAGTTTTATTGGAACCAAATAATGGTCTATGCTTTTGTATTTTGCTCAAGAATGAATTGATATCTATTCATATTCTTTGGTTTTATACTGGACCTGCTTGTAACTAGTCCATCTTTCTATTTATCCAGGATAAGGAATGACACCATAAAAACTGGATCCCCTTTGGATGAATCGCATGTGCACAACCAAAGAAACATATTGAAGTGGTTTGAGCCAGATTAAAAACATTACCTTTGACATGAATCAAGCCACAGTTGTATACACCCAGTGTATTTTATTGTCATCCAGAGTTATTATTACTAAAACAGTCAGAGGGAATTTTCTTTTTGTCACTTCACACTTATGCATAACAAATTTACCCAAGCCCATATCGTAAAATCATTTAAATAATTTGCACAAAGGTAAAAGCAAATTCTACGCCTTGATGCCAACGTATGCCATTACCATAGAGTTAAATAAACATGCTGTAGCGTAGACATATACAGTTGCCTTAGCTGTGCCTCCTTTTAAGTCAACACCACTCAGAAAGGATACGCTGAGCAGCTTTACATCAGCGGGAATGACAAAGCGGCCCCGAAACATTTCAGTTAAACTCCAGGCAACATGAAATAATAACTACAGCAAAGGTCAAGGAGATTTTTCACACCTAAAACACACAAAAAGCAGACCAACTCTGCTCGCAACCCAATGTTACACAGCTGCGTTCGTAATCAGTCACCACTAGGGAGTGTGGGAAAGCTCAGAAGAATACAAGATCTTGACCCTGCATCTGCTTCAAAAGAAAAGCTAAACATTGAAAAGAGGCGTAAAAGTGCCCTACGTTTGGTCAAAACAGAAAATTGTGTGCGTAACGAATCCCCAAGGAAAGACACAGCAACTCCAGGAGAGCTTTAAATGCCTGCCAAACAACCAGCTCCTTTGGACAAGGGAAAGAAGATGCAATGGTATCAATTACTCTCAACAATTTTTATGTATTGCATGAACTACTGTACAAATAAAGTTTCAAAATTTTGCTGATATACAAATTCCCATTCCAAACATCACGAGGAGTTCTGGTTTCAGAATGTTACTTTGAGGAGACTGGAGAGAGGAAGTGTCAATCTATGAGCCACACAAAAATGGAAAGTAAAGTTACTCAATACCAGTTAAAGTAATCCATCTCCGTTAAATCCTATTTGCAATATTTCAAACTGATTTCAACAGGTAAGGTTTCTACCAGAACGTTTAACGCTCTCAAAAGCTCTTTTCCTCACCCTCGCAATCTCCATTTCACTCCATCACCTCGATATCAATGACAAGTCCAAACAGGACCCGGGCCCCACTCTGTCTGCAGGTCACATTATGTATCTCCATTTAAGCCCATGAAGCGACTCACGGAGGCTCCGCAGCCACTCACCGAGACAGCACTGACAGAGCTGAGGCAAAGCAGACACCCACAGCCAGTGTCAGAGTACAGCTGTGCTCGCTATCACTGCATGGGCCTGGGCTAGACCAACTTAAATGTTTCCAGGCTTGCACGCCCCGTCTTCTCTCATTTTGCCCCGACGCATCTGTTTGCTGCCCGGATCACCCACCAAACATCGACCGGGAGATAGCAGCCTGTTTTTATTATTTCCAATTGTTGTATAAAACTTTGCCTTTAAGCTTCATGGTGTGATGTGGTTATAGCGCAGTGCCGAGGTTTAAGGATTCTGTTATTACTCTGGTGGCAGTAAAAGAAAAAAATCAGTAGGTTGAAGTGTCATTATAGTGCCATATAAGTGCCATTTATACAGGCAAAGCAGACACAGATAGATTGTTTCAAATGCTTGTCTGAGGTTAAATAGTCACATACTGTCTCACAACATGCTGTCTTCTTCCTAATTTTTAATGTTTTGCTTTAGGCTCGACTTTTATCCAGCAAATCACCGCCTTTGCTTTCTCTTAAAGGCTCAAATGAAACACTGTCTTCCCTCTCAGATTTGAACCAAAGCCATGAGCTCTTGGAACGACCAGACTCCACTGGCATCTGGGCAGCATCAAGAAACACATGTAACAACCGAAACCGCCACGAGTGACCCCGAGGCGACAGGGCTGCCCCGGGCCAGAGTCAAGTATGTCAAACAGGGCATGTGGCTCTCATTTCGAGCCTGATTGGTCCACAGACACAGCACTACAGCCCGAGCCCGCCACCCGCAGCATGGGAAACCCGCTCCCAGCAGGAAATGGTATGTTTTACTTAGCCACAAACAGGCATAAATTCCTATCATGGAGCACTAATTCATCACTAACAGCCTGTTGTTGATATTTGAAATGTGCTTTTGAGGAAGTTTCCATTAGTTAATGATATTGCTTTTCAAATGTTGGTGTGCCATGTATGCTCTCGTGTTTTATTACATGTGAAATAAATACTGCCATTGTTTTGTGTCTCTCTTTTAAATGTTGGCAAACACAATGAATAATTAATATATCTATAGAGGGAATGTAAGTGATTTATGAACGTTGTGAGTGAGTTCTGTTTAGAATGAAAATGATGTATGTGCATACACCCTATAGAAAAGATGTACACAATACACATAGTTTATACAACTAGAGGATGGGGGCGAAAACATTATTTCTTAAGGTAGTGGGAGAAGGACCCACTACTATAAAGAGACTACTTTCGGTGCTATTATGAGGGCAGACTGGTTTAATCTTTCTATCCATTTTTGACAGTGCATAACTAAAGCAGATAGCCTTTGCAAATCTCAGCACAATCCTAGCCAGGCCAACCATACTCACTTCTCTCTCTTATTTCTATTCGAAAGAATGTGGTGGTCTCCAGTTAATAATAAACAGAGGGGTGCAGTTTGGCATGCCAGGCAAGCACTATCCCAATACCACTGGAGAATGTATGAACTTCTAATAATACAAAATAAAAAGCACAATAAAAGGAGAAAGGGGAGTTTTAGGTAAAAGATTGTATAACATAGTGAATGGATATAATAAAGTATCGTTTGGTGTTATAATGGCTTTGGAAATGTGACCAATGGATGCGGTAAGACTTGCAGCAGTATGAAAAATATATGAGCTGCATATATAACTGAAAACATTTTTTTATGCATTGTTTAGTTTTAATAGTTCAATATGGCGTGGGTAATGCTGTCAAGATAAGTGTATTTTAGGGAAATATTGTATGATATATTGTGTATATAATATTAATATTAAATACATAATATATTCAAATAATATGTGCACTATATTAAAATGTTTTGTGTTGTAGTGTTGTTGTGCATGTTTCGTCAAAGAGAACAATATTATTAGTATTATGGATTTGGTTTTGTTCAGTATGACTATATAATTGTTACTAACCTGAATAAACACTAATTACAGCCATGTTAAAAGAGTGTGAGACTTCTGCCAAACACATTACAGAGACTTCCATTATCACAATGGTAAACAGATGTGTCAACCTGGGCTAAAGTTCAATTAGGAACATGCATTTTCTCCTGAGAGGTAGAGAGAGAGAGAGAGAGAGAGAAAGAGAGAGAGAGAGAGACATAAGAGAGAGACATAAGAGAGAGAAAGAGAAAGAAGAGAGAGAGGAGAGTGATTGAAGAGAGAGAGATAGATGAGACACAGAGAGATCACAAGAGAAAGATAGAAGAGAGAGAGAGAGAGAGAGAAGAGAGAGACATAAGAGAGAGACAGAGAAAGAAGAGAGAGTGAGAGGGAGAGGAGACAGAGAGAGAGAAGAGAGAGATGACGAGAGAGAGAGAGAGAGAGAGACAGAGAGAGAGGGAGAGAGAGAGTATTAAGTATTCGGCAGTGCAGTGTGCAGGTTTGAAGAGCATACACTAATGATGTGTCAAAAAACAAAAACAGTATTTAAACCGGTATTTTACTTTCATAATAAGGAACATGCATTGTGATGAAATATTGCAAAAACAACACACATGCCACATTAATGTTTCTTTAATAATATTTACAAAAGAAAAAGGCTAAATCAACAGGTAGGATTTTTTGTTCTAAAAATAAATAGCAAAACATCAATAATACCAACATGTCAAAAGATATATAAGGCAATATTAGGATTTTGGCAACTGTGCAAATGGGCCAGCCTCTGTGAGTGACAACTCTGTCTGGGAGAATCTGTGCTGACCTTCTTCAAAAACTACCAATAATACCTTGAGTTTGCCTTGAAGGGCTGCAATTTTATACTTTCAAAAAATATTTTTTGATGCAAAGTTCAGTCTGTTCTCTGCACATCATGCAGTAAGTACTGTATTTTTAAGTTGCTGAATATTACGGAAGTAATGTTCATATACTAGCTCATTGGCGATAATGTGTAAAAGCACCAGGAAAACAGACCTTCTGAACATTGCCCTGTTATATAACCACGTAAGTGGTAAAGTGCCATATATTTTGTAAATATATTTTGAACCGGAAGAGACTTGTCAGGACGTTGTTGACAGACAGGAGACCAAACGCACTAGAGCATCAAATGAACATAAATGCCCATTTCCTTTTGGTTTCATTATGGAAAATGATGTGACTTTAGTCTAACCATGTTAAAGCTGCGCCAAGGAATAAAGGTAGAAAACAAATAAATAAAAAGTATTTCTTGAAAAAAATCCTTCAAAAATACACAAACTGGCCAAAAGAATGAAAGTGGAGGAGGTATCTGTGTGCTGTACTTTTATGGCCATAAGCAGCAGATGGACACTGTGTAGGCTATGCAGTATATGATACTGCATAGGACCGGACAAACTCCATACTGAAGCTATATATAAGTATAATGTAAAGTTTACTTACATTATTACATAATGTATGGTAGAATAGCACCTGAAAACAACAGTTTGGCAGATCTGAGGTTGGTGATGTCTGTGTATCATGGTGTACATGTTATGGCTTTATGCACAGATGAGAACAAAATGATGACATGATATCTCTGTTATCACCTTGATAAGTACTATTTTCAGTCTGTTTGTGTGAAAATAGATGTGTTATTGTAAAAAAAAAATAAAAAAAAATAAGAAACGTTAATAATAAAGTCTAATTGAACTTGTATCAAAATGCATTACTACATAAAAAGTATATATTTGATAAAAAATATTTTCCTCTGTACAAATTGCATTTATATAAAAAACAAAAACAAACAAACAAGAGGTCTGACTGAGAGCACCAGTAAAAATTAAATACCATAACTACCTACTTCAAAAATAAACTTACAACTGTACAAAGATACAAACATTATCATAGAATTAACTCTTATACACAAATGTACAATTGTGTATTTTGATACAAGACAGTAACACCAAAAGCACTTTACACAACACATGAATAAATATATTCAAAGATTTGCCTTATGAGATATGTCACAGTGGTGGGCAACAATGTCCCAAAATGTATGGCTGCCTGACTGCCAATACAGGCTTGAGTCCAAATGAGACGTGTATCAGAGGTGTATCATATAATGTCAAGCAGCAGCTTTTCTTTTCCCCCTAATTCTGATCAGCACCTTTGATTGTGGGAGTCACATTGGCCGACAACTAGTGTTAATTTACAGTATAACCAGTGTTCAGCCCTTTCACCTACAGTTTACGGTAGTGGACACGATCTAAGTAAAATTCTGAGGACTTTTAGCACCTGTGCCAACAGTGGCTTCAATGAGAATTACGGTATAAAGGTAAGGTAGTACTATCGTACCGGCTTCCACGGTCTGCGGTGCCAGGAGGCGGAGCCTAGGCAAGGCTGTAGGTTGCACTGCTCCATGTTTGGGGGCTTGTCCAGTACATCACAGTTGTAGTCATTCAGCCTCTGACCATTGGGCCTTTGGCACACCACCAGGCGGGTTTTCCTGCCCCCTCCACAGGTTTTGGTGCACTGATGGGTAAAAAAAAACAATGGCATCTTTACTTCATTACATTCATATTTAGAGCATTTTCTTAAGTGCAAGTAAGTCTTACCTCTCCCCAGCTGCCATAATTCCACAGGGGGCAGGGTCCGGAGTCACAACTTTTGGACTCCGCAGGTTTAACTCTTTCGTCGCAGTAGCTGTTGCTTCGTCCATCTGCATCCTGACACACCACCACTCGCCTCTGAAAGCCTCCTTCACATGTACTTGAGCACTGGGGACACAAAGGGAAAAGCTGATTTGTGTATTTATCTACTTTTTAAGAAAAAGAAGAAGAAGCTATTTCAGCTTTGATTAAGGTCTCCTTGCAACTAAAAGTTCCAATTCACTGCCTAATTTTTTTAAAAATCTATAATGCAACACACAAGACACATTAAATAAAAAGCCCTGTAACTTATGTGAACAGATGTGCCTTTCTTACAAACCACAAGCCCACAACAGTAAACTCACAACACACAAAATTGCAGCTCCATAAAATTTTTATGTCTCATACCAAGGCACAGCTCGGTTGGTAAGCATTATCTTGGTGAGATGGAAAACATCAGGCGCGAAGGACAGTCTCATAGGCTGAGCATCATAGCCTTGAACAGAGTAGTAGATACGCTCTGCATCCAATTAACATGACACATCTCCACTGTCAGCAGGAGGAGTACACTCTGTGCCCCGGTGTGAGGGAGGGACAGCCCTGAGCTTTAACAGCTCTGTCTTTGGTCAGCTTCATTACATGAGATTTACCAGCGCCTCTGCTACAGGGATCACATCAGCACAAAGGTCCTCTTATGAACTTCACAGAAAGCTTATCCTGCAGCCATATCAATGATCTTAAAGGAGAGTTTAACGCGGAGACCTGCTGTATCCTTCAGTGCTTTCAACTTCTACAAACGACCAAGTCTAGAAATTACATTTCAGTTATGTTAACACAAACAGCTGACACTGTACATTTTTCAGTTCTTTGGCACTGGTCCCAGAGTGCATTACCATATATGGACCCAAAACAAATGCTAAGTGCTAAACAAACAGTAGAAATAATTCAGGCAGTCATGGAAAAAAAAACGTGAAGGAGACTACACTAGTTAAGCTCTATAAACACAGAATAGATAACTTACTGCTCCCCATGGCCCTGTCCTCCATTGGTTGTCTGTTGAGGGCACGTTCCAGCTATTGTGACCAGGATGGCGTCCCGGGTCATGGGGGTAACCGTAGGGCTGGTCGATGCGCTGGCGCTGATACACGGAGGGGCAGGGGGCAGTGGAGCAGTCCTGCTCCATGGTGGGCTTCTCATCTGGGTCACACAGAGACTGATCCACGGTCCGATGGTAGTTGGAGCACACCACCTGTCTGCTGCTTCGGCCAGTCCCACAGGTAACTGAACACTACACAGACACAGAGAAAAGTTTAAACTGGAAGGGATCAGTCCAAATCATGGTGTATACGAGTCATTCAGAATTATTGATAATCATAAATAAGATCAGTACAGTACAAAATCTTCAATGCTCTATGACTGGGACTCCAAGAATCGAAAAAAGGCTGCATGGACAAACATTATCTTTCTCATAGACTCTCTTGCAAGAGTTATTTGACTAGCTCATGTTTAAGTATATTGTAATAATGCATGTCCCAAGCCAATGAAATAAGCTTGTATTTCCCATGCATTCCTCCCTAAGCCAAGAGCTGGGACGTCCTCAGAGACATTCCACATTTTCAACCATAATTAAAATAACTTGACAACATCCATGTAAATTATGGCCGGGTCCTTAAACGACCCCACTGCTCAAAGAGACTGCAGGCTAATCAGTGCAAGTCCGGTCGAAACTGCCCGACATCATAGCTGCACTAAAGAGCCATTAAGTTCCAGGAAAAGTGGACACAAAAAAGAAAAAAGAAAAAAAAAAAGATAAAGAACATCTGCATTGATTAGACACAGTGTGGTTGTTACTCACAGCAGACCACTCCCCTGCGCGCCACTGTCCACAGGGGCTGAAGCACGAGGACGTCTCTGCGGGGCGTGGCAAATGTGCGCAGTGCGATTCCTCTGCCACACCCCCCTGGGCATCCCGGCAACTGACGTAACGGGCACGCTTCCCTTTGCCACAGGACACCGAGCACTGGGGGAAGCGGAGACACCAGTTAGGACAGTTTTTAATCATTCAGCTACAGAAGTCAATAACGGCACAACAACAAACTGACTGTGTTTTTAGATGTGGACGAAGGGGGTCATTTACATCAGCGTTTGACCTTGTGCAAAAGTGGATAAGCTTCAGAGTCTTCTGCATGGTAAATTTGGTGCAGCATGCCCACAAAAAGCTCTATGCTACTTTCCAGCTGGCATTCCTCCTAGAACTTGCGTCACAGTAACCATATAGATTTTTTCACTCCTTGAATCAAAAATGAAATAGGAATATTGTACCGTCCACCGTCTATCTGTTCTTTGACCTCCTTTACAGTGTTTAAAAATGCCCTAGTTGAACAATTGATCTGCTGTATTGGTTTGAGGGTCAGGACAGTTGCTGGAGCACAGCTTTTGGTCATCACTGTTTAGCCTCTTAACCCCTCGAGCAAATCGGCTTTACCCAAACCTAAAAGCTTCTTGAAAGATTTGTGACAATTAGTGACAAAAACGCGGCAAAAAGGAGGCGTAAACAAGGAAAAGAACGCAACAAGAAAAGCATCAAAAAAGTGTCATAAACGCAACCAAAAAGTTACAAAAATGTGACGAAAAAGCGCCAAAAATACGGCAAAAAAGTGACGACAAAGTGGCAGCGACGTAAGGATTTTTTTTTTACCTCAGTTTTGTAGGTCTTAGCTTTCAAATGAGACTCTGGTCTATATGCAGTAAACGCTCCAGTCGAGAGGCTTTTACGTTTGGGTACAGACGAACTGGAGAAACTATGTTCGGTGTGGGGGTTAAGTGGTTAACTGTACACGAGGACCCAATGGGATACAATGACTTTGTGACTCACTGGAAAAACAATTATGTCTGAGCTAATAAGTCTTTGAATGGTGCTGTATTATGACCACAAATAAAGCCAATCTCAGGCCTATTTTTCTTTACGTTAGGCATTTTACTAGTACTCACGATCACATGACATTATGTAGTGGGAAAACAGCATTTAAGAGAGCCTCTGTTATGGTATCGAGTGTTACATGATTGGAAGAGCCCTGGATGCAATTTCATCTGTTTAAGCCAAGCTTCACCAAGGCTTAATGCTACCATGTCCGTGTCAATGAACGTCTGTATTTCATTTTACAACTACGATAATTCCAACACACGTTTTCAAACTGGTTCACACATCTACAGCTTGATCGCTTTCAGGGGCTTTTGTTTTGTCCTTAGTCGACTCCCTGGTCAACTTTCACCTACGGGCGCACCTCATTTCAAGAGGAGAGAGCAAACATTTGTGACTGGATGAATACCTAATGCAATCAAATGGCTCCAGACAAAATGGGAGCGCTAATATCCCTGCGGTATCAGTGGCACTCTAAATGGCATGATTTCACACAAACAGGATGGCAGTGTTGCATGTGTGTGTGTTTTTGGACCACACTGGCGCGGGCCTCTTTGACATGTGAGCTCACACCGACGTTCGGATTGACAGACAGGGATTCAATCTGAGAAACCGTAGACTTGTGTTTAGATGAAATCTGGTTTTCATTTGCAGCGGGTAACAATGCAAAAAGAATCAAGGAGACAGAGGGGCCTCAGAGCGGCAGACAGCAAGACCAGTGTATGTGGGTATAAATGTACAAATGCAGCAGGGGGTAGGACAGACAATGCCAGACAGGATCAGGGCTCAGGATAATATGGCCTCTTGGGAAGGAATGCTAGAATATAAACAATAAAAATGTTCTATGCCAGCTTAATATTGGCCAACACAACCATGTACAGGAAACCATGATTGGTGGAGAATGGTGATATATGAAATGCAGGCTTACAGAAATATACAAAGTGATATGCCATTTTAAAACAATAGTTTGCCTGAATATAGACAGCTGAATGAAATTATTCCAAAAGCAATTTAGAGTGGAACAATAAACAATATAACAATCATCTTGCATTAAAGCAGTGCTAAGTAACTCATGCCCCTAGAGGCCACAAGCGCCACTCCGGGTGTCGTAGCATGTTTTTTTACTCATTAATTGTCCGTGAGAGTAAAAAGTACACTGACCAAAAAGACAAAGGGAGAGAGGGATATTGTACAACCAATTACACAATGGAGATAATTGTTTTCACTCAAACTTTGCTGTAAATACTGTTTAAGTGGCACTAGCCCGCAGTTAGCTTTGCCTGTTAGCCTGTTAGCGTCTTCTTTGTGATTTCATTAATGTGTATTGGTGACTCTGACCCGGTAGCAGCGAAGTTGCAATTATGGTTTACTGCCAAGAGACACGAGGGGGAGATGAAAGACCCCCCATTATTAACACTTGTATGACCCCCAGAGGGACTACGGCAAGGATTTATTAAGGTAAACAAGTTACTTAGTACTGCTTTGAATATGCATTTTATTCTATACGTAGATGTCTGAAAGCAAAACTACTACTTACAGCGGTCCAGGAGCCGTATCGCCACTGGGTCAAGAGCTGGATTGAGTTCTCTGGACGTGGGGTGCTGTGAAATTGGGAGGCCCATGGACATGCTGGCATTTCACAATCCTGAACACATCAAGTTATAGTCATTTTTTAAATAGCAAATTAGTACGTTTGTCATATAATATAAGAAATAACCACTGCTATGACACATGTACAGCACTATGTGACCCTAATACTAACATCTGAGTTAGATTACATGCACCTGGTTCAGTAGTTCACAGTGGCTTTAGTGCCCAGGTCTTTTTTACCTTAAAGAGTTACAGCTAACAGTACATTTTATAGCCTATCCTTGTGGCCTAACAGGAAAAGAGGATATCATCTCCAGCTTAAATTTATTGATGTGATTAGTGCTGAAAGATAAGTACCTTTCAAGTACCTTTTTAGGCTTTTTTTTTTGTGATAAAAATTGAACTGCATTACCTGACTGTCTCTGGGTCTGGCAGCAGCGTTGCACTCCCGGTCATCCACTGTGTCCCCATAGTTTCCAGAAACACATCTGACAGCTCTCATCTGGTAACCATGGCCACAGGTCACGGCACACTGCAAAAGCAAAACAATGCTGAGCTGTGCGAAATTACACTCTTATTTATACTTTATACTTCTTTCGAAGGTACACCAGTTGCTACTTAAAGGGACTATACAGAGTTTAAAAATGTCAAAATTCTGTATTTTCCTCCCCCTACATGTTCCAACAATGTCCTAATGTGTAGAATGAGCCCAGACCAGTTCACCCCAACTGCCTCTAAAATCCTGCACTGTCTCTCAAAACGTAGTTACTTTGGGTCCGAAGTGCCTTCATGCACAAGCTTAATATAGAAGGTGCAATTGCACGCATGACCTGAGGTGGAAGTAGTGAGTATAAAATGGCTAATTTGCATCTAGCCCCTTTAACTAAAAGAAAATGTAAAATATAGGCTATGTACATTATGTTTTATTGCTGAAACAACATTTTTTAATGTAATGATTTAATATTTAAAACTTGCAACACAAGTAACACTCTTCCGTACACATAATAGTTTGATATTTTTCTCATCTCTTACATAAATACAACAGCACACATACACACACATGGCCAACAGGCAAGTTCCCAAAGCTGACCCTTTAACCACAATGAAGATAAACCACATTTAGAGCAGTGGAAGTGCCACCACTTTGGTTTATTTGAGCTGCAATTTCTCATTACACTGGTATTAACAAGCCAATATCTGTACCAGCTTTACAAATAAAACTATTCAGCTTTATGCAAGCATGAGTGGGATCTGTAAGTATAAACTATGAATGAAGGACACCCATTCATACCTGTTTAAGTCATTGAGACGCAGCGCGCCTAGCAGTGTCAAACGGCGCACTTGGAAACTGTAGGAAGCTATATGTTTGATCAGCGGGTCAGGTTTAGTCTGACAGGATATGAGGCCAAAGTGAAAGCACTGAGGAGGAAATAGCAGCTGTAGCACACTCCTGCCTTACGAGCTACTATATCGAGTTACAAATACACACAAACGTAAAATATACACTATCACTCCCACCACACACGTGCACGCCGTAAGGGATACAGACATGAGCCACACATGCAACCCATTTCCTCTGTCAAACTCGGCATCAAGTCACCTCAACCCAACCCTTGGTGTGTTGGGAGAATAATATTGTAAGGTGTAATTTGCGTCTGTGGGACTTACCGCTCCCCACACGCCGACCTGCCAGGACGCACACTCGGGCAGCTCACAGCTCCCCACTGCCGGCGGCTTGGAGGACTGGTCACAGAAGTGCTCACTTAGCTTCTCTCCTCCAGTCGGCATCATGCAGGAGACTTGTCGATGTCTCATCCCTTTCCCACAAGTCACCAAGCACTGGAACAGGAACAGTATTTATATTTATAAAAAGTAGAGTAAACTGGGTATTTTCAAAAGAAGAATCAATTATATCAAACCAACTTGAATGAACTTAATGAACTAAATCATTTTGATACTGAGATGAACAAATATCATGGAGCCAAACCCACCAACACACACACACAGCTGAGATTTACACTCATTGCTTTGGTAATCAGATCATGTGTAGTGAATATTGATCACATAAAGTATTGACACAGTAGCAACAGATATAGTTTGTTCTACTGAATGTTTGTGATAACAATTATTTTTGCAAACAAAAATCTCTCTGACCTCACTCCATTCACTGAAAGACCATTTTGGACAGGGCTGATCATTACAGATTTCAGTGACCACTCTCTGGTGTTCATTGCACTCTCGATCAACAAGCCGCCGACCCAGGTTGTTCATACAATAGGACTCTCTGCTCCTCGTCCCACGGCCACATGTTTTTGAACACTGCATTAAAATAATATGATTAGTTTGTACCGACAACACAATTGAATTACTATTTCTCATAATGACCATAAAAAGTGTAACACCTGTGACCAGGCGCTGTACTGCCAGCTCTTGAGGAGACAATCCCCATGGCACGGCTCTCTGGTCAGAGGCTTGGACACTTCTGCACAAGCACTGGCCTCTGCTCTTTGTGTCTGCCTCTTCATCTCACTGTATTTCATACATTGGACATCCAGTGTGCGGTATCCTGGACCACATTTAGCAGAGCATTCGCTTTTCCCAGCTACATGCCACCTGAAATCAAAAAGCATGTAGTTTATGTAACTGGAATTGTTTCCAACTGCAGGTCTATCCATTGGTCTGCAGCACATCAGATTTCAGATCCAACCAGAGCCTGAATAAAGCAGGAGCAAACAAACATAAAGTAGACTTCGAGAAGCACTAGAGGAATTCTGCACACTGCCACAAATACAATACAATACAAATCGGGAATGAAAAAATGTTACGCAACAATAAATGATAATACACTTGCAGTAACATAATTTCTGTGCACTGATCCGGACCTGAGTTCGCAGTCCGTGTTGCAGGGCTCAGTAACAGCTACTGGTCGAGGTAAATCCTCACAGCGTTGGTCTGATACCTCCAGGTGATCACTCTTCCGCACACACACAGCCTTTCGTCTCCTTTCACCTGTGGGAAAAAGGAGTCCAAGTTTAACCAGTATTACTGCAGTAAGTCCGTCATCACAGAGCATTTGGTGGTCTCTTTACCAGCTCACACAGGGCTCTCTGACCCTCGGGGCTTGACCAGCTGCTGCATGAGTGACTGGCTAAGTTGTCGTGAAGAAATGTAAGGGGCTTAACTGGGTTACAAGGCCAATGTTGAGGTGTTGGACGATGTGATATGGGCAGGGTCATTTCAGGGTCGCCAAGAGGGTGTGTGTGTGTCTGGGTCTTATTCACTTTTATGTGTAGTTATTTGTAACTATAATTAGAGTAGTGTTACAGTGGCATATTGTAACATGAATTGTAACATAAAAAAGCTGTTTATAGGCGACTTAAGTTTTTAGATACTCCACAAACTCTTCTTTCTTTAAATATTTTTGTTGTACTTTGTAAATACTAGACTTTGTGTGCATGTTTTTCTTTCAAATTAGAACATAAATCCACACCTGTGTGTTTGTTAATGTAAATGTTGTCCATTTTCCAGATAGTTCTGCAGGTTTACGACCTTCTCAACAGCCATGAGAAGCTGGCCCATACCTTGACAAATGCGGTTGCACTCCAACCAGGAGCCCGAGGGATCCCACAGAAACTGCTCCCTGTGTTGCTCAATGGGTATATTGAAGGAATATCGCACATCTGGGTTGTAAAGGTTTCCCACACACAGAACCTGGGAGAGAGAAAGCAAGTTCAGACAAATTAGTTAAAGGACTTAGCTATGTTGTCTCTATGTATCTGTTTTGTTTACAATTTCACACAAGGTAATAAAAGTCTCTACCTGCAGGATGAGCTCTTCTTCAATGCGATCAGTGCAGTTGATTCGTTCGACTTTGGTGTCAGATCCACTGTACTCAATAACTGTTCCCTTGAAGGTGATTTCCCTTTTAAACATAGCCACTACAAAGTTTCCATTCAGAAGAAAGTTGGACTTGCTGTCAGATAATGCTGCAACCACAAAATACACAAACAAAATCAACACATTAGAGAATACATCACTGAAAACCCCCAAATGTCAAGAGCAGAATTCGGCATAAGTGACAACTGTTTAAGACAGTCCAGCTTTATTCTCTAAACAATGTGGAATGCATCACTGTGAATAAACATTATTAGAGTTGCCAGCATTGCTGCAATGCCATTGTTAGAGGGAATATGTTGAAACCCTTGAAATCATTGTAATTTGGGCTTAGCTTGCGTGACTGACATTGAACTGTAAGCAAAAGTTCTTCACAAGAGCATATGCTACATGCACATAAACATGGAGACACAGTTCAATGCATTATGTGAATAATGGCCATATTTTCATTGCCTGAAAACATATGTTTCTGAGAAATGTACATTTCATTATATTCTTTGCTAGCATACCAAAACAATGTGTGTGATTAGTTTTCTCTCTGCTGTTCACATTGAGGTCTGTTCAATGACCTTTAGCTCACCAGATGCCTGTGGAGATTTTATAAATGTCGTAAAATGTTTTAAGTGAAAAGTTTAATTTAAAATGTTCTCAATATTTAAAGCGTAAATTATATCTCTGACTGTACTAGCGTCTAATATGCCTCAAGAGCTCTAGACTTTAATTTAGCATCAAACTTGTCAGATAACATTTGCGAGAGTGACCCATTTTAAATTATATAAATAAACCATGCTTAGGACTTATATGGCTTGATTTCCTGTGACAAATGAAAGAAAATTTCACAGGAGTGAAGTTTATCTTCTAAAACATAATTCTTAAAATGTTTGCATCGTACACTGAGAGCACCTGCTACAGCCACAAAAGGAAATTTGACAAAGTCTCACAAATTCAAACCATACCTATGAGTGACACACTCTATCACAGCACGGGCCAGACGTTCTCAGACCAGGGTGGTGACAGGACCTACTGCCAGATGTGTTTTTGACTTGAGAACACCTTGATAGCTGACACGGGCCAGTCTCTCTCCAAACTTCCAATGCACTTACACTTGGTGCCCCGTCTCACCCCGTACCCCTATATCCACTTTCACGCAGCCTGGCCTCCACATGTGTCTAATTAGCACCTATTGCTGCCTCATTTATCTTTCCTAGAAGTTGACACTTGATTTGCTTTCCCAACCAAACCATTTGCCATAACCATGTGCACCAACGCCCCTCGTGGTTTCCTTCAACAAATTTCCTTCTCTTTAAAGAAAAAAAAAAGTCAGACAGCTCACTCCTTCTTACCCTCCAACTCTAGGTCACCAAACCTGGGTGGTTAACAGTCTTATGAGGGGATAATGGCATTGACCTATGAAATGAGAAGTGAAGGCAAGTGATATATACTATGCCTTATGAGCTTTTTCTGCTGCGAGCTAAAGCGGGCTCGTCTTGAGCAAACACGTAATTGGATCCTTGCCGCTTCAAACCACATCCTTGAAATGACAGAGACTGCGTAAACTCACCGAGGTAGTTGTCATCTTCTGGTTTTCCGGAGTAGCTGACTTGTTTGATATCAATGTTGGTGGCACCAGCTGGGATTCGCACAACTGTGTTATAACCTAAAGGGAGTGAAAATGTACATTAGTGCATGAACAACACAACAGCATCATTAACTTCTGTGAGGAAACTAATTAAGTGTAGAAAATCAGACACTGGGGGATTCACGAACGACAAAAAGCCTCAGTGTTCTCAAATATCCCACCGAGGACCATATTTTAGCCTCAAAGGAGTGACTGTCAAATGATATGTAATTATTCCCTGGACTTACCTTTGGCCTGTAATTACTACACTGGCTCTGTTGTCCCGTGATAAACGAACACAAAGAAAACAAGTAAGCTTTCAGATGGAGAATGACGGGGAGAGCCATGTTGAGTGGCAAAGGAACATGGGAAAGCCAAAAAGGTGAGACCGAAACTATCTTGAGAGACTTGGGACACTGAATTAAGGTATTCACTGTTTACAGAGGGAAATGTTGGCGTGATAAGGTTTACAGATCAACTCCTTGAGCCACTCCGGGGCGGTGCTTAGTTTGCTGTGTGGCTTGGCATTGTCGAAATAAACAATATGCATATATAAGTCCTCTCGCCATGGACTTTTTCATGCATGTGTTAATATACATATGTGCCAATCAAAAAATAAATCAACAGCAAAGCTCAGTTTGTTGTTTAGCTGTGTAGACCTAGTGTTTTCATGTAGCTTTCCTTTTTTATACTCTGCTTTACCAGCGATACATCTTTAATTTTGCATCAAACAAACTAATCTCACTGACCACCACTTGGGACACAACACAAAGAAACAGGCCTGAAACAATCTAAACCTCCATCGTTGAGGAAACACGGCGTCCACAAGTCACCAGAGTCCCGTGAGATCCCGAAGCTTAGCCACTGACCACACTCACAATCCTCCTCCACCACACAATGACTTGGAATGAAGAGTAAACATCCCACTACAGAGAAAAAAAATGCCTCAAGCTGCACTTAGGGCACGCTGGGGTTCACCTCAAACAGTTGTGCTTGAGTGAGCAGCGAGTGAAGCGGCGACACTAAATGCGAGTGCAATGATTCTCAGTCAGTCACAAACACTACCATATTTATTTTTCTACTAATATGAGCTAATGTCTTACAAACAGGCATTACTTCACTGAAAGAACCAACAGCATTCAGAAAACAGAGCCGTGTCACCAATGGTATTTGGACCACACTGCAAATATAGGAATTGATTACTTCTCCAGCAGCGATTTGTCAAGATTTGCAGGCTATTGTGTGGTCATATTAAATTCATTATCTGTAATCATGCCTTCCCTGATGAATTGTGAGCTAAAGAATGTGCATTGTGCATCTGGAAAAAAGCAAAACGAGGGCAAATAAGTCTTAAGAAAGATCCCAGAAGCGCAGGAATATCCTCCAAGTCATCTTCATGAGAATTACCACCCTTTTTAATTCAAGATGTCGATTCCTCTCTTCCAGTCCGAGCAAGTAAACACACGCGAGAGAGAGAACAGATGGATGGGGACGTTTGACTCGGTGCCAAAGCAACGTGAAACAAACACAAGAGGGACCACACCCGGGACTTTTATGCTAATGCTTCTGCAAGCCTGGCTGGACCGCCTTTAAAAGAATCGGACGCAATCAGTATTTGGCGCTCGCTGACAAGATGCATTAGGGGGGGACGGTTGGAGGAGGTGATGTCAGTTTTGTGGCGGCACTGAAGGAACAGATAGGAAAGCGTCCTTAAAAAAAAGTTATTCCGAAAAGTCATCCTCCGTGCATGTAAACGTTACCAGACATGACGTCAGCTCCTAATATGAAAGGCATGTGAGCAACGGAGCCACGTGAAGTGTTTGGTGTTTACCAGGTGTCACGAATATCAAAAGAGCATGACAAAGTTGTAATAGAGTACGTTTTACGAGAGCAGCTTTTTTTGAGTAACAGTACAGCAAAGGCGAGTAGCATGAACTTATCAGAGTAACTAGTGAAATCGTTTTTATTTCAACTTTTATAACATTCTTTTTCAACAACTATCAACAATTATTCAAGCACAGTACATAAGAAGACGTTTTGGGTAGTTTCATTTAAGCCACTTAAAGCAGTACTAAGTAACTCATGCCCCTCGAAGCCATAAGCGCCACTGCAGGCGTCGTAGCATGTTACGTTTTTTACTCATTAATTGTCCGTGAGAGTAAATACTACGCTGATAGAAAAGACAAAGGGAGAGAGGGATATTGTACATCAAATGAAACAATGGAGATAGTTTTTTTTCACTCAAGCGTGGCTGCAAATACTGTTTAAGTGGTGCTAGCCCGCAGCTAGCTTTGCCTGGGACTACGGAAAGGATTTACTAAGGTAAACAAGTTACTTAGTACTGCTTTAAAGGAATAAATGATATCACTAAAAGTTCCCATAAAAAAATCCAACATTTAGGGGAAACAAGCAACTATTGTCCATAGACTAAACATTATCTAAAAAAATGCAACTCTAACTCTGTGTTGATGGTTTATTATTGATTTGTTGATTTTGACACAATCCTGAACTTTATTTGTATTGTTTGGTCATCCAAGAATATGCTTTCTTTGTTTTACGTTCATGTTGTCAGTTTGATTACATATTTAACTGTATATATTTTATTGCTCTTACCCAAGGAGTTTCTAAAAAATGCTTTTCCAATTCACGTCCTTGGTAACACTCATCTTTCCCACCTCTGCAGACCATGAGTGATATTTGAGATGACTTACCATACTGAGCGTCGTTGAAAGTCCCAGCCATGGTTTTACATGACGAGTTGTCTCCGCCGCACACCCCGCACTTATCATTTCGGGCTTTGGAGTTAAGCACATGATCACAGCCTGCTTGCTGGAGATGAAACACAGTGGAAATAGAGGGTTTAGAAGAGTGTACACACTTGGAAGTAGTACAAAACAGCTTTGGCAAATTTTGACAAATCGAATCGGAGGGATGACACTTATCCTGGTTTGTGTTTTTACTTATATTGCATTGATTTATATTGCATTAATTTATTGCTTTATTTGGTCGGGACTGTGCATGTTAATGAACATACATGTTATTTGTATATTTCTTTATTCTTAAGAAACTGTTGGTTGCTATATTTACCCTGCAGAGGCCTTGAACACAGATGTCGTACGTATCAGGTCCACAAGGGGTGCCATCGATCACCCGGTCTTTCAGTTGGTAGTATGCCATCGTCCCGGCAACACGGCAAAACAGCTTACACCGATCTTTCATTAAAACTGGGAGAGAGAGAAACACATGGAGCTAATCAACAATAGGTAAGTAATATCTTGGACCAAGAAATGCAGATGAAATAAATCACACTTCACGTGGTGGACATTAGACACGTTTCACAGAGGTCAAAAAAGCCGTACTACATTTGCCAAATGCAGTTTGATGTTTGTAAAAATGGCATTGTACTTGCTGCAGGGGTTGGCCTGTTTGCTTGTCTAGTATCAAATAAATGAACGCAGCACTTGAAGTTGCGTAGATTGGGGTCTGGGCAAATCATCACAGAAACTACTGAGATATTGCAGTGAGTGGAGAAACTGCCAAACGGCTCAGAGTGTTCCAGTGATTAATGTGCATAAAAGTTTTTTTTGAAGCATGTTTAATAAAAATGAGAGAAACATGTGAGAGAACAAATGTGTTAGTCATTTAATCTATGCATAGCTAGCTCTACAAACTGTTTCAAGGTCATATCTATTATCACAAAAACTCTGTTTTCAAGATTTCAAAGGGATAACGATCATCTAGGTCAAAAAGCATTGGCGTCAATTTTAACATTAAGGCCTTTTTATAATCTGAATGTAAATATGCAAATATATATATATTTTTTTTTTTACACGCAACAGTATTAAAATTAGTTAAGTTGTTATTTTTACTATTGTGTTCTGGAGTACTTACTGCCACTGTACTTGGGGACCCAGCGCACAGTGGGAGGTAGGCCGTTGATGTTGAAGTGCTTGCCGTCGAATTGAGAACATTGTTCTTCACGAAAGTCTTTGCGTCCTCGTGGACATGGCTCAGTGTTGCAGGAGCGGAACTTCATCCTGCGCCCGACACAGAATTTACCACCATTTCTTGGCCTAGAACCAAATGAGAAGCACAAGATGATCAAATCACACCCATTTACTGTATATAGTACCAGCTTAAGACCCATTAATCCATGAACTTCTAAAAGATTTCACCTCAATACCCTGTATATGTTCTGTAATCCAAAATATGCTATTCATCTGTGATAATTCTTTATTCCTTTTTGTTTGAGAGAAGTGTGTTCATGTAGATGTTTTAGGTGCTCTGGTAATACTGTGCATACATGTATCCATCTATTCATACATTCTAATTTATGAATAGATGTGTGTAATTACTATGTATAAATAGTTACCACTTGGTTCTTACTCGGGCTTGTTGCATTCTCTCATGGTGCTGCGTGTGCCTCCTCCACAGGACCTTGAGCAGGCGCTGTAGGGCTCCCAGGGACCCCACTCCCCATGGACTGGCTGCAGGTCCAACTCCTTGTTGATGCACATCCCATGGCGGCAGTACTGTGAACACAAACTCATTCATTAGGGCCGGATGGCACCGTGCCATTGGACAGACAGGAGTTAGTGGTGCAACAACAGCTGGGAGCGGTGTTCCACTTCGCCTGCCTAATCCTCTGTTTACATCGGAGGATATATTTTAAGAAAGACATCCTAATTCAGCTTTTGTTTGCCTTCAGGGAAACAGTCCAACTCCTCCAGCTGTCCAAAGAGAAGCAGGAGAGTTAGGGAGGGTCACTGATACAGACGCAAATAGATGTGTTAAAATTTGAAAAAAGGATCAGTGAAGGAAATACAATGCAGAGTCATTAGTAGCAGCCATTTCTGGATATACCATGACAAAAAAACAACTGTCAATTATTTTTTATAGTCATACATTCATCCTTTGCAATGCTACTTCAACTATGCATATTGCTCCAACTGTGCATGCTGCAAACCACTAAACAAAGGAACTTTGATATGTATATATATATATGTATACAACCATTCTATAAATACCTTTTTTGTAAAGAAGGACTAGCAATCTTTCATAACCAAAACCAACACAGGACCATTTCCTCCACAGAGAAACCAAATCCTACAGAGGAGATATGGTGGTCCTGTTCATTGAAAGAATGCAGGACAAGCCGGCGTCTGTCTGAGTCGGCAGTGCACATGCACAAGGGCCAATGGCACTCTGATAAGGAAACTCTAGAGTGGTGATAACAACAGGAACAATATTTCCGACTGGCTCAGTATCATAGGCTTTCTTCAGACTAGTATTTCCTACAATACAAATCCGTAACATGATATAGCCGGGCAATTAACAGACTAAGCTAGTATTAAGACATTTGCAGCGTCACCACAATGAAGAGACAGTGAAACAGTGGGCCGTGTTCACGCTGTGCAAGTTTAATGATTAAGTGTAAAATGTGCTTACGATGACAGACAGGTATTAACAGCAGCAAGCCCCAGACTAAACATATTGTACATTTTAAACATAATGCACGTGTCTGATAATCCATTGTGCATTTTTAAAGATCATTATTGGTCATGGTAAGACTCCTTTCTAGTTGATTTTCATACCGTTTTCTTCATTTTAAAAACCCTCTCCGACTGGCTGTCACACCAGACTGAGCATCTCCTCTATACCTCTTTTTTTCTACTTCTCTTCGCGGCCCATCCCCCTTATCCCCTTATGGGAAAGTTGAAGGGCTACGTGAGGAGGACCACCGCAGTGCGACCAGGCGACGGGACCCAAGGAACTGTCAAACACAAGGCAAAGTGTCTGTCAGGGTGCACCAAAAGCCTGTGTAAGCCTCTGAGGCATTCCACTCCCCCCCACTGGCACCCTGTGTTTACAACCGTTTTGTTTGGCTTGAAAAGGTGATGTGGGTGAAAAGAAGAAAGCGGGATGTGGGGCAGGGAGGGTGGGTGTGTGAGGGGAAAAAACATCTGTGTGAGATGATTTGTGTGTGTGTGTGTGTGAGTGTGAATGTCGAGTGTGGCCAAAAGTGTGCTAAAGTGTGAGAATGATTACTTAGGCTCTGGAGGCATCTGGGGGCCACTCTCAATTCCAATTAGCCGCTCATTTTCCGAAGAGCGCAAACACGAGCTGGGGTGAAAGGTAGTCTTGGCGAAGCTAAAAGTAAGCGCTAGTAAAGGACAACAGCACAGACCCTCTTTCCAGATCAGGTTTTGAAAGTTTGCACACAATTGGGCTCATGGTGAGAAAGCTGAAGGTGTTGTAAGAGAAACCTGTCCAGCTGTCGCCAGCATGTGTTTCAAATTAGGCATTTCACAAAGGCACACACTCCAGTACAGACGTGTGGGTCTGCTCGCACATAATTCACGTGTGTGGATTTTTACATACTATGATGCACATGCAGGGGTACGTAAACTCCTGAATAGTAGGTAGATGGTCAGCCCCAAAAGAGGATGAAAGAAGTCTCTTTGAGCCTGTCCCAAGTCCAGGCAAGTACTGAGGGTTGTATAAGGAAGGTCAGGTCATCCAGTGTGAGCGTAAGCCACATGGAAAAGGCAACCACTGGATGCTACATTGAAGCAAATTATGGTAGAATGGGGTGTTCGGTGAAAATAAAAAATGTTCCTGCCAGAAGCGAAAAGGTCGTGAGGTTTGAAAGGTCAAATACTGTATGTGGAGGGAGTTGTGAGCTACTACAGCTTCCGCCATAAATCAGTTTTAAACTTAACAAATAGAGCTGATTTATGCATGTATGGTGGTATTTTGTTACAAACTGAGCTTTGAGGGCTTTGAGGACATAGAGATGACAGTCTTAGTTAAATACAAACAACAATGAGACCTGAGAAGTCTAACAAAATGCACCATAGCTACAGTGCTTACTGAAAACTAAGTAATTTCATATTGTTGCACAAAAAAGCGCACACAAAAGTGTTTTGCTCTCACCTGTTATCCCTTCTCTGCGTGAGCTCCGCCTATATCACCTCCCCTTCCTGTGACCACGCTCAGTCACACACACATACACTCAGTTGGCTGCTACAATTCACTATTATTCATAATTTTACTCCAAATAAGGCATATACATGATGTATTATACATTATAATTTATGCATATCATACACTGAATAAAAATAAGGTTTGAAACTCCTTGAGTATACAAAAGTAACTATATCATAATGCAAACGGGAAACTCAGCATCTGGACTCTTGCACAGGACGACTTGGAAGTTAGCGCCCTGTAATTGCCAGGAAACTGTAACACAGAGCACCTAATTTTTGAACCTAAGCCATACATCACTGCATGAATGAGAAGGTACAAGCCCCTCTGCTCTTTCATTTTAAGACACCCATTTCCAAATAGCATCACCTTTAATATAGTGCTCCTTTTTTTCTCATGGCATTAGGTTCAAAGTTCACTTCGGCCTTGACCTGCAAAGGGCTTTCTCTCAAACACCTCGCTGACCCCTGTCCAAACCACAAAACAAAATCAAGGCTTTATTCTGACAAATCAAAGACACCTGGTTGAGTCTGTCAAATGTGTAAGACCACACAGTCCCCCACTGCGGATTCACAGAGGCATCATGCACACCCTCTTTATATGCGTAATAATCGCCTAGTGAGTGGCAGTAAAAGTGGCTTTATGGAGGAGCCGTAAGCAGAACCCAGGAATTGGAAATATACAAAATGACAGTTGTTATAGCAGAATGATTTACAATGACTTCTGACAGGGCATGCATTTTTCCGAGGTGCTTTTTTTCCTCTTAAGTTTACATAAATGGGAGAGTTGACAGAAGCGCTGGTGTGAAAAGGGTGCAAAGGAGTCGACATGATGCAACGATGACCCCATCTAACCTCTCTTGTACATGCGTTCCTAGGTTTTTTTTTCTTTTTTTTTTCCTACACCTTCTGTGTACTCAACACTTTTCCAGGATGCGGGAAGGTTGTCATTACAATGAATTAGTAGCTTTGACTGTGGAAGCTGTTCCATTCACACAATTTGAACACATGGTCTTCCTCAACAAACTGCTGTCATGAAAAAAAGGCTTGTCAAACGGGTTGTATTGCAATCAATTTTTGATCAGTATTACTGTATTTTGATTGCGTTTTCCCTAGTCAGTCAGCAACCCTTCTTTTACAATGAAGCATCTGTATTTTTCCACCGTCAGACTTTGAGATGGTCCAAACAGTTTGTAGTGTCGATAGAATATATTTCCTCTCAAACAACCTTGTATCTATCAGAGCCTCCTTTAGAACTTGCTCTTTAAAGCTTCACCTCCAATCGATGCTAAAAATGTCTTCCCTGTTTCCTTTAAAGAAAAATTGAACAGTTCGCATAAAGAATTTTGTGAGAGCTTAATTACTGAGGAGGAACTCTAGGGAAAACACCTGGTGTCGATGGCATATTATCATGCTTTAACTATTCTTACCAAGTTGGCTTTTCTTACTGAGACACAAAAAGAAGGAATCATCTCACTGCTTTTGAAGCAGGAGGCTGGTGTCCAGTACAAAACCCCAGAGATGATACAACTGGAGGCTAATCACACTTCAATGCTATGACATAAAAATCCTTGCAAAAGGCATTGTGCAAAGGATAAAATGTGTCAATTTTTGTTTTGATATGAGCTCACCATGCATTTGTCTGATTTGTTAATCTGCCTGTCATTAACAACTCACAAGAAGTCCCATATAGTCTTTATGTCAAATAGGACAGGATTATATTCAATATTGTAGCGATTCCCACCTGCTTTTTCTCCATTACTCTTTACTTTACAGTATCATTATTTTTGATTGGGGCCTCGACTAGACAACTTTCCAGAAATGTACTACTAACTACCAGCCACACCGCTTTGAAAAAGAGTTGGCCTGGGCCATAGTTTGGCGTGGACTCGGCTGACCTACAGTAAAACTATCACAGTTACTCACTACATCCCACAGTGGTGCAACAGGTCTGCCCTCTGCCAAGAGTCTCATCCAACACTCACTGCTCTGGCACACACACCCCACTCCTCCATGGCTTCGTTTTTCATGACCTATTGATCTCACTGTAATTGGCTGAACCCAGAGCATGACATCTTTCTGTCTTTAACAGGCATGTTCTGGAAAATCAAAAACAACTTCCAGTTTATCCAATCACACAAAACCAGACTCCTATTAAGAGGAAACAAATCTGTAAGTGCTTTGGTCAATTATACGCCTATTACGTGTGCCTTCAGTAATTACTTCGTCCTAAAAATGCATTTTAATAAAAACAGACACAGAAAATCGTATTAAAATATAATGAATGCAAATTTGATCAATAATCATAACTCAGAACATTCCTGCTTTCTTTGTCTTCTTCTGTTCTATAAAACGTCCAGATTTAAGAATGAGGGTCATAGACACAGAGAGTGACAAAAATTGTCTTCTCTCTGATTGACATGGCTCTTTGCACTTCGTGCAAATATGAATACTTATACAAGCATAAGAAAACAAAACAAAACACCTAAGTCATTCACATTCATGTCCATCACATACAAAGGAAACGCGGGCGGGACCTCTTGAAGTGGGACCATCAGAAAGGGGGGACCGCGGGAAGAGAGGGGAGTGGGGAGAGGGAGGGTGGTGGCGGTATTTATAGACAACAAGTGATGGGATGCCCTTGTTAGAGTACGGCCCACTGAGCCAGATGACAGACATGCCGCCAAGAGGTCATGTGACCACATTACTCACTCTGGCGCCCAGTGAGAGGCCGATCATCCACAGGGAGGGAAAGAGAGAACTGAGGCGACCGTTTCCCCATTTCAATTAACTGCACATAAACAAACAATCGGTATCACTCTTCATGACAATCTCTTCTTTCCAAGTATTTCAGTCCAAGTTTGAACTGAAGTGCTCTCTACTTTGCTTCAAGCAATTTTCTCTTTGTGTTACACAGGGTGCTGATCTTTACATGGTCTTATTTAATGTTAGGTGCAGCCCTGTGAGGCAACTCCTGTTGAGATATTGGGCTATACAAAACCATTGATTGATTGATTGAATTTGGTTAATTTAAATAGCACATTTTATGACAATTCTTTTTTCCTATGTACAGTATGTCTCCCTTTGTTAGCCCTGCTCCTGAGCCACCGTCCAGGAAGCATCGGCCCATAGTCGCTACTTATAGGCTACAGTCATCCAAAGTCCAAGCATTGAAATCTCTTAAATAGTCAATAAACCTTGGTAAATGAAAATTAATGCATTAAAAATCTCACACACAACAAAGAACGTAAGCTAATTTAATTGTATTTACTGGCAAAAAGTCTCCTGTGAGTACTCCTGTGCAGTAGGTGCTACTGTAGATCAGGCATTTTCATCTGGCTTGGGAGTTTGTCTGAGGATGCTACAAGTAGGAACATACTAAACACAAGCATGGAAAACTGAAAGAACCACATAAATGCCATGTCTTGTGTGGGCAGGTGACTGTTGCTGCAGTCCCTATCTCTTTCAACATCAAACAGTGCACTTGAAACAGGGCTCTGACAACACATACAAAGTTGTTGATGTCGATGGAAATGCCCATAACCTTGCACAAAACAACAGAATGCACCATCCTATATACATTGTTTTGTTATTTCACCAAAAGAGCCATGTAACTCCAACCTACACAAAATGGTTTGTGATCTGGAGCCTGTACATACTGTGTAGTATGTACAAGCTCCAGATCACAAACCATTGTTTAGGATCCCAGTAAAGACCACACATATAGAGCAATCAGCCCGAGTCATGCTCCACTTCAGCTTATTAAACTTAAACTCACAGCGTCTCCTCCGGGCTCAGAACAGTCATCGTTCTGCTCAGGGGGGATTTTGCAGTTGGATTACGAGGGTAAAAACAGGGTTAAAAAAACATTTAATGGTGTTTGCTGATATTGCTGCTAATAATTATAATGTTGACTTACATGTAATTACAAAAAACATTTTATATAATGGAAAAAATGTTGTTGACATGTTTTTGAGCAAATCAATAAAAAAAAACAGAAAGCAGTACTACAAATGTAAGTCTAAAGTTGAACTCCCTCATCAGTGTTATCCAAATTCATATGAGTAATGACATCTTGAATATGAGTTAGTATGAATAGTAATAAGCAGGCCCCTGTACATCTCTTAGTTGTGCTCCCTCCCCTTGTGGAAACACCGACGGGAGCTCTTTTGTAAGCGTGGTAGCCGGCTGGGACCCTGGCTCCGATACGGCCTGGTCACTGACCCACTCCCCCGCCTTTTAAAGAGGTTTTGGGGTCACGAGTTCAGAACAAGGTGACTCAACTGTGAACAGCGGGCGGCATCCTCTTTCAAAGCCCCAAAGTCTGCACCTTTCCCTTCTCAGGACACTGTTTGCTTCTCTTCTATCCTGTTTCTACTCCTACCCCCTTTCGCTAAAGCCCCACTCTCCATGCATCCTGACCCGCTGTCTTAGCCCCTAATTAGCATAGCATCCCAGAGCGAGGAGAACACGAAGGCTAATGGGGGTTGGGGCCCCGTAACAACACCAAGGGGTAAAGCCTCCGGTTTCGAACCAAGACCATCACCTGACCACATTTACATGCCCTTCCAAAAGCAGAAAGCAGCCCCAGAGCGTAATGCATGATAAATTATTCCAGCTTTTTCTCAGTGAAAGGAAGCTGACCAGAAAGAAACCAGCATCAAGATTCAAATCACTTCATGGGAGGTTCTGGTGTGTGCCAGCAATGTTTCCAGCGGAGTGATGATGAGTGGCGATCAAAGTGGGGTGGGGGGGGGGGGTTGGATTTATGTCATCTCTGCTGTATTTAAGGCAAGTTTTAGATTTTATTGCAGGGCGAAACAAAAACCTCGCCAGTACTGCACACAAACTAGACGTTACCTAATCTGGTTCCAAAACTTGACGAAGTCTAAACCAGACCTCAAACCAGTCCAAACAAGCCCTAATCCAGGAGTCAACCGGCAACAAAACCAAGGCCCAGGTGACCAAATGTTTCCAGGTAGTGGTGAGACCAGATGGAATAGTTCAATTTCAAAACAGAATCTCATCCAAAGACCTTCACTGCAGATCATAATAGCAAATAATTTGTCTTTTTCTTTAGCAGGTTTTGCTTCACATGGGTGGTCTCAGCAGTATCTCTACAACTCAACATGTCAACACTATTGCACGACATAACGCCTCCAGTTAGGTCTGCATCAACAGCATATTTTATAGTCTTTCACCTTTTGACCCATAGTCAAAATATAATCAATGGATGCAGTCGTGGGAACGCGCACATGAGTCTATATTTCATTACAGATTTTATTACTATATATACTACTCACCATCCCATTCCCACATGCGGTCCCATCTGCCCAGGGCATGTGCTGCGTGCGACATCCTTTATGGTCCCCCTCTGCACTCGTACACCACAATCGTTTGCACTGTTTCTGAAATGACAAGTCAGCAAACTGTCACAACAGAGTTTAATCACCTGCCAAAACACATCTGTAACTTCAAATGGGAACGGGCGCAGCTATTTCCTTTTGCATCGCTATCTCCATTCACTCCCAGAACCAGGCTGACATGTTTAATACGACGGCACCGCTTTCCAGATAGGATGCTGATCCAGTTTCAGTAGTCCACAGTGAGGTTTCAATTTGCATTTCGACGTAGACTGCATTTACGAGGGTTTATCTGCAGGTCAACCCACCATATACGGGCAAATTTGGGATCCAGGTCCGAACATCAGCTCACACTGTCTATTGGCGTTGTAGATTTGGCCAGGAAGAAGAGGGGGCAACTCGTAAATCCTCCCCACAGGCTCGTCCAATAGACATTCTCCATAGCCAGTGCTACAGCGGAAAGAGACCAGTAGAGTCATTAGTGCACAGAGCATGACAATTTCTTTTTTAACATGGCTCAATATGTAAAAGGAAGTGTTTGCTTCTTGGGTGGTCACGAAACTCAGCAAACGGATACTTGACACCAGTTTTTCAACAATGACCTTTCGCTGCTCAGGTTATCACATGCACTAACGCATTTTAGCTCAACACAAACCACACAATCATGTCATGAAAGTGGTCATCACATTCATCATTATGACTTACGGACATTCTTTTGAGTGCCTGATGTTTTGCATTTTATGAATTTAAATAATCCACTTTCCAGAAAAGAACAACTAAGTGCTTCTGTGGAAGAAGAAGAAATTACCAAAGTAGACAGGATTACTCAAAGTAAAATACCACGATACCTCATTATAAAGCCCCATTATAACATGACAGCAATATTTCCACCATGTAACATCGAGTGTCTAAGTTTGAATGGATATAATACAAATGTACAAAGAGAGACTGGGGAAATAGCATGATGTGTGAAGCACTTATGCCTGTGGAAAAAATGTCAGTATGAACTGTACAAGCTGGAACTGAACTTTGACCACTGGTTGCTGGACGAAGCCTTCTATCTGTGACTCTATAATAAGAGATGACAAAAAAAGCATGTGGAGACAATGCACACCTACATAAAACAAGCGCTCCTATTCAAAATGGATCTTTCCTACAGTGTATGACACAAGTGAACACCGCTGACAACTGTTATCCAATGTTAAGCCACTCACACACCTGCTCCATACAGCTCTACAGACTGATGTCACAGGGCAATAATTAGGCACTGGTGTTTCCCTTTCATTTCACCAATGATGCAAACTTGATGGATAACAGGTGGGAGCCTTTAAAAAAAACTACAGTGAGAACACACTGCAGCGCCTTTCAGCAGTTGGTCATCATAGTCATTATCTTTCGGATGGAAATGGAAACGACACTGAAAAGAAGACAGCCTGACAAGAGGAAGAATAGGTTGGTGTCCTCAGCATTAAACTGTCTTTCAGTCATGGAGCCCTAGACGTCACAGCACATGGAGGTTTATCTGCACCTTTCTCTTGTGCATTACATAGTGGTTTTGTCAGCTGATTGTATGTTATAGGATGGTGGTTTTGCTGAAGCTTGAATGACATAGATCATCAATGTACAGTGTCTGATCAAAACAACAAGTCGTCTGCCGCGTGGGTATTTCAATCTTGGACATCGTGGAGCAATTACTTTGAAAAGGGAGAGTTAGAATTCATGATAGACGTTGATGAACCATTACGAGAAAGCTACGGCATTTGGTTTTGACATGCTCAAACCGCTTTTGTAGACTTCAGAGGGCGTTGTAGAGACGTAATCAAAACTAAAGTGATACTTGCATGAATGGGCAAAACTATAAGAGGCTGGAGCAGATTTAAGTTTGAGAGAAAATGGACATCTAAAACACTGACAGACGTGACCAGGGCAGGGCACTAGGCAGAAGAGGAACGAGTGGTACTTTGAATCAATGCTCCACATTGTTGGCTCGAGATAGACTTCAAAAGCACTTGGGACTGTACTTTCAAGGGTCTTTCCCACCAGTATAGCTCCCACTACCGCGCTTTTTGGTTTTTGCGTAATTGTCAAAAAACTAATGTTTTGGAGCAATCTACTCTCTGCAATCACATCTTTAATCATTGTCTGCCCCGAACAAAGGGAATCATGGTGTTTCTGATTATTCTGATTTGAATTTTCCAATGGGTTAGGTGGCTGGAAACTATGTAAGCAGAGACACGAGAGCCATTGAAGAACCACGCAGCAGAAGATGACCAACAACGCAGTCTTTGTGAACGCCTCGACAGAAAAGGACACTAGGATTCAAGGGTCAAATTCAAGAAGGATGTAATTATGTGTGAGTTCCTCAATGGAAGCCCCTGAGATCTGCTCAGTGACTGGGGGTGCAGGGGAGACGTTCCCACTGCTGCACGCACAGGTGGCAGCAAAGGAGAGCAGCCACATTACACAAGGTTTAATAAAAGAGATACGAGATAGAAAAGATATGTTACTGCAGGAGGTCAACTGAGGCAGATTCAAACAGGAAATTCTCTTTCAACAGCAAATGTGGAAAGTTTACTTTGTGCTGAGCTGTCTACAAAGTTCTGCAAGTGACTTCGTATTTTGTTTAGACAGCGAAATCAAAACAAGTCATTTTAAATAATGGTATTAATCAGATACCAATCTGGCATAACATCGTACCTGTATAATATGCAGCCTAGAGCCAACAGTAGCCTCTCGACGCGCTTCACGCCTGATCACTGTGGTTTCCAGTTCAAGAAATAGTTGTTTTAACAATGCTCAAACCCAGCTATCAAGTTGTTACAATTTGCTTCTTGTCAAACTCCCTGAAATGTATGCAAGTCCTATTTTCACAAAAACACGTCCAGACTAAACCTATCCACTAACAAGGAATAATTTAAGTAACCTTAAAGGGATATTTCAGGATTTTTGACCTAGGGCCTCATTTCCTAGTTATCCAGAGTGCTGTTGATTTCTGGATATATATATATATATATATATATATATATATATATATATATATATTTTTTTTTTTTTTTTTTTTTTTTTTTTATTCATGCAGTCCTTAGATTTGAAGAGTTTAGTAGTGCTAGGCTAGTGCTAGGCTAGTGCTAGGCTAGCGCTAGGCTAGCACATGTCTATGGTACCTAGTAGCCTGCATTAAAAACAGGCTGACCCAAGCACAGTGCACCTGAGGCAAATCACTTACAACACCAGACTACTGATATAAATGTCTGTGTTGACTGAATATTTTTTGAAAGATAACCATTTTGCATTTAAAATAACTTTAACTGTGTAAACTACACAGCGGCAGCGTGATCTGCTAGGTTACCGGATCTACAGTAGTTTGTTTACCTGCGCCGGCATTACTACACGTGGAATTTCTACAAATCAGATATGGCAACGTTTGGAGGACGACCCCATGATTTTTAAGAGGTTTTTAATGCAGGCTACTAGTTACCATAGACATGCGCTAGCCTAGCACTAGCCTAGCACCACTAAACTCTTCAAATATAAGGATTGCATGAATGAAAGAAAAAAAAAACTACAGAAATCAACAACACTCTGGATATCTAGGAAGAGACCCTATGTCAAAAATCCTGAAATATCCCTTTAAAATGTATACCTACTCTAAAAACTCAGTGATGTACTTCCGGCTGCATTTGGACCAAGACCAGGGACTCGTGTCGTAGTTCAGCGTGGGAGCCATGACATGATACTGGTGTTTGAGACCTGCTTCCCGACACTTTGGGTTGTCATCGTGAGGCATGTTGAACCTGGAAGAAAGAAGAACACCAAAAACAAAAAAAAGTTATGGATGTAGGGCGGGGCATAAAGGAACACACACAAAGTGATTATCAGCTGCTTAGTGGCTCAGCTCCATTCAAGAAGGATAAGTGTCAAAAGATTTACATTCAGCCGTTTCTACCCCACATCGTATTGGCCGCCACACACCAACACGGCTATGGATACGTGTGTGAAAAAGAAAACACTCTCCAATCTCCCAGTTCCTCTGTGCTGTTCACCCCACTATAGATTGTACTATGAAATATTTGTTGATCTAGGGCCGTCTTTCCACTGTCATGTGTCATAATAAGTATTTTACACACTTAATACTCCGCGAAATGCATTTAATCCATGGGATGAAAGATTTATTAGGCAAAAGTTATGCAAAGATGACAAACAAATCCTTGATGACATGATAAAGCAAAGACTAGTTTTTAGCGCAAAGAAAACAGCTGCATCAAATCAAGCCCCGCAACTTAACATCTGCCTTTTAATGGACTGACGGATTAAGTGAGCCGCAGTTGGCAGTCTAATAAAGCATGTTGTCTTATTTAACCCCATAATGGCATCGTCCTGGGCTGTAACAAACGCTCGCCACATACACATGCACACGCTGAGCACTCGCAGAGATGAGCGTTCGCAGAGCAAGCCACAATGCCGCATTAGGCCTGAGATATTTACTACAGGATGTGGGCAGAGCCGTACTGCCGCTGAGGGTCAATTCATACAAGCGCACAACAAGACCTGGCACGGCTGGCATGAGGCCCACTCGGCAGGGGCCAAGAGATTGTCAGAAAACACCCTCTGAATAATGAAGCCTCCAGTGCAAGAGCGGGCTCTACATAGTAATCAGACTGGAGCAGGCTGCAGCACATGATATAGTCTTGTTATGGGTGGATAATAAATGTGTACAAACATGCTTTTATTTATTTTTAGTTGCTTTTGTTGGAGCCCCTTTCAAAAATATGTGGACAATAAGACTGTCCATTTTTGAGTTCCTGTTGTTTAGGTTTGCATTACTTTTACTATGAGATTGGGCACTTCCTCCACCGCTGTTTACTACACACGACAATGATTTGATTCTGCGGATTGAAGAGTACTCAGGGCAAATTAGGACATTCTGCCTCAGAGTAATTAAGCTGTAAATCACACATGTTGCGGTCGGGCGATGGACGGATCAAAAAGGAACAACAACAAGACAGTACCGGCTTGTTTATTGAATCTAAGCTGTCACCACTATTGTCTGCTCTCAACAACAACACGCAACACGTAGAACGCCAACACCGTGAATGAACCGCCCTCTGAGTCTGAGAGGACAAGTAAAGTATGGGTAATCCAACGTGGCTGAAAATAAAACAAATATTCTCCTTACTACAGTGATATCTATTGAACTGTGCAGTGTCCCATCTATTGCCCTCTAAGCCTTTTAATCGCTTTTTCTATTGAATCACTCCTTTCCACTTAATAATCTGCAACATCTTCAATTCATTACCCTCATGTCTAGCCGGGTAAAGCTGAGTTTGCACAAGACACAATGGGAAGAAAGCGTTTCATTCTTTCCAGTGGAAGAGCGTGTGTGATTGGCAACAGCTTCACAGTTATGACAGATTGGCAGGACCAAACAAGTCAGATCTAAATATACAGCCCGATTCCATTTTGTTACCTTTCTATTAAGCACCGGTAAGCATGCATCACATTCACACCTCAATCTGAAACTTCTGATACAAGCTATTTTGCAGTTTTTGCTATGTCGACAGCACTGCATGATACTGTATGTGCCCAAAGTCAGATTTAGATTCCTACAGGGTTAATTTTCAGAGCTGAGCTGTACAGCGAGGTATTAAAGACAGGCTTATTATTAAAGTCAGTTCTTTCACATTATGCACCTGCGTTGGCTGAACTGCACACTGCATAAGAGCCCTTTTGTTGCTGGCTGTGAGAGCTGTGGATACACTTTATATTAGCACTTAGCAGAGCACAATAAAAAACTGACACAATTTTACTATGTTGAACAAAGATTAAATTGCGGAAAATTATTATTATTATTATTTTTAAGTCCATTTTTACCTCATGTCCTGAGGAAACTGGTGACCTTTCGCAAAAGCCCTGTATCAGTTACAGTTAATCAGTTACTATTGCTAGTCTATGGAGTTTAAAGGAATAGGCCACCGTTTTTACATACTAAGATATGTTCTTACCTCACTTTAGACGTGTTAATATATCCCCGTCTGGTCTTTGTCCGTGCGCTCTGCCAGGCAAACGGAGCACATACGCAGGCTCTCCCATATGTCACATAGCTCCGAAAAAGCTCACGATAGAAGCTACCAAGCTCTTCCACGTGTTCCCTATTTAAATAAAGTTACGTGAAGTGTTTTCATGCGAAGTATATTTACACAGAAATGTAACGTGTCGATTTTATAAGCAAATAAAAAGGGGGACTATATTGTGAGGCGTAATGATACGAGGAGTAAAACGTCCGCGCAGTAACTCCTAAAGACTTCCCCCCGCTCACTTCCGTCAATAACCTTTAGGAGTTACTGCGCGGACGTTTTACTCCTCGTATCATTACGCCTCACAATATAGTCCCCCTCTTTATTTGCTTATAAAATCGACATGTTACATTTCTGTGTAAATATACTTCGCATGAAAACACTTCACGTAACTTTATTTAAATAGGGAACACGTGGAAGAGCTTGGTAGCTTCTATCGTGAGCTTTTTCGGAGCTATGTGACATGTGGGAGAGGCTGCGTATGTGCTCCGTTTGCGTGACAGAGCGCACGGACAAAGACCAGACGGGGATATATTAACTCGACTAAAGTGAGGTAAGAACATATTTTAGTATGTAAAAACGGTGGCCTATTCCTTTAACACATGTCGTGGGGATGTGTTAGTGACTCTTTGTGTAGCAATACCAGCGCAATATCCTCCAGATCGAGGCAAAATGGAGATACAATGTGTAATGGAGATATACAGCATATCCAAAATATACAGCAACGTATCAAGGCTAAAGCAGCAACGTCATGGGGGGACACTTGTGTAAACTAGTCATGCTATTGCACTACCGGGAAGGTTCTCTCCTTCCTATAACACTCATATATATTTATAAAATATGAGTGTTATTATTAAGTTAGCTAGCCAGCTACAGTGGCTGACTGTACCAGCTGCTCGTGCACGTCGGACTCATTCGAATGTCCTGTGACCACTTAAACTAAAGTAGCTAGGAGGTATGATTTAACCAGGACATAACCAGGACAAAACTGAAATGTTAATCATCGGCCCTGAGGCCCAGAGAGAGAGACTTTTACCCAAACTACAGTCACTGTATATTAATCCTTCCTCACAGGTGAAGAACCTGGGTGTGATCTTTGACTCTGAGCTGGCGTTTATTCCACACATTAAGAATATCACAAAGATAGTTTTTTACCATCTAAAGAACATAGCCAGAGTCCGCCCCATTCTCTCTCGGGTCAACACGGAGACGCTTTTATCACCAGTCGTATCGACTACTGTAATGCCCTGCTTTCTGGTCTTCCCAAAAAGAGTATCTCACTACAACTTTTACAAAATTCAGCAGCTCGTGTCCTGACGAAGACCAGGAGGCGGGACCACATTACACCGGTTTTAGAATCGCATTGGCTCCCCGTGTGTTTCAGGATCGATTTTAAAGTTCTTTTAATGGATTTTAAATGTCTTAATGGTCTTGGTCCTTCTTATCTTTCAGAACTGCTTTTACCTTATGAACCTTCACGGCCCCTTCGCTCCTCCGGCAGGGGTCTCCTAGTTATTCCTAAAGTCAACAATAAGACTCATGGTGAGGCGTCTTTCCAATATTACGGCCCTCGCCTCTGGAACGACCTGCCGGAGGAGCTCAGGGCTGCGGAGAACGTTCATGTTTTTAAGAGCAGGCTCAAGACCCACCTTTTTAGCTTAGCCTTTAACTGACTAATCTATTTATTTAATCCTAATATATAAAATGTATATACAGTATATGGGAGGTTGTCCCAGGCGCATTGTTTTAAATGTTGTAATCTGTAAAGCACTTTGCGATACCTTTTGGTTTGAAGAGCGCTTTATAAATAAAGTTTGATTGATTGATTGATGATTTGACAATGACGGTTTTGGGGCGAAGGTTTTGCAAAAGATCAGTTGTTTACACTGTTTTATTGTGAGTTCAGTTTAAAGTTGGGACCTTCATTGCAGCCTGCAAAACACTCATCACAACAGCTCTGGTCGCAACCATCACTAACTTTGTTTATGTATTGGCTTAAAAACTTTTCTCCACTGACGTAAAGAAAGGCCATTCATAACTTTTGCTTTTTTGTTGTTGTTGTTATTGTTGATTTGGGTCAAAACGTTTGCCCATACCTGGTCTAGTTTGAATGAATAACCTACACATGTCCGAGCTCGTGTGCGATGGTGAAGGAGGCGCTGATGCCATTCTCCTCGCTGATGGAGCAGCTCCGGTACGGGTCGCACATGGTCCCCAGCTCGGCCAGCCCTGCACCGTCACGTACCCACACAAGCACAAACACACACAGCCAAATAACAATGTGTTAAAGGCGATTAAACCATCAAAACGTGGGTCCCATAAGGCAGATTAGCACCCTCCATCTCACCGCCCTCCTCCCCTTTCTACCACTCTGCTCTGTCACTATAATATTATTAGCTGACAGCTTGCCATAAACTCATTAGGGCACAGTTTTTGAGCCGTGCTAAACAGAGTGGAAAGTTAATCGAAAGAGACTTGGTGAGAAACTTTGAAAAGTAAAGGTTTACCTAAAGTGTCGCATTTATCTTTCGCACGGCAGATATCTTCTCTGCAATAAATCATAAAGAAAATATATGTAATTTCCAATGATGATATAATGATGCACAAAGTGATGTGTTGCAGTGACTGAAAGTAGTTTCACCTGGTGATAAGGAGGGCAGTGTCGTGGTGTAACGGGTGGCTGTCGTCCTGCACGTTTTGACTGTGCTGCCAAACACAGAAGTTGTGGAGAGTCGTGGCAGCATTAAAACTCACTGTGGGGCCTTCCTAATGTAGAAACACAAAAGCAGACTTGCTTTAACTGAAACAATATATATACATTAACGTTTTAATATATCAGTATACAATACACCACAAATCTAAAGAGAATTATACTGTACATTATCAGTCTTTCAACCACTAACACCTTAACTGTTTTATTTTTATTGTCACTGGGCTGTATCTATGGTATAACATTTTATATGCAGTGTTGTCATTGTGATGTACTGCTGTCATAAATCAGTGTAAGCTTGATGAAAGAGTCACATTTTAAGATAAAATATTCCCAACAGTGCCTCTCTTTGTTCAACACATTCATATTTACTTTACATTCCTTAAAACCTGGTTTTGTCATCACCAAAATTTCACATTTTCTCCCCCATAGATTTATCTTTCAACACATCCATAATTAATTGCACATTAAACACTCACTTGTTTGTGTTCTCTTCAATCTTAAACAATAGTTTGTTCAAAATCAAGACCTTTCTCCTCTTGGACCTCGTATCATTTGCAGGTGGCTTGCTTGCCTTACTATAGTTTCATTTGTGTTGTTCTTAATGAAACCCCCTGAGACTGACAAGGCAGGCTGTGTCCTTTCAGAACGGCCCGGAGAGGAAAGGCCAAGCTGCACACACCTGCACTGACGTCATGGGACTCACCTGCTCACTGTGGACCACGATCAGTCTGACGATCATGATGTTAATAAGGTTTCCTACGCTCGGGTCCCTGTAAACCGCTGCCACCTGTAACACAGACAGACACAACAAACACAGAGAAAATGCTCATCTCCACAGTTTCCAACAGGAAATACATTTTTACATCAAGTTTTTGAAAAGATTTTAACCAAGACAAATCCCAATCCAGGACCAAACCAGCTCTACACCAAGACACACAATAGAGACATTAGTTAAAAGACAACACAGTTTTAAAGTATTCACTTTCCACACTGGAACTTCAGGGCTAGTTTTATCAACAAGCCAAGGCATTAAAACCAATTACATCTCTTCCAAAAACGTCCAAAATAAAAATAAACCAGATGGGGCTAACCCAGAGCTCACATCTCTGCTGTGAGGTCAACCAAACAGTGTATTCCTCGTCCAGCTCCACTGTCATGCTCGGTCAGCGGTCTCCTGAGGCCTTTTGCGCCCTCCTGACAGGAACTCATTAGCCCACTATAAACATTTAGCTTGTGTTAGCCCAAGGGGAGCTAGTAAACCCAAGTCTGTTCTCTGGGTCTCCAGGCAGGCCAGTGGTTAGTCAATGTGGCATGAATTGTACCCTCTTCACTGCAGGGAGCTCAGCACTGGCAATCATTACCAAAGGAGTAACAAGTGATGAGAATTTAGCCTCCAACACTGGTGAGACACTGTTATGTCTTGTGCATCTATCATAGTGTTTGTATGTAGATATGACAGTCATAAACAGAAACCGACTTAGTACCAAACACTTTACAGCATCCTTTCGGTTGGTGACCCAACAGACACTGACTGAAGGTCATTTAAGGGTTTACAACCAACAATGTCCAGACGCAGGAATGCCTCATACCAGTACAAACATATTTGCATAGTTACATGAGCCAATGTGCCTTTTGTTCCGGCACCAAACCTGGAGAAAAGAAGAGGGTTGCATTAAAAAGAGCATTTCTCCTGAAATATAAGGTGACCTAAATCATCAGAAGTTTACTGAAAAAATCAGAAAGGTTGCTTAGGAGTAGACTTAAACATTTCCTTTTAAGTCTGGGTTGTTTGTGTTTGAAAGTGTAAAATTCCAGATAGAGTGTAAATGAATTTGTATACAAACAAGAGTTACACTGAATGAGTTTTCCAGACTTGGTTCCAACAGAATAATTAGTGCCTTCTGTAGAAATATCCACACATTTGATCACCATTCAAAACACCAGAAACATAATGTTCAGAAAAGAGCATCCACACCCAGTTAGAAATGAATGGTAAAAACATTGTTTTACTTACTACTGACATGATTGTGAGGATGTAGTGCTCCAGGTTTTGTCCATGATGTCGCACCATCTTAGCATCAGCCGTCACCATCAGCTCCACATATCTCGGATAGGACAGGAACCGCTTTCTTCTGACTCTGACTTTGGGATGGTCCGTAATGCTGTTATTGTTTTCAGTAATGTTGATAATGTCTTTAAAGTAGTCCTGGTCCTCCGCCATGTCCCCTAGTTTTCCAGTGTCTCCTATTGAAGAAAAAGCAAAAACATTTTAATCAAGTGATCAAAAAGGGTAGCAAGAAGATACGTACATGAATGTTCTTATGGCATTTCTACAGTTAACAGTGGCTTGGAGCTTAGCTGAATTCCAATGACATAACTTAAATACACCGGACTTCTATGGAAAAGTGTGTCATGCCACGGCTCAATAAAATTGTGTACCAAGAGACACAGGGTCAGCGCGGAGCTTTAGGCGTTTTTAGGTCAAACTGTGCTCCATATTTACTGTATATCAGACTGAAAGAATAAACTCTTGAGTGTGGGTCATGTTTAATGTTAGAGAAAACCACATATTTTGGGTTTTCAAGTAAAACTTCAGTGACTGTTCAAAAACATGTCATCCAAGGTTATAGCAACATTTTGAGTTTGAAAATTAGATATTTCTTGAAGTTAAAATAATGTTTTTTTTTTTTTTTTTTACCCCAGATTCCCTTCATGCATCTTTCTCCTTGTAGAAGGCCTTTGACAGACTCAAACAGTACTTCTCACCTTATTGTGTAAATGTTTCCAGAATAATGTTTCTGTTAGTTGTAACTGCACTTCCAAAATTCATGATGATAATAAGAACAGTGTTTTACAAATGGGAGAATCAACATCTATAAAAGGCATAAAACCTAAAGCCAAAGCACAATTCAAATAGAGACACTCTAGTCTTTTGCAAAGGGTTTTCTAAATGCCTTGAACAGTAAAAAAGTGAAGCACCGGGCACTCAGCTGAAGTGCACGTGTGGAGCTGGCTACAGCGGGAGATTCCTTCACCGTGACAGAGTGCAGTTAGAAGAGGCATGGAGGCAGAGGCCGCAGACTGACATGTGTAAAGAGCATGTTTCAGGAGAGGAGAGAAAAACATGCATGTAAAAGGCCCAGGTCAAGGCCAAGTTCATTATTCATGCAAAAGGTGGCACAGTGGTTAGTGCTAATGCGTCACAGGTTCAATCCCATGCCTTTCTTTGTGGAGTTTGCATGTTCTCTCTGTGCCGGTATAGGTTTCCGCCGAGTACTCCGGTTTCTTCAACCACTAAAAACAATAGGTCAGGTTGAGGGAAATATCAGTCTACAGGGGCGTCCTACAAACCCTCGACCAGTCACATGGATGGAACTGTGCAAAACTGTTCAGGATCCAGCAACTTAGACAGCTACAAAGTAAAGAGTCCAATAATTTAAAAAACTATTCCGCAATTAAAATGTCTTATTATTATTATTTTACTGAGAGAGTGGTCAGAGAGTATTGAAGTGATGATTGCAGGAAGAAGGCGAGGCAGGCCATGACAACCCTGGCACAGTGTTATACTACATGTCCCTTTCCGCCGTGATCCCCTGCTCCGTGCCAGCGCTGGTGTCCAAATCAGCGCTTAACTCGCCTGTTTGGGCTGCTGGACCAGAGCACAGCTTTGTATTTGGTAGGAAAAACCTGTTGGAGGCCAAAAGCTGACACTAAACCCCTGAAACAAACTCATCACTGCAGACGGTCGGACATCAAAGGGATTAGTGGAACGCAGACAAGTGCCTCAGTCCACAGAAATGGTATGATTCTCTGAGACGTGAAACGGAGAAGAGGAGCTGAAAGTGAAAATATGGACTGTGCTCTTTTCCCTTTGAAACAAGTTCAGATGGAAATGCAGTGATGGCACGGAAAATTATACTTATTAAAAGGTAGTTGTGTTAATAGTAATATTCTTTGCTTTTTTAGTATGTTCTGTGGGCATTTTCCCCCAAAATAATAGAAAACCATAGGGTATTTTAGGACCAACGGAGCAGATTCAGATTGATCATTTTTTGGGGGGAAAAGTAGAGAAGTAGAGGAAATTAGCCACATCTGACATGACACTTGATGTTTATATGTTCTCTGGCATGTCTTTAATCATCTCTTTAATGAAGTCTCCATATGAATAAACTCTACATAAACCTGACTCTACACAACACTTGTTTATTAGCCCTGATTATCTCCACCGTGTTGCTGCTTTAACGACTGTATGAAAAAACAACTCTTTAATAAAATAATGTTTTGCTGTGGCAAGTTTAATGAAGTCCAGGCTCTTTTGAACTAAACCATTATCACACTACATGTTCAAATGCCAGCTGGGGTAGCAGCCTGTCCTCTGTGTTTACATGTGTAATCATAACAGCTCACTATAGAAACTTGTTTCATTGGGGGTGACCTGCGTGAGTCCTTTTCTGTACATTCATCCAAAATGATCTCATAGTGATTTCAGTGCACATCAAAGACCAGCTCTTTGACTCTCCTTCGGGTCTCTGTCAAAAGTATCAATGTCAGAGGCTCAATAATAAGGAACACACAATTCATTGTTGAACTAATTAACATTCTTTTACAATGGCCCGCTGAGATCTGCCGAGCCATGTTCCCCGGGTGCCAATTAAACAGACAGTGGACCCTACATGTGAGCTTGGTTACTGCCGCCACGCTACGCAACATCCAGACACTTTGAAATCAGCTTGGCTTCAAGTGATAGCGAAGCCCTAAAGATTCACTCGCGGCAGACAGAAGCATAATTAAGTGCAATTCTGCGGCGAGACACAGAGAAATGAAGCTAATTGTTGCTGCTGAAGGAGGCTTTTTGAAAAAATAATGTGGCTTGGCTTTTGACCTCACTAAAATTATGACGGAGGACTCCACGTCGATCACGCTGAGACACGGAAAACCTTCACTCAAGAGAAATCTAGGTCACTATTGCAATTTCGTCTCATTGTTTTTTAAAGAAACTAACCTAAGTCAACCCAAGTCACTCATTCCACTGTGCAGTAAATCACAGGAACTACAGGTGCTTTAAGTATTCCAATTGACCAACCTTGAGCAAAATGCCCTCTCTGTCAATAGGAGCAAAAACAGCCCCAGCTGGAGCTTGTCGTATGAACTCAAGAGACGGCACGACAGTTCAGTGGGGCTCAGGGCGTCACAAACCCACCCAGATGTGAATGAAAGCCGGGTCCAAAATACAATGGCTCAAACTCACTAAGCAGGCGAGAAGTATTTTTCTATAACATATGATAAATTATGGCAGTATATAATTCATGAAAATGTATACAGGGCATACAGCAATTCCGACAACATACCCGACAGAGTCCACTCATGAGTGACAATCAAATGCCATCTGTGTAGGATAGATGCACTCCACTGTATGTATCAGTCAGCAAAGTGGTTTGTTGAAATCAGTCATGAATCATTATTATATTGCACACACCACCAGCAAGAATGTTTTCCAAATGGAGTCGGAACAAAACTTAACCTAACTTTATTTTGTCTGATGTGTAAACAATTTTTGGCAAAGAAAACAAGCATTTTGCCAACAAACAATAGAAGATTTGGCTGATCAAGAGGGCATGAAGGAAATTGTAATGTGACATGAGACAATCAGAAACCGCACAAAATCAAAAGCTGAAAGGTCGTCCATCACACCCCGATCAGCCGCTGATTGTGACCCCTGTCAAGAGCAGAAGAACACATGGGGACTGATGGAGACATGCGATTGACAAAATACATGGCACACCTTTAGAAGAAACTGAAGGTCATCCAGCCAGTGCAGTAAGTGATTCCAAACAAAGAGGGAAGTGAGGTCACAAGCAACAAGTGCTTCCATTCACATACATGAAAGAGCATAGGGAGAGCGGGCAGCCATTCAAGTCGGCTAGTTCAAACCACAGGCAGGGGGAGGGCATTTTTCCATGTAAATGAACCCATTGACCAAAAAACCTGATGGTAGCATTTCATCTAACATGTATACGTGGTGGGCACCGAGGGGGGAATCCTATACAATGATTGTGATGGAGGTCAGGGGGCACTGGTGCCATGTGTGCCAAGTATTAAACTATCAAAGACTCTCAGCTAGGCGTCAATGTATGAAAGACACGGTGTCTTTTAGCCGCTAATGTTTGTTGTCACGCTTCTCGTTGTCATCGCAATACTTGAAATCCCACCAAAAACTGACACGCTGTGCCTCAGCGAGGACATTGGGAAATAGATACTGTACAATTCCCCTGCTGCATCGCATACTTGTCTACTCTTTACAGAGATTTATTGTAAAGAAAAGAGAAGAAAACCAAGAGGAGAATCTGCCCCTATCCAGCTACCCTCATCTCATCCCATCTCAATTGTGCACGGCACAGAGAAACACAGGGATCCAGTAAGAACTATGTTGTGATTTCAGTTCAGTAAGTGATTTTTAAAAGCCAGATCCAGGTACAACAAGGTGAACGCACTTTAACGCTCTAATCATCCACTCTGCATTACTATACAGGTATCTCAAACAAGAAATGCCACCCAGGTTTAATATCACAAAAGATATGTGATTCATTTCTGAAGATGAAACATGTCTAAGGTGCATAGTCCTAATTGCACCAGGGAATTGCACCAGGATATAAGTGGATCATCACCACAATGCATGTTTTAATGCAAAATTTCCCAATTGTAAAATATCATACATTGTAAATACAAATGCTTTGTTTCAATAAATGACAAACATTCAACTGTATGCACAACATAAAGGCTTGGTGAGAAAACAAGCACGTGCCTCAACACTAACTTCACTAGCGCTACAATGGCCCTTGTCTATGCACTTATATGTTTCCAACACTTACACAACACATGAATGCAAACTCAAGTGACGGAAAGTGATGACGTTTTATGAAATGAATTGAGGTGGAAACATCGCCTTCCTCAGCTTTCAGCACACCTTCAGGAGTATAAAAAGACTGTTCAAACTTTGGAAACTCTAACTGCCTCTGCATACAGTCCTTTTTCTTGTCCTGGCCCTGTCGGGAAATATGAGCCACAGTCATATCAGAAGGAAAAGATTATCTCAGCTGAGCAGCACTCATATCTCAAGCTGATACACATTTGTTTGCTGGAGGTTTCCTTGATAATCTGCAGCTTGATGAATCTTTGTAGTTTTCAGAATTGTATTTTATACGAGAACAGGCACAAAGGCACAACCGGTACAGGCATCGGATATCAGAGCTGATACTGGGTCTTAAAAACACAACTTTCAGGACTAATAATAACAGGATTTGGAAAGTTTTTCACAGCCGATGAATCTAAAATACTACCTGTAGTGAATGGCTGTCATATGTTCGTTCACAAAAATTGACCTCTGACCTCAAACGCCCAAAGCTTCGGCTGAGACGGGCTCCAGTTGCAGATAAAAATAAAAACATAAATGGTGTTTTGATCATGTTCCTGCGGTGTGCACAGCCCCGCGCTCTTCAAAACCAGCGCCAGAGCAGGCGGACAGTGTTTAACTCACAGTGGGGTAAATAAAGTTTGTAATTTGTCAGGTAAGAGCTTAAAAGCCTAAATGCTGAATGAAGTAGGTTACATGAGATGAGAAGATGCTGCAAAAGGAAAGCAGTGGATTTTGTGCTCCTGCAGCACACCACTCCTCAGGCGCCCTGTTTTTTTTCTAAGCTTTGGTCGCAAGCTCTGATGCAGTAGGTATGTGCGCTACAGATACTGGGCTCCCCTCTGGACCAACACTGTTGCTGGGCCAGGTGGAGGATCGTGCCCATAGACGCTCACTAAGTAAGTTAATTCTCTAATTCAAACTGGACTCTGTGTGGCTTTGTAAATGACAAACACAAGAACTTAACAGCCCCTCATTGTTGGTACAGGAGAGTGCAAGAGGCAATACTAAGATGTCTGACACTATGGTTAAAAATCTCTGCTAAACAGCTGCAGTATGCTAAATTTAAGAGCAGGAGCAGCAGAAACAAGTGTTTTGCAGACAGGATGACATGCACAGAGACCAGTGTTTATATCTAACCTGCTAGTAGCAGCGTGCACTGCTCTTCTTCCCATAAAAAGGCAGAGGACCTGTGAGACTTGGCTCCATGTGGCCTTCAAAGACACCATTTATCGGTGGATCTGGAGGGGGGGGAGGCTATCTGATAACTACAGCAGCCGCAGCTCAGGACACCTCTGAGTCCTTACGCAGGCCCTCAGCGTCTTTGAATCCTCTTTTTGTGTTTACCTGCTGCCCTTTGATTAAACTAAAGCGGCCTCTATCAGCTCGGCACTTGGATAAAAACGTCAGCACTACCAGTACTGTGAAAATACATTTTACAGTGGGGAAAATCACTGAGCAGCTATTTACAACTGAGAAATGTGCACATTATCACTACGTTTTCTCAACACTGACTTGCCAGACGTCTTTGCTTTCCACATGTTTTGCTTTCTAATTGTCTTTATTTTTTTGCATAAGTTGTACAATGTCCTAATGGAAAGAATACTGAAGTTAGGCTATTTGTGGTTTCCCGTAAGGAGCTGAGTGAGGAGCTAACTCTTTCCTGGCTGTTTATTGCGCTGTACAGCTGAATGCTTTTGTAATAGCTGCTCTGTATAGAAAAGACGGAGCACACGGCTCTGGTAGTACGAGTGCATTTGAAAGCCTCCCCGAGCATAGTCGCAGTACAGGCTGTATATATGCAGATATAATCAGACAACAATCTGCCCCAGCCGTTCTGCCAGTCCGATCTGGGAAATTCAACTGACAACCCTCAGCCGAACCTCCCGGGGTTTACACTGGTTTTGTAAATTCTAAATTCTCTTAGCGAGTAAGTAAAAGGCACAGCATATTAAGATGGTATTTACCAGAACCATCAGGCCAGTCCTAGTCCTTTAAATAACGACCCTGCACAATGGCCCGAGCAGACGACAATAGCCGAGTTCAGACAACAAACAAATCGAGAGGTCGGCACATGTAAGATTTATAGCATCGCCAACAAAAGGCCACCCACAGCGCTCTTCGCAAAGACAACTCCTGGACCCTCGATGGCTCTGAACTCCCATCGGTCAACCCTGCTTTTTTTATCTTAAGGGCCTCTCCAGCCTCCAAAGACCTCTGCCATAAAAATCTAATGAAACACTCAGCTGCGAACTGCAAAGTAATTATTCCTTTCCTCTGAGCTCTCTTCACAGCCTCTGGAGCGAAAGCATGAGACATTTCTTGGAGAAGGTGTAGCTAAATTACACCGCACTTTTCTATAACACCACTTCATCAAATCTGGAAGAGCAACTTTCAAGCCAACGATCGTGATTACCTCGGCTCATGTGTTTTATTGCTTTGCAGACGATGCGGGCCATGAAGAGGTGCGTGTTTGTGGTCAAAGTCAGACAGACAAAATGCTTACAAACAAAGTGTGGTGAGTCTATAGTCTGTTACCTGAGGCACCACAGGGCTCCGTCTTGGGGTTAGACCTGTAGTGAGCCCTCTGTCTCTCGCGGCGGTAGACAAGATGAGGTTTGTTGTGTTCTTCGTCATGCTCTTCCCCTTCAGGGTGCATAAGGGGCTCCAAGAAGTACTCGCCTTGTTGTGCAGTAAACGTCCCAATCTGAAACAGAAAAAGGGGGATTGTCACTGACAGTGTTTGCGTGCACGTTGTGCTCTTTACATACTTTGGTCATTTGTCTGCTGTCATTCAGTGCAGCCCTCAGGCATCACGAGAGGTTTAAGGTTTATAACAAGCTAAAAGGCTCAAGTTGACAGGTAACATGTGGAAAGAACATGCTGAAGGAGAAAGGTCGAGGAATATCAGTTACATTATATTGTCAGGGTTTTTGACAGTATGGCCTAGGATTGTTATGCTGCTGAACTAAAGCGAAGGTCCAGAAATTATCACAATTGCCAAAAGGTAATTCACAATTCTGTCTATACAGTGGTCCAAGTTCAAGGAAAACTCTTCTGTATTCTGGACGAAATCTACTGAAATCAGTCAAGTTGATTCTAGATATGTTGCGCAGTGACACTTTTAAATAGCATTTTCACTCCCCGTTTAACACTATACTGTTAATCTCATTTCTTTTGAAAGGTAACTATATCAGCAAAATCAATTTCATTTATGATTTCATTACTTTACTTTTAATGAACTTAACATGACATCATCATAAACAGACAACGTCACTGACAGAAGAATGCTAGTATTGATTTGGCAGTTCAGCAACTCATGCAGCTCCTTAGCTCAGTCAGCCATGAGGCACAGGGCTGTTTGTATGGTGATTTTGCACACACACACACACACACACACACACACACACACACACACACACACACACACACACACACACACACACACACACACACACACACACACACACACACACACACACACACACACACACACACACTTAAACAGGATATTGGACCCTGGAATGTTTCGGGCAGCATTATTCCGCGAGTGTCCTCGGGAGTGATAGCTGTTTGACAGTGGAAATCGGATATGGAAAACAGGCTTGTGTATGTTTCCTTTCCATCTTTCGAAGAGTAAAGGATTATAGTCAGCTGGCATGTATATACAAAACTTCTCTAAAAGCCTGAGTGCTACATGTGTTTGCATCTCAAGTGTAGGGACTATTGCTTAGAAAAACAACAAGTCGAAGGATGTCTCTCATCTCTGTGATTCTGCTGACTGGATAAACTGTGTCATACAATAAAGCAATATAGTGAATGTTGAGTGGACATGAGAAAAGTACTCTTACAAATTTGTGCTACCACAGCAATTAAAACTTTTACCAACAAGCCTAAACCAATAACTTTATCATTGCACGTACCAAACTTGACCAGCCGTAAAGTTTATTTCAATGTATATTATAAAGGAATGCCACAACAGGAAAACCAAGCACTGGAGTTGAAAACTAGCTATAAACTCTTTTTGCATAGCATCAGTCACAACCTTGTTTGTACAATCGCGCAAGCCGACCCGTGTTGGTGTGCTTTTTAATGTTTCTGACCCAAAAATAAAACCTTCACTACTTTTTGTAAAGGATGAGTGCTTGGACCTGATTTTTCTCTGCAAATTCTATTGCCTCCTTCTATGAGCACCATCTTTTTGCTGGGTACAAGAAGCTCCCTGTTCTAATTTCTGTCTTGTATGTACTATGTTGAATTGCAATGTCCTTGTCAAATAAATGAATTAAAAAAAATAATAAAAGAAATAACTTTTATAAAAGTGGTCAGTTATATTGTTTTTTTTTGTGGTAAAAATCTAAATTCTCTCATTTTAAACTATAAACCATAGATAAACAACACCTGCCCAATCGCCAATGACCTCCGACAAATCTGGCCCACTGAAAAAGAGCTTTTTTTTCTTTTTCTTGCTGAGTCAGATTAAAGTGGTCTCTTTCATTTGTTTGGAATTGACCCAACGTGGGCTTTGCGTGGGGTATACTAAAAATGCAGAACTGACAAAAGTGTCTAATGTCTAAATGCCTAAATGACTACAATACAAATGATGCCCAGTTCCCCCCATGTTACATCCCAAAGGGCTTGAAGATGAGGTCAGGTTGACTCATCCTGCACTTCATTATGCGGGACTTTAGCCTTGTTCAGCAACTAAGCATTTCCCACGGTTCCCTTTGGTCTTTCTCTAAACTTCTCTGGCAGCATTTCCCTCTGTCACAGCTTTCTTTGAAAAGGCCAAAAGCTTCTCAACCCCTTTACCACCAACAACCCCAATATCCCTCCTGGGGGACAGCTTTGAGCCACTCCAGACCAAAAGAGAACCTGTTTTTCCCAAGAATGACCCCTTTGTTTTTGGCTCAATAATTCCTTAATGACCATCACGACAAAATGTACTGGCTGATAGGTCCCAGTCATCATATAAGGAACACACTGATGACCTACACACCTATGGTCCCAGTCCAAATGCATTGTCAAATTGATAGTTAAAGAACGTATAACTTGCATCACAAACAATGAAAGGGGAAGCCACTAAATTAAAATGTTGTGGTCTAAATTCATTCCTAACTTTCCTCACATATTTGTAACATCACAATTCTGCACAGGGACGAGTTTATCAGCAAATTTCAAGCTCATCAAATTGATTCAAATGCTTTATAATTAGATGTGCAGTGTTTTTTCCCAACAAATGTCTGAGTTTACAATAAACTAATGGAGAGGACAAAACCAATTTCGGTCCATACGTGAATAATAATAATCAGCTTTCAATATCTACTAAAACAAAAGTACGCAGAAAGCACATTTTTCACAAGTTTGAAAAGAGGAGGTAAAGATGTTTTTTTTGTAATATCTGGAGAGGGATGTGCTGCTGATGCTAAAAGTCCAGTCACAACACAGTCATAGCCGATTATGCAACATACTATCTTCGTACAGAACAAAACTAAAATAGAGACTATGTCATTGACAGGTTGACTCACACAAATGCTGATCCAATTTGGGTGACACACTGTCCGGCCAAAATTCCCAACCAAAATGTCCAGTTCGGAATTTGACTGGTTGGACTGAGGTCAAGCCCCTGCCCTGGACAAGTAACCTCATGTGACTCATGAAGTCACTGCCTCATCATTTTCTCCCAAACAGCAGTCAGCAAATCTTTAATAAATCTCCCTTAAATCTCTCTTAAAACATAGGTCTAGTTGGTCACAGCGGAGGTGATGTACAATCAAAAGAAGCAGAGCCTTTGCCATGGTAACCCTGGAAAAGGGAAATCTTTTTCCGACAAATATTGATTTTCTGTCTTTGTTTTTGCATGTTCCTTTGTGCAACACTATAATGGACTTCCTCAAACATCATCATCAGTCAACAGCTGAAAGAATGGCCTCAATTGGAGTGTGCCAGGTCATTAATTCTTCAGCAAATACTGACTACACATGGCATGCATTTAATCAATCAAAAGTGTTATAGGACCTTGCACACTTCTGCCTTATAACAGCCAAACATATAGACAACATTGCATGAAGTTGCTGGACATGCCTAAGCTTCAGCACCACAGTAAAGTAGCATCAGGCTGCATCTCCAACACTGTCATATACAAGGTCACTCAGCCTCTCAGTGACATTTCTCGCGCAACACTTGCTCTCGTTACAACTCCTACCCACACAAACACACACTTACGCACGCATGGATGGGACCAGCTGAAATGGAAGGAAAGTCAGTCTTGCTTGACTGCTCCGTGATTAGGGAAGCGTAATACTCACCAGTCCAGTGCATAGGCTGAAGACGGCGGGGTATTGGCTCGTGGCGTTGACGTGTCCGCGGAAAAAGCAGTGGCGCATGTTGCTCTGGTCAGTGCTGCTACTGTGGTGCGAGTCCGTGACGTTGCCCGGCTCCAACCCCAAGTGCGTTACGGCGTACGCGGGGGCTATGAAGCTGGCGTCGGCGCTGAGATTGAGATGAAAGCGCTCCCCGAAAGCCTCGATCCTGTAGTGAACGCGCCCGCCGGACAGGTCATCGTGCAAACTTCTTCGCCTCCTTCTGTAGTGCAATGAGTGGGGGAATGACTCTCCGAAGTCGTTGACGCGCACCGGGGTGACAATCTCATACGCTGACAGCTGCTTGATGAAGCTTTCTGCGAACAGTTACAGCCAAAGGTAGCGGCGTTAACTGACATGCATGCTTATGGACCTGAATGAAATGTGCCCTGAATAAAGCAAACCGTATATCCTACCTTGTTTGGGATGCAATCGGTGCTGCACGGTGCCCAAGACTAGCGTTGACAGATGACACATTAGTCCAACCAGCCATATGGCAAACTGCATGATTTCCCTCCCGAAAGAAATCCCGGCTGCGCGCTCTCTCCAAGGCAGTAACCCTCTTGCGTCTCCCCCGTCTCCTTCTCCCGGCTTGTCAGCAACAGGTCGTAGGATCCGCGGAGGCTCTGTGCGGCGCAACTCTCGCAAAGTGCACTGGCCTCATCGCATTTCTAAACATGCATCCACCACCCCTCTATAAACGCGAGCTATTTATGATAGAACCATTGCCGCCGCCCCCCCTCCTTTGCAATAAATCGCTTCTTAATGTAAACCGCAGTCTACGCTCAAAGGAGGGATCAGTGCCAAGTGCGCTTTCTCTTAGCCATCCCTTAAACACCCCCGTTGCACCCTAAGCACTCACCAACTGCGAAGCTACGCCCCTATAGGCATCGGAGCCAATGGTGAGTGGCGCGGCTCGACCACCGCACATGGGACAGGCTGAGCGCTGCAGCGGTGACCAGATGGGACGAAAAAAGGACATGTCAAGAGTGATCCAGTTAGTGTAGCATCAAGTCATCATAAGATTCGGACTTGCTCAGAGTTTAGACTTTAAATATTTTGATTATGGCTATTAATATTCTATTCATCCTGTGGTCCAAACAGCCATAGGTCACAAAGAATAAATAAGACAAAGACCAACAGTAGACACTTAGTTCTTTGGTTTTCAAGCGCTCAGTCCCTGAATAATGAAAAGTGTGTTGTACTGAGTGTATTAAGTCCAGTTTTTTTTACTGTTGGTCTCGAAGTCACCTTCCTTTGGCCATGATTTGGTCAGCTTCTCGTTAATCATTCAGCCTTTTAAACCCCGGCACAAACGTGATGGACATGTGAAAAGAGTCCAGTTCTTCACATCTTTTGAGGACAAATGTCACAGCATTGTGAGTGATTAGACTCGGTGGGCTCACCGGAAGCACTTTTGGATCCAGTAAACTCTTTTCTACATTAAACATCAAGGCTTTTATACCGCCTGTATTCAGGCTCTTCTCTCTAAAGTCAGTGCCTTGGGACCTGTTTCCGCTGTGGTCAGTGGTAAACCAATCTAGTTTGTTATATAATGTTTTAATTTATTTTATTTTATTTCTTTTGTTGTTATATGAAGATAAATCACTGAATCTGCTCTTCTGATCTTAAACCAAAATAATAAAATAAACCAGTGTGGTTTAGCAGCAAACTGTACAGCCAACATGTACATTTCAAAGATCCAGACATTAAGTCATGTCTAAATGAAATCTCCTGACAGTAGCTGGTGTGATGCCTCCCTAGTGTGTTATTCATTTGGTCTGGGAGTCTCCTGTGAAGCTTTTCATCACTCTAATCACTGTCACTGTGTCATTTTTCAACAGATGCCAAGCCAAAAAGGGCAGTATGAAAATGCTATCGCGCAAAACAAACGTGATTCAATCTACTGTATACACTGTATAAAAAAATGCTGTGGTAAGATTTGTTGAGATCATCTACTTGAGGGAATGCAGGTGCAAGTGTCTGTAAACATCATTAACGGAGCTATGAATGGCTTTTGTAACCCCAGGCTGACTTTAACAATGATCAGTTAATGGCAGATGTAGGTTCTCATGCTCATTATGCTACATGTGTTAATGGAAACATGAGTCAAGTAATACCTTTTAAAAATGTCATTAGATCGGTTTCTTCAACTTAGGTATCAACTAAATAACTTAGACTACATAATGTTTTTGTTTTTTTTGGAGGATAGCGTTCCCTTTAATTCAGTGGTTTCCATATTAACTGATCGCATGGTGATTTGGCAAATTGTGTTATCGGGTCTCCCTCCAATCGCACCAAGCTAAATAACTAACTATGACTGCAGTGGGTACTGTGGTAAAAGTCTCATGTCCTCGCTGACACGGATAAAGGGCAGACTCTACACAGAATGCCTCACCTTGCCAGGGAATCATTCGTAAGACATTCTTGCTGTACGGTGAGAGCACTAACCACTGTGCCACCGGTACAGCCCAAAATGTACAGAATCATGGCTAAATAAACATCCAGAGGCCGCGGACAGATTTGCTTGACAGTGTCCAGGACTCAACGTGAATCGTGCCGAATGGTTCCCACTGTTAAGTAAAGGCAGCGGTGGGTCCTCTCCATTCTGACACACGGCTGATATACGAGCGAGGCTTAAACTCCCCTCAACATCAGAACAGCTCCCCGCTCTGGTTCACTGAGTCTGAACTCCCCAGCCACAACACTCCTCTATGCTGCTACATACATTCACGTCTTTCCTAAGCCATCGCTCATCGTTGCAGCTTCAGCTTTCAGACATGTGTACACTGTATTCAGGCTGCTGTAAAAGTGTGTTTTTGACTTGACGTTTAAGCCTATCAATTATTATATTTTGAACTACTTTTCCATTGTGTAGATACAAATTTTCTTTTCTTTGCACCTTCAAGTCCTGACACAAATAGCATATTATACATGTGAAATGCTATTATTTGTGCAGTGCCATTATCAAAGATGCACAGTACAATGTCCTTTTTTTTTTTTAAAGCAGACCTAAGTAAACAGAGGGATCTTCTGAAGTCACATGAGGATAAATGAAAAGTCAGTGGTGTGTGCACAGCAGGTTACTGTGTCACTGATGGAGTTACCATAACACACTGTGCCCCTCCTCCAATGCAGCGCTCTGTCTCGCATGGCCCTGTCCCGTTCAGGTGCTTCTCATGCCGCAGTGATCAAGGAACTCGGCCACCTGAGACTGTTGAGACAGATTAAAACACTCCCATCCCTAAAGAAGACACATCCGCCCTCCAATCGCCAAGCGGAATTAAAACACTGCGGTGTATGAGCCAACCTGTTTTCCTGCTTCAGTGGTCTGTCACCGCACTGCGGACAGATTGTTGCAATGTCAAAGCATCAGTCGCTCAACACTCCAGTGAGCTCCCACTTATGGATGACTTGCAAACAAATTGGCAGAAGGACAAAAAGGCTATTTGCTAAATTGTGGTTTGGTCACAAGCCTGTCCCAACATTGGCAACCGAGGAAAATGTTTGGAGATACACTCAAGTCAAATAAGTGCAATGTATGAACTGGTCAATGTAAAGTTTAATTTAGGTTGCAGATACTGCTATAGAAGCTACAACATCAACAACATAATTTATTGCTACAACTGCAACCCTTTCTCTTTATCAAAGTATTTTACTCAACCAATGTTGATGTTATTAAGATACCATACTCAGAAAGAGAATCTTAAATAATACTGTATGCACAAATCCAGTTATGGAAGTTACCTTAAAACACCTAAAAGCACTAACCTTGTGCTATGAGTACTCCCATTAGTAATAAATTATTATCCAACCCAAAAAGGATGAGTGTTTTATCTTTCACAGCGTGGACATACAGAGTAGTCAGTAAAACGTTCAGTTTAGACACACAGGCTACTGATGAGGAAACAACGTCATCTTCATTTCATGTTGTTTCCTCCATATCAGCTACATAGTCATTCCATGGCACTACTGGGTTAAGCTGTAAAACAGTTTGTGCATTTGTACCATTTCAAATACCTTACAAGCATAGAGGTGTTAAATGGCCAGTCTGCTGCTGCTTTTTCCAAGCTCCAATTCATACCACATGTGTTCGCCGTACCAGTTTTAGGGTAAACCTTGGGAGCGACCAGCCTGAACTACTTGCAGCTTTAGAGCCGCTGAACTTTATTTCCCACAAGAGCAACTAAGAGTTTCATTGCTAATATAAAAACCATGGGCCAGCGGTGTGTAAAGAGACTACATTTTGCACCAACATCACTAAGAAAATATAAGGTTTTACAAGTAATGGAATGGAATAACATCATCCCTAAATAAACATCGTGGTAAACTAAGTGATACTACAGTGATACAGTGGGAGGAAAAAGTGAGTACACCGTGTGGAATTTCTTACATTTCTGCCTAAATTGGTTATAAATTGTGGTCTGATCTTTATTAAAATCACAAGAATGATTACAGAGTGTGTGCTTGAACTAACACCACCCAAACATTTACATTTTGGCATGTTTTTATTGGCCATAACATGTAAATATTCACAGACAGGGAGAAATAAGTGAGTACACCACCTGAATCTTGTTGAACTGCAGCAGTTTTGTAAAGAGGAATGGTCCAAGATTCATCCTGATCATTGATGAATCTTGATCATCAGTAGTTATTGCTGCAAAAGAAGGAACAGCCAGCAATTTAAAACAGTGGGTTCACTTACTTATTTCACAATGTTGTGAATGTCTCAGGTCTTTCTCCAAAATATCTTGATAAACTTGTAAATTCTTCCATTGATGATCGCACATTGTCCAGATCCTGAGGCAACAAAGCAGCCCCACACCATGATTCTCCTGCTCCATACTTCCCAGTGCGGATAAGGTTTTGATGTTGATGTGCTGTTCCATTTTCCTCCACACATGAAGTTGTGTGTTGCTCCCAAAATATTAAACTTTGGGTCCAAAAGTATCCAAAAGCTCTTTCACAAACCAAAGTTGAATAGTTTGGGAGGAACACACAATGCAATGTGTGGAGGAAAAACGGAACAGCACATCAACATCTAAACCCTATCCTCACTGTGAAGTATGGAGCAGGAGAATCATGGTGTGGGGCTGTTTTGGTGCCTTCAAGATATTTTGCAGAAAAACCTGAGACATTCATAACATCGTGAAATAAGTAAGTGAACCCTTGTCTTAAATATCTGGCTGACTCTTCGTTACAAAACTGCTGCAGTTCAGCGAGATTCAGGCGGTGTACTCACTTATTCCACGCTCTCCTGTGAATGTTTACATGTTATGGTAATAATTCATGCACACACTGTTTAATCATTCTTGTGATTTTAATAAAGATCAGACCACATTTTATGACCAATTTAGGCAAAAATGTGAGAAATTCCACACAATGTATGCACTTTTTCCTCACACTGTAAATAGGAACAGCAAAAGTTATACAAAGATTAAACTCCTAAATCAAGACCAGCTATTTGTACAATAATCAAACAAATTGTCTAAACAAGGACCAGCTTCAAACTGAAAGAAGCCCTCATCACTGCCTGGTGTCATAAAACAAATTTAACACATCACATGACATGACAGGATCGTTTTTAATAGCCAAAGGATCTCAGTCAAAAATCATATATTAAGTCTACTATAAAAGGCACGGTCATATAAACAGTATGGTTTGACACCACAGATGCCTCCCACATGAGAGAGTTCAGGGCAGTCTGCCCCAGTGACTGTCGGACTGATTGGGTTTCACTCAAAAAGACCTCTCCCTCCACACTTCTGTCTGCAGCTTTGTAAATAGGGGCGCAAGTTTATTTTGATGCCTGTGTTAGATTCCTTAGTAGCAAGTGGCTTCCTTCTCCACACTCCATTTAAACAAGCAAAAAAGATATACAAAAAGATATTAGTGATATGGAAGTATAGAGAGTGGGCGAGTACTGATTTAATCTTTCATATAACTATCTTTTTACTTTTGTGGCTTTAATCTCTTAACTCCAACCGGAAGCGAGCACATTTTATTCAGTTTGACATTACCCGAATCTTAAAGTTTCTTGAAAAATAGTGTCAAAATAGAGACGGAAACACTCTAGAGCAGGGTTAGGCCACGTAAGGGCCGGGGGCCAAATCATGCCCTCCAGCATAGAGCTTTGCCCTCATGATGGCAATAAATAACTTTATACAAATCAGATCAAAGCCCTATTAAACTCTTAACCCCCCTGAACCAAGCACATTTTCTTCAGTTTGGCTTAACCCAAATATAAAAGCTTGAAAAAAGTGTCAATATAGACGAAAGTTAGATGAAAACACTACAAAAGAGCGACAAAAACATGGGGAAAATGCACACCAAAAAAAAGCACTGGAAAAAAATGCCACAAAAAGCAGCAAAAGAGCGACAAAAAGGCGATGAAAATGTGGTGAAACCAAGACAAAAAAGCAACGGAAACACACAAAAAAACATGACAAAAATGTGAAAAAACTCAAATAAGGTGTTACACTGTAAGCTCAAGAAGCTTTTAGATTCGGGTAAAGCCAAACTGGAGAAAATGCACTCGGTTAAGGTGGGGTAGTACTCAAAAATGTGAAACATGCTGTCAATTCCTTTAAATTTCTTAGCTGAGCACCCACTTAAGTCATGATATACAACTGGCATTTGTTGAAAGTGATGCTTTGCTTTGGGCGACAATTGGGGGGTTCGGCCCTTTTGAAGATAAAGAAAATTGGCCCTCCACCAAACAAACAGACAAAAAAGATGGAAAAAAGACGAAAACACACCAAAGAAATATTTAAAAAGATGAAAAAGATGCAAAAAAGAGACGACAAAGAGACAAAAAAACAGACAAAAAACAGACGAAAAACAGACAAAAACCAGACCAAAAAAAAATTGACAAAAACGCGGCGACAACGAGACAAAAAAGTTGCGATAAATTTACTATTCTTATTTCAAATGGGGCGTTACCCTGGCATACTGGATGTAAGCTCTTTGTCGAGAAGCTTTTAGATTTGAATAAAGCCGAACTGGAGAAAATGAACTCGGTTAAAGAACAACTAACCCCCAAATCAACTTTTTTTTCTAGCTAAGTTGTATAAATGGGTATCTTATAGTGTTGTCTACGTGTATCTGTCACTATTTTAACAATTTAGTGCAAATTTGTTGAAATCCTGTCTTTGTGTCCCAAACCGTCTGTGTGGCGCCATCTGCAGCGAACTGTCGGTACTGCATTTGATTTTTTGAATTCGGCACCCAATTAGCGGAGGGGAGAGAGATGATGTCAGGAGGCGAGAGATGATGTCACGGGCTCTGCCGCTCTGGGGTATAAAAGGGCTCAGTCTCGCTCACGCCCCCACAGCGAGTTGGTGTTGGAATAACGAGAGAATATTTTCATCGATTGTCAGGTTTGCGATTAGTTGTCATAGCATTTAGGTAGATTTTATTAGGATAGCTTTTTTTTTATTATAAATAAGTGTATAGTTTTAGTAGTGTTAGTTGTTGAATATTGTAGTTGTAGTCACTAGTTGCTTTTATTGTTAGATTAGTTAGCTCAATTTAGCTTAGGGCGTTTGTTAGTATTGTTTTTAGTGGTCTATCGTGTATAATTTAATTGTTAGTTGTTAATTGTACTGTGTTAGGATGGGGAGGAAGTGTAGCGTAGTGGGGCTGGAGTTTGCAAAGACCATTTTACGTGCTGATTCCTTCGCCAACTTCATGGAGGTTGAACTGGGCTATGCTCTTCTCCGTTTGAAGAGCGAGGCCGTCCCCACCGACTCTGCTGCCCCGCCAACAATGTGAGGTGAGTGAGAAAAATAATGATGATTTACCCATTTTGGGTTTGGTAGTAATTGCATTGATTGTAGCTGCTGTAAAAAGAGGCACTTGGTTCACTCTGTCCCGGTCATTTCTGTCAGTAGTAGCTACTTTGCTCACAGATTGAGTCATGTACAGTATATAGAATGTTTATGTGCACGTCAGAATAGATCGTTATTGTAGTGTCTCAAACAAATTCTCCGTTTTGGCCTCTGATAACACCAATCACATGAGTCGTGTAGATCTGTTGAAAAAATATGGCGTGTAAATAGACTGTGCAGCCTCAGCTCCAGGCGACGTGTCCCGCACTCGCTCACTCTGTGGCTGAGGAACAGCAGCCACCGGTTATAAGCGCGTCTACTCTGCCCGGGGCAGCCTGCTAATGCATCAGTCTGCAAAGTTACGCCAACACTGTGCGCAAATGTGCACGAGTCTGAGCACCAAACTAATCTAAGTTTTACATGACTGTAGCTTTTGACAGTAGCTACAAGCTAGCCTGTAAAGCTAACGTATAGCTAGAATGCACTGTGTGTCGGAGGCTAAACTGACCGCTCTGCTCCCGTTTGATGCTCGATTGCGGTCAGTGAGGAGAGGGCTGACCACTCCAGGTGGACCGTGTGGTCAGTGAGGAGAGGGCTGACCACTCCAGGTGGACCGTGTGGTCAGTGAGGAGAGGGCTGACCACTCCAGGTGGACCGTGTGGTCAGTGAGGAGAGGGCTGACCACTCCAGGTGGACCGTGCGGTCAGTGAGGAGAGGGCTGACCACTCCAGGTGGACCGTGTGGTCAGTGAGGAGAGGGCTGACCACTCCAGGTGGTTTACACCTATTTGGACGCAGCTTTTCAAAATGCCAAACCATTTGGAAGTTTTTAGTAGCCGACTGTAGCCAGAATTAACCTTATACAAATATTTGGTTGATCTGCTATAGGGGGCATATTCTAAAGTATATCGTAGGTTGTATTCCTATAAATCATCAATACAAACAATGTGTTTGCATGTCACTTGTGTGTGCACTTTATAAATATTATTTATTATGTTTTCAGCCAAAAGTGAGCAGAGAGAAATGTCCAAACTGATACAGTCCTTATAAGGCATGCAGGTGTCCAGGCCGATGTGAAGCCGAGCAGGCGACGCAAAGGTGAAATCTATTTATCCTTTATACAGTACTGTCATTTTATGTATAAAACAGTCTACACTTTTGTTTTTTTATATACTGTAGTTAGACACAAGTTGTGTAATTACTGCCATTTTAAACGTGTTTATTTTGTTTGTGTTTTGTACAGCTACTCAAGCCCGGACCGCTTACACAAGCGTTGGTTGTGGGACAGGGGACCTGATGGAAATCCCTCTTCCTGACAGTCCCAGAGCAGCCTCTACATCTTTAAAAAGGAGAAGGTGTGAGGTGTCAGCGTCTGACCCCAGCTTCCACATCGATGACAGTGCCAGCACTGTGAACTGTTCAAGGTACAAAGAAAATCTAGAGTTTTAATTGAAAAAATATATACAGCGTCCTGGTTTTTTGAGGGATGAAATATCCTTTATTTTATATAGCATTCCTGCTGAAGTCCCTCCACACAAGGACAAAGAACATATTGTTCTTGAGGACCGACTGCTGGAGCTGTTCAGGCGATGTCCTGTCTGCACTGGTCGCTGTGCTGTGGACACGATCACAGTCGGCACACTGCTGCGGGTCACTCAACAGTGTCCTCGCTGTGAGTTCTCCAGTCAGTGGTCCAGTCAGCCCATGGTGAACAACATCCCAGCTGGAAACCTACAGCTCTGTGCTGCTGTGCTGTTCACCGGCTCATCCTTTAGCCAGATTTCAAAGGTACTACAAAAACATTTTATTTTTCCATATATTATCCGATGATAACAGATGTTTTAATTTTATAGTTCTTGGGGGCCTTCAATATTCAGGGACTGTCAGAGCAGTGCTTCTACAGGCATCAGGCAAAGCTCCTCATCCCTACGGTCAACTGGCAGTGGAAGTTGGAGCAGGAGGACCTCATCAGGGAGGCTCTTGAAAGCGGCTCTGTTACACTGGGCGGGGACATGCGGGCAGATTCACCTGGTAAATACATTTCATGAACATTTATCTGAAGTATTAATAAAAGTCAGCTAATGTATAACTTGCATTCATGTAGGACATTCAGCCAAGTATGGCAGTTACACGATGATGAATCTAACGAGTAACAAAGTCATTGACATCCAGCTAGTCCAGGTAAAACATTACAATACAAACATAAATATGTAACTTGGGATAACTGTGCATTATGATAGAACTCATATTCTTATTTTTTTGTCTTATTAGAGCAATGAGGTTGGAAACAGTGTGCGCATGGAGAAGGAGGGGTTTGTGTTTTGTGTCCCAGAGATTGGAAAAAAATGATGCGCTGGGCCAGAAAAGGTGAACGGAGGAAATGACGAGGTGGAAGAAAAGCATTGTGAACCATCTATGAATCATCTCTACTGGTCACCATCAAAGGCTGTGGCTGAGTGGACATCTGGGCAACTACATTCAGAATGTCCACGGTAAACCCCCTGTTCCCTCGCTGTCTTCACAGGCCTTTGGTTGGGGATGATGCAAGAGTGTGGCCAAAATCAAGTATGTGTAATTACAACTACTCCTCCCAATATCTAATTTATATTGATGTATTTACACTTCACATATCAATTTATTATTCTTTGTAATTCTTTATAATTCTTTGTAGGCACAGCAGCATGCGAGAGACTCTTACTCTTTTGTTAACACCACGTGTTTTGAAAGATTAAGCTAAAATAAGCCCACAATACCACACTTCAAATATTTAGGCATCCATAGTCTGATTCTCTCACAATAGTCTGGGCCTCTTATCTAAAGGAATGCTGGCCAGGTAATGATTCCTAAAGGTTCAACAAATATTCACTAGTTATTTTATCACTTTGAAATGTTTAGAAAATAGATACTGCATATTAATGTTTATTTGTGAAATTTTAGGATGCAGGTTGGTGCCTTGAATTATGATTAAAAAAGGCAAATCGTTTTGCTGCTGTATGTCATAGTGTATCCAAAATTCAAGTGTGGAGACGACACAGTGAGAGCCATGAAGACCAGAGCTACCTCAGGTATGTCACATTAAAAACAACACAACCAATGCTTTTACAAGAACAAATGTTTTGTGCTTTGTTTACAGTCTACTTTGACCAACTAATGGCCCTGCTGTTTGAAAGTGTGGTCGAGGATCCTCTCCCATATCAGGAGCACACAAAGGACCTGTGCCTGAACCACTCTGTGCCCATTGGACAACGTAATAGATTAAAATCAATGTTTCATGCAAGATTTAATTGTGGGCAGTAAAAAAAAAATGAAGCCTGTATATGTTCTGTCAGATATGTCACAGGAAGGTATATGCAGCACCGCTTTATGTTTCTAGAAGCTGAAAACTTACTGCATGTATATTTATTACAGTTGGTATTGTATAACATAACCAGTCAACTTTGTCTGTTCAATTTGTTTATTGCACACATCTATGTAGACCAAGTGAGTGGCACATGCAGCTCAACCTCAAGTGAAATGTGAGCTGTAAGTTTGTAGTAAGTTTTACCAAAGAAATTGTGCTATAATTTGGAAATTGCACTGTTGTAAGAGCCAGAAGTGCAGAATCAAGTACTGGTACAAAACAAGATCTATAATTTTCATTAATATTTCAATATTCAACTAAAAAAGCATACATATAAATACTTCATTATAGCCGTTACTCTACAGTGTCATCATTCAGTGGTAGTTTTGTGTATGTGTTACGTTGGTTAAACCTTTTAGTTCACTAAATTTAGTAATAGAAATTACTTCAGGCTATTTACTTAGGGCTAACTGGCTCTTTGGGTTCACAATGTTACAGTCAAGCCTTTAGAGAAACATAACCTAAATGATTCTGTCTCACATCTTCAATGGCAAACCAAAAACAATTTGAAAAAGACAGTGTTCCTGCTCTATAATACAGGCCTACATATATTTATTTGATATGTTTTGTGCACTTTGCTGTAAGAAAAATAATAAAAATCTTTGTAACACAAATAGCCACGTCTCTATATCACACACTCTGCTGAGGACACTGAGATACATCTCCCAGGTTCACGTTGACCACAGCAAAAGTCTACATCTAAAATAGATCGGTAAATTCTGAAGCAGCCAGGACAGTTACGTCCCTTAGCTGCGATGCTAACGTCGATCGAGCTCAATGCTAAGCCGCTAGCTTTGTAAATGACAGAGGAATAAATGACCCAGCGCCTCAGGTACAAGGCCGCTGTCTGCCACGATGCCCCCCCCTGTGTAGAGAGAGCTGTAGAGCTGTCCCAGTGGAACAAGTTGCTAAATAAGTTAGCTCGCTGGAACTCCATGCTCCCATGGTCGGACTTTGTTTACGAGGAGCGCTGCAGGTGCAGCGTCGAGTCAGAAGCCTCAAGCCCCTCCCACCCCTCACCCCTCCCGCGTGCCCCTTAGTCCTCCAGGCGACGCCCCCTTTCTGTTGAGATTTTCAAATCTGAGGCTCTGAGATTGAGGCTCTGGAAGGAGGGGTTAGTAGCTCTTTAAAGGGTATCTAACCCCCCCTTCCAGAGGCTCAGTCTGAGAGTGTCAGATTTGAAAATCTCAACAGAAAAGGGGCGTTGCCTGGAGGACTAAGGGGCACGCGGGAGGGGTGAGGGGTGGGAGGGGTTTCGGGGTCTGATTGACAGGCCTGAGTCATTTGACTAACGATGCACTCGCAACGCTCCTCGTAAACAAAGTTCGAGCACAGCGAGCTAACTTATTTAGCAACATGGTGAGACAGCTCTACAGCTCTCTTTACACAGGACAGGCATCGTGGCAGACAGCGGCCTTGTACCTGAGACTGCTCTGAGGCGCGGGGTTATTTTATTAGTGATTCCGCTGTCATTTACAAAGCTAACGGCTTAGCATTGAGCAAGATCGATGTTAGCATCGCAGCTAAGGGACCAAACGTAACTGTCCTGGCTGCTTTCAGAATCTACCCATCTATTTTAGATGTAGACTTTTCACTGTGGTCTACATAAACATTGCAGATGTATCTCAGTGTCCCAAGCAGAGAATGTGTGAGGTATAGAGACTTGATTATATGTATTACAAAGCTTTATTTTATTTCTCTCACAGCAAAGTGCACAAAACATGTCACATAAAAAAAAAAATATTGTGCAAGAACACTGTCCTAGAAATAGTTTTCGGTTGGTCATTGAAGATAAAGCAGATAAATCATCCATGTTTATCTAAAGGCTTAACTAAGGGTCTGTAACATTAGGCTCTTGGGTCCACAGAGTCATTTCTATTATTACTACATTTAGTGAATTACAGGTTTAACCAATGTTACACACGCACTGAACTACCACTAAATGATGAGTAAAGGCTATAATAAAGTCTTTACACGTATGCTTATTTAGTTGAAATAGTGAAAATGATAGATCTTATTTTTTTGGTAAGTTTTCTTACTTAATTTTGTACTTCCTGGCTTTTATAACATTGCAATTACCCAATGCATTTTTTCTTTTGTTAATCTTACTACGACAATATCAATCAATCAATAATGACAGTTTATATTTCATTTGAGGATCAAGCTGCATGTGGTACTCTATTCACTTAGTCTACCTAGATGTGTGCAATAAACAAATTGAACAAATACAATTTAAATTAATACTTGCCATACAATATCGAACTTGACTGTTTAATACTTAATTTATGGAATCAGAACTAGAACACACTGAACTGAATTTTTAAATGTGGCTCGATCATCCATCAAACTTTGATACGCCTTTTAGATTGATATAATTACAGTTTTGAGGGGAAAAGGCATTAAAAACATAGCAGTAAAGCTGAATTCTTGCATCCACAGTTGAGCTACAGGATGGCTTAAATTAACCAAGTAGCAGTAGCTCATGTACAGTATGCTGCATGCATGCATACATGCAGGTCTTCTCAATGCACGGGAGACAAAGTTGACTTCTTATGGCTATACAGTTGTTGGGTTGCAGGTTAGTGTTCTAAAGGCCTATAATGTTATATAGAGGTACAATTATTTCATTTTTGAGGAAATGTTTGGTCTTGTATAAGAAAGATAATGGACCCAGTGACTGAAATTAGTGATCATTTTTGTAATTCATACATTTATTTTTTTGGCTGCAACTTGTGAAAGTGTAATGCAGTTAATATGAAAAACTGGTTCCTGCCTCCCCACTGGGGAGTGTGACATCACATTTTAGAACCTGCAACCCAGCAATACCAACTAAAATAATTACACATGCACCATTAAGTTTTCAGCTTCTAGAGACAAAGTGGTGCTGGTTCTACCTCACCAAACCATCCTGTGAAATATCTGACAGAAACAGCTAAAGGCTTCATTTTGTTCTTGGATTGCTGATCAGTGTCTACAATTAAATCTTGCATGGAACATTGATTTCATCTACTATGTTGTCCAGTGGCATGTCAGCTTATAGAATTCTTCATATTGCAATGTTTACTCCCATCGTTCTATATGTGGTTGGCGACTGTCCTTGTCCAATGTGCCTCCATTTCCAGAAACATTCTTTCTTTGCCCGATAGAGAGGTCGTCTGAAAATGTGAATTGAAATGCTATAAAAAAATTTAAAAAACACACAAAGACATGAATTACTTTAAAAGGGAAGTCTGTCATCAATATACTGATCAAATGCATCACCGTGTGATCCGATGCATACAGTGGACATGAAGAATGGTTTGCATGCATTTTCTCCACCTCTTTCTCCACCTCTGACTCTGCATGGACAAGAAAAGTCTGTTACAACTCAGCATACATTTTTGCGTGCAAGATGTGTTAGCATCATTCTAATTTACATGTAAAATATAGTCCTCAATAAGGCAAAAAACTGTTTTCAATGAGAAGAAATATAAACCACTTGGGGAAATAGTAATATAAACAAAATGATAGGTGTCAACAAATGCATTTATTGGTCAACACTAAAAACGATTCTCCCACTTACTGGTGTAAAATACAATACTCCTATGCTACATTTGTTAGAATTTTAATGCGAGTTGAGCAATATTGTGATGTGCTCACCTACAGGTACTTATGACAGTTCAAATGAGTGGCCAGTCCTGTCTTGCACACACCTCAAGCTGGAAAATCCAGAAAACCACTCATACACGGGCTTTTTTCATCCACTGGACTTTGGTTCATGGTTAGCCACTGCTCTCAGGCAACACAGTCTGCATTCTGAAAAGATTTTGTTCCATACTGCCAGGCCAGTCTGAAAATATAATAATGCATATTCCACAGTCAATCCATAATCATCTGAGAATTCTAATGATAACTGGTGCATTATTTCCCTGTAATCGCACAGTTCGTCTGAAAATCATGTTCTATATCACTCCACTGCAGCAATTTCCACAGTAATGATTAAAAATTAAGCTACTATTGTTGTGGAAGTCGCTTTAGATAAATCATCTGAAAAAACTGACTCTGCGTTGTGCAGTAAACCTGTGTAATACACAGCTTCTTGTTGTTTAATCCTTACTTATTCTACATTTGCTAAACTAGCACTATAGTCTAGCATTATAAACTAGCTATGTAATCTACGTATTATATTTGCCACACAAAATAATCAAGCCAAAACTTAACATGCTCACCTTATGTCCTCTTGAAAAATCTGGACCTGTGCCTGCTCACAGCCTCCTGCTTGTCTGGCCTCTCATACTGGGCACAGAGTGGTTCAGGCACAGGTACTTTGTCTGTGTGCTCCTGGTATGGGAGAGGATCCTCAACCACACTTTCAAACAGCAGGGCCATTAGTTGGTCAATGTAGACTGTAAACAAAGCACAAAACATTTGTCTTTGTAAAAGCATTGGTTGTGTTGTTTTTAATGTGACATACCTGAGGTAGCTCTGGTCTTCAAGGCTCGCACAGTGTAGTCGCCACGTTTGTACTTTGGGTACACTATCGCATACCGCAGTACACCTTCAAGTGTTGTAGCATGTGACCTTGTAGCATTTTCATTGTAGTGCAGGGCAGCAATTTGCAACCTACAACATTTTTAGGTACAGATTCACACAACATTTTTCTTTTTTTTAAAATGTATGTATGTATTACCTTGCTAACATTCCTCTGAAGGAGAAGCCTGCACTTTTGGGGGAGAACCTAATTATCAGGCTGTGGAAGGCCTCAAGGGTTGACGTGTGGTACACCGGGCTGATTTTCTCCACATCCTTCACAAAGCGTGGAGCCAACACAATGTCACTGAGCCTCTCACAAGCTGCTGTGCCTACAGAGTAAATTACCATGACATAATTGTAAAGCAATTTTTGTTTCGAATGACAATGCCAACCTTACATTTTTGAAATGTACATAAAATACAATGAGTAGAGGGCCAGTATTACTGATAACAAATGCAAAACTTACTTGGTTTGAGCCACACTCTTGACCCTTCCCCAACCAGAGGCCCGTGTAGGCACCGAGGGAACAGGGCATTGTCGTGCGTGTGCACATTCTGCATGTGGTTGGCCACAGACGTCCACTTAGCGACAGCCTCCTGTCCCGAGGTGGAAGTCGAAGCTGCCCAATAGAGGTGATTTACCACGCTTTTTCTCCACTGGCCAGCGTCCTGGGTGCTCTTTCTCTTTGCGAGCTCATCAATTTTTTTCCCAATTCCTAGAGTTTAAAATACATATTTACTAAATGCAGAATAACCATAATATTACACAGCATTCCCCAAATGCATACCCTTTCCCATGTGCCATGGGTCAAAGTAGTGCCTGATTTCCTTCTTTTCCTCCCTTAAAAACTTTTGCACGCCGGTGTGTCGGTCCGTCACAATGGCCTCCACATTGACACCCCTCTCTTCCAGCATAGTCAGACTACGCACAAAGCCCTCCTTCTCCATGCGCACGCTGTTTCCAACCTCATTGCTCTAATAAGACAAAAAATAAATTAGATGCTGAAATGCACAGAGTGATCCCAAATTACATATTGAAACATTCCTTGAATTCCATTACCTGGACTAGCTGGATGTCAATGACTTTGTTATTACTGAGATTCATCATCGTGTAACTGCCATATTTGGCCGAATGTCCTACACGAATGCAAGTTGTACGTTAGCTGACTTTTACTTCTGATAAATGTTAATGAAATGTATTTACCAGGTGAATCTGCCCGCATGTCCCCACCCAGTGACACAGAGCCGCTTTCAAGAGCCTCCCTGATGAGGTCCTCCTGCTCCAGCTTCCACTGCCAGTTGACCGTAGGGATGAGGAGCTTTGCCTGATGCCTGTAGAAGCACTGCTCTGACAGTCCCTGAATATTGAAGGCCCTCAAGAACTATAAAAGGAAAAAATAGGTTATCAACTGATAATAGATGGAAACAAAATCCAAACAAAATAATTTGTGCTGTACCTTTGAAATCTGACTAAATGATGAGCCGGTGAACAGCACAGCAGCACAGAGCTGTAAGTTTCCAGCTGGGATGTTGTTCACCATGGGCTGACTGGACCACTGACTGGAGAACTCACAGCAAGGACACTGTTGAGTGACCCGAAGCAGTGTGCCGACTGTGATGGTGTCCACAGCACAGCGACCAGTGCAGACAGGACATCGCCTGAACAGCTCCAGCAGTTGGTCCTCGTGAACAATATATTTTTTGTCCTTGTGTGGAGGGACTTCAGTGGGAATGCTATATAAAATAAAGGATATTTCATCACTCAAAAAACCAGGACGCTGTATATATTTTTTCTATTAAAAAGCTAGATTTCCTTTGTACCTTGAACAGTTCACAGTGCTGGCACTGTCATCGATGTGGAAGCTGGGGTCAGACGCAGACACCTCACACCTTCTCCTTTTTAAAGGTGTAGAGGCTGCTCTGGGACTGTCAGGAAGAGGGATTTCCATCAGGTCCTCAGTACCACAACCGACGCTTGTGTAAGCGGTCCGGGCTTGAGTAGCTGTACAAAACACAAACAAAATAAACAAACATGTTAAAAATGGCCGTAATTATCATTTACACAAAACAGAGTGTTTTTAGAAATAAAATGACTGTATAAACAATAAAAAGAGATATCACCTTTGCTTCGCCTGCTCGGCTTCACATTGGCCTGGACACTTGCATGCCTTACAATGAATGGATCAGTCTGGCAGCCAAATTCTCTGGTCACTGGCTGAAAACGTAAAAATACATATTATTTTTAAAATGTACACTACAGAAGAAGGGTAATGTGTTACATTTCCTTAGTGCATTTAATTGTTGTCTAATGCAGATTAGTGAACGTAAGCCAACATATGGATCCCAGCACCAGAGCACCCAATAACCATACGGTCCACCTGGAGTGGTCAGCCCTCTCGCCCCTCACTGACCACGATCACATATCACACGAGCGCGCGCGGAGCCACGGGCACCTGCCCGGTCAGTTTAGCCACACATTAGATGATAGCTATCCGTTAGCTTTATAGGTTAGCTTGTAGATGCACTCACGTTTTGCGCAGCTGTTGTCAAATATGAAAGCTACTGTCATCGCGAAAATGTAGACTAGTTTGGTGCTCAGTCTCAAGCACAATTACGCGCGGTCTCAGCGTAACTTTGTTGTGCAGACTGATGCATTAGCCACTCCCGCTAGCTACAAAAGGCTATAAAAGTTCACATGTCATAATATACAGCGGTGTAACTGTCAGCTCACCGTCTCATGCGGTTCATTGCTCTCTGTTTGAGCGGGGTTAGAGAGTTGCCAGGCAGCTGATGGATGCAGACTGCTGTTTCTCTGCCCAAGTCAAGTGAACGAGTGCGGGGCGCACCGCTTGGAGCACACGCAGCCACAAGCCTCACCCAGTGCATAGTTTATTTACACGCCAGATCCCGCATTGTTTGAGACACTACTACAATCTATTTCAACGTGCACTATCGAAATTCTACTTACATGACATTAGTAGCAGTTTTAGGTTGTTATTATTCTCACTCACCTCAGATTGGCGCCTGAAATCGTCCTGCTGGCGGGGCAGCAGTGTCGGTGGGCTCAGTCGTGGAAGAGCAAGGGTGGGGACTGCCTCATTCTTCAAACGAAGAACCTTACTGTAGCCCAGCTCAAACTCCAAGGAGTTGGCGAAGGAATCGCAAGCAAAATGTTGGTTGCAAACTCCAGCACGAGGCGGGAGTTCGCAGTTTTCCCCCAGGCCAATTGCGCGCAGCCACTGGCGCCTAATTTCTAAGTCCTGAGGAAAGTAATGTAAACCTACAGAACTATGACAACCTACAACACTACACTTTCTCCCCATCCTAACAAACAAGACTACAACACTACACCTAATATTACACAATACAGAACACTAAATACAGCTAACCTAGCTAATTCTTATGCTAAATGCTACTAATCTCTCACTAAGACTAAACTACAACTAAATCTAATAACTATCTAAACTACGACAAGCTAATAAATCTAACTAAAAGCTATGCTAATAAATCTAACTAAAAGCTACGCTAATAAATCTAACTAAAAGCTATGTAATAAATCTAACTAAAAGCTACGCTAATAAATCGCAAACCTGAAAATCGATATAAAGACACTCGCTATTCCAAACTCCAACTCGCTACGGGGGCGTGTGCGGAGTGGGCTGCTTTTATACTCCACAGAAGAGAGGCCGCTGACGTCGGCGCCCTCCTGCTGACGTAAGCGCCCCGCTCAGAGCTAATCACGAAGGAAACCAACAGTAAAGCATGTAATGCACTCGATAAGGTGCAGATGGCGCCACACAGACGGTTTTGGACACAAAGACAGGATTTCAACAAATATGCACTAAATTGTTAAAATAGTGACAGATACATGTAGACAACACTATAAGATACCCATTTATACAACTTAGCTAGAAAAAAAAGTTGATTTTGGGGTTAGTTGTTCTTTAAGTGCAAGAGGATAACTACCACCTTCAAGGGCTTACTATGTCAAAAATCATTTTTCCACATGTAATTTCTACACATAAGGGCATGTAGATTCAAGTGCAAGTGAACTCGGTAACAGTGGGGGAACAGTATAGACAACATTCATCATGGGCTCAGTGTGGTCCCATCAGAGGACCGGTGTGGCGGTGCTTTGACTGGAGAATGCACAGCCTTCACGAGATTCCGCCTCAGCATGAGTCTGCCACTGGACACCCGCGCTGATGACATGAGGCCGCTCTGCTCCTCCACACCAACCCCTGAAGATGGAGAGCATCGTGCGTTTCCTCGTGTCACACAGTGGACTAATCCTGTCCGGCGATAAGTGGACCAGCCCATTCCACAGGCAGCTGTCTGCAGGGGTGGAAATACTGACAGCTGAGAAACAAACGCTGCTTTTCTCATACGGGTGTCCTGTACATGCATGGTGTACTTTCACCCTTCACAAATGCAAACTGTACAAAACTACCACTACCCATTACCGACTGCGGGCATGAATGTTCTTGTACACTGCGTATGAATGCTTATTTGGCTTTCGCCTAATTGGAACACATTCATACATCTAGATAAGATGAGGGAAATATCGGAGGTATTTAGTTATTTGTGCTTCTAAGCGGAAATAACCTCTGACTTCATCAATCTTTAATAACTAAGATGAGTTGCTTAAGGATTAGTCCAGTAAGATGATCCATGTGGTAAAGAACCTATTTGAGACATACACCCTCCACTAATAAAGAGGCTCATAGATTTAGGTGCTATAGATAGATAATCACTTCACACTGTCTTCATATAAACAGCTGCAAATGAAAAGCAAATGCAAGCAAGTGTTTTACCAAAAGCATTATTAAAGGGACTAGATGCAAGTTCGTCATTTTATGCTCACTACTGCCACCTCAGGTCTTGCGTGTAACTGCAGCTTCTATATTAAGCTTGTGCATGACAGCACTTCGGCCCCGAATTAATACGTTTTTGAGTGACTGTGCAGGATTTTAGAGGCAGTTGTTGTGAATAGGTCTGAGCTCATTCTACACATTAGGACATGGCTGGAACATCTAGGGGGAGGAAAATACATAATTTTAACATTTTTAAACTCTAGTCCCTTTAAAGGTCAGGCACCCAACATTCGGCTTTATGACACAAAATCATAATCTCTCTTCCTCCCTCTTCCTTATTTTCAATTTTGTTTTGTAGAAGTTTACAGAAGTGTTTAACGAAAAACACCTGACCTTTTGACCACTTCCTGGTGTACATCACAGAAAACGCAACCATTTGAGTTTTTCTGACCCAGACAGCAGCTGCTTCTGAAAAGGTGAGCGTGAGCTTAGAAATACAAAATGCAATGTTGTGTTATAATATAGACAAAGCAATACGGTTGACAACATATGGATACTTTCGCTCAGATGGATCTGATGTTTTATGACTGTTCGGTTTAAACAGAATACCATGGCATTAATGTAATGTATCTAATTGTGATTCTTTTTTTCTTCTTCTTGTACTAGATCTACAAAAATGACTTTATTTTACCACATGATTTTGTGTGGACTAGTGTGGACTACTTTCAGCTATGAATACGCAGGTAATGGGAAATTGCTTAACACTGTAATACAGCCCCATGTTAAGTTTAGTCACGTTTTAAAATACTTTTTTTTTCAGCTGACTTTACCCTCAACATAACAAAGCACGTTACAGCGATGTATGGAGACTGCGTGGATATTCCCTACAAATATACCATCCCGTGGAATGCGTCATTGTCTTATAAAAGGGTCTGGTTTAGTGATAAAGAAGAGGCCCCTTTAAATTTTCCGATCCAAGACAAGTTCACAGTTTTGAGCTTACCCCTGTTGTCACCTGGAGAGCACAGGTTTGGCTTAAGACTTGAATGGGGACACAAGAGGCATACATTTGCGGAGACTGTTCAAGTTCAAGTCTCTGGTGAGTACCAGCTGAGTATCAATTTGTTTTTAAATTCTTTATCTTTGGCTGCTCAAAGGCTTGCTGCTTGACGCAATAAGATCTGGGGATAATCTTGGTTGTACATCCAATATTTCATTTGCATGGAATCGAAATAAATAAGCACAACAAAGTTTTTGCCCAGTATTAACCAGAAGTCTCAGCTTTGTACCTTGTTGCTGCGTATTGTTGATAAATGATCAAGTTTTAAAGGGTCTTCAAGCAATAGCAATCAAACTGTTAAAGTGAGGCATATGTTCACACATATCCTGTTTCAATAGTATAAAGCTCTTCATCAATGTTTAAACTCGTCATGATTCAAGTCCCAATTATTTCTTATGTGTTCAATTTCAGCTTTACAAAAACTGCCAACTGTGAAGTTTCTAAATAATAATGAGGAAGGACGTAACACCACTTTGGAATGCACTGCTCCGTACCTGTGCCATCATGAATATCCAAAATTCACCTGGGTAGGGGCAAATGTCAGGAAAGTTTGGCCACGAAGGTCGGTAATGCGGTTTAGTCAACCAACTAGTTCTGTCCAAATCACTCCTAAAGCAGAGGACCACAACACCAACATCACTTGCCAACTGCAATACAAATATACCACGACTAATGCAACGGTCACCTTGAAAGTGAAATGTGAGTCTCCTGCTTCACACAACAAGACATTCACCTATTAAAGCTTTGAAGTCTACATTTTTCTTTCAGATATACCAAAAATTCTAAGTTCTTCTAAATGCACTCTGAAAGACAATAAAGTGTTTTGCCGATGCCTGAGTCACGGAAACCCCCGGCCAACTATCATCTGGACCTCCCTCTGTGGATTCTACCAATCCACCAATACTTCGAACGACAGCGAAACGGTGCAAGAAACTGTACAAATTCTGGTCGACTGCAACTCCACCATACAGTGTGTCAGCAGAAACTCTCTGGGCAGGGTCACAATGGATCTCAAAACTCAAAATCTCACCAGCTTGACCGCACAGTTGAACAGCATTGGTACGTAGAAACTGTCATTAACATTAAGACATTTGGAAAATACTAATGTGTGTGGCTTTTGAAAACAAAGTGTCTGTTTTTTATAGGAATGGGAGACGGTGTGTTCACTTTAACTGTACCCTGGGCCATCACAGGGGTTTCTCTAAGTGTGAGCCTGGTCATACTCATCACACTCATCGCAGTCATCCATCGAAACAAACAGTAAGTGCATTTGACTCTTCAGTTCAGCCAATAGCGATGACCTTGATGTTATTCCTTCTAAATGGCAGGATCCGTAAGAAGTGCCGTGAAGAGTTGAACATGTACGCTTCTCTGAGGAAGACCTCGGCTGAGCACGACTACAGTGTTATCTCCCTCAACAAAATGTGATTCCGTCTGTTCCAGTTCAGATCATTTCACCTGGTTCTATATGATTCACTTGATCATTTCTGAGGCGTCAGTGGTTTTTGATTTTTGTGTCACTTACGCTTAAAATCAATTGAAATGTTTGTATAGCACTGATTAGCTGATGCTACTTTGTCACCTTTCAAATAAAGTATCTTAATAAAGTGCTTTTGTCTCAGCAGTATTTTTGGCCAGACTGAGGTTTAACATCTGCTTCGACATATGTTTCGGTTGAGATATAAATGAAGATCCCTTTACACCCAAATCCCTTTCACTTCTGTTTCTCATTTTCCCATGACTTTAACCTAAAGCTAAAATAAGACCATACCAACTGTATAACACACTGTGAACCAGATCAGCGCTTGGACGACGCTCTGAGATGAATTTCAAATACTAGTTTTTTGTTTTTTTTTAATGTGTGAATGTGTGCCTTGACAAAGACCTGGTTCTTCCACTTGAACTGGTCCCAGAAAACGCAAAGTCACAGATAGCCTCCATTTAATGATAGCTGGCTGTCTAAAATTAGTCCTCTACAAATTCTCCCAGATAAAAACTACTTGAGATCTCACACCGAACAGTAGTGGTCACTTTGTTCCAGATCTACCAGGGCTTCTGTGTAGATTCTCTGCCAAGGTTTTAAGGAATAATGAACAATGATGGACCAAAAAGAGCAGATGTTGCATGTGCAGAAAGCCACACATTCACTTGGAGGACTTTCAAAGCTGAAAGTTTAGCTCTTAGTTTCAGAAGAATTGCATTTGTTTTGCCCCAAAGTTTATCAGATTGCAGTATAATTGTGCTCAGCTAAGGGAGTAGGAATAGCTCCACTATTATTGTGCAAACGGGGCAACAAAACAACACTTTGCAGGGGCCCCAGAAGGGCTACACAATATATTGTCAAATGATTGTATCACATAAATCACTAAATCACTGAGGTGTTCTTGACTGAGGTTTTCAACATGTTTGCTCACACATCTTTAAACAAAAGTACATCGTAACTTAACCCGTTAACCCACACCTTAACCGAGCACATTTTCTGCAGTTCGACTTTACCCCAAAAAAGCATTCAAAAACAACAACGCAACAAAACAGGTGACAAATAGTGATGATATAGCAAAAAACAACAAAATCATGACAAAAATGCAAAAAAACCCACCAAAAATATGACGAACAACAGTGACATCAATATGAGGAAAAATCTTCGATCAGTTTTGTCTATAGCCTATAGGTTGTAGAGTCGAGAAGCTTTTAGATTTGGGTAGAGCCGAACTGGAGAATGTGAATATTTATTTAAGTGTCATACACAAACCGTATGTGCCCAGGCCCCTTGAGCTTATATGACACATCAACCATGAGGAAGAGAGCCAACACCAGTAAAAACAGATATTTATACTTACTATCTCTCAGGATATAAAGTTCTTTGCCTCAGTGTCCATGCTTTTTCAACAAAATTTGTCAGAGTAAAAATAAAATGTATAAGAAATTCTTAAAGAGGGGATATAAATTAGAATAACTGCCTTGTATAAAATTGCTCTCTCAAAGTGGCTGTAGCGAATGTCTTGAAATAGGCCTCTGTCTCTTTAAGAACCTCTGACCCTTTCCGACACGCCCCCTCCACACGCTGTCTGTGGCATCAGTGGGAAGGGGGTTCTGCAGAGGAGCAGTGGTTGGTTACTCGGCTGGTGACGAAAGCTCGGAGGCGTCTCCAGGAGGTGGGGGCGTTCTTAGGTTGACTCAGGCAAACCTATCCCTAAGATTACTCAAAAATACGTGAATGTGCCAAGGCAACACTTCAGGCATGTTTTTAATGAGGGAATGACATAATAACATGATGTAAAGCTTGAAAAAGTTGATTTTGCATAATACCCCCCCTTTAAAGAATTGTATGTCGGACAGTAAAACAAGAAATGAAATTCATCCTCCACTACTCCCAACTCACACAGAGCACACAGTCTACTAAAATGTGTTTGGTTGAGGTGGGGGTAGAAGTTACACATGTCAAAAGTTAAGTTTTAGTCATAATCTTGATAATTAAATTAGCCATTTTTGTTTTGACAACATTTGATGACAAGCCAAAATGCAAAACTTAAATATAAAGAAAAGGTACTGTGTTGATATGGTTTTGTGGTTAATCAATACGAGCAATTGCTGTTATTGTTTACTTCCGCAATTTTCGCCGGATGTTTTGGTGAATGGTAGGCAACAGCTGATGCATCCAGGTCTCTAACTCGATTTTATAAAAATGATCTTTTACAGCGCAAGAGAGGCAATGCCCTGTTTATGGACGTTGTTTTTTGCCGATCATAGGATTTTTATCACATTTTTATCAAATATGAAAATGTTAAATGCCTACCACGGCCAATGGATGTGACGACATCGCGATCGCTCGTATGGTTTCGTAAAACATCAATAATGCTATTAATGCAAGTTGCAACATTAAAGACAGATATCAAATGTGGCAACTTCTCCTCATATTGTTCAGCCCTCACTCCAGAAATACTGGGGACAGCTTTAAAAGTGTATCGTGAAATTGGGTAGAAGTATTACATTGGAAATCTGAAGTATTATGCCCAACTGTGCCAGCAGCTAACAGGAACACAACTTACTGTACTACCATGTTCACATTCCTGATCTAAAATATCCAATATCAAGCCTTGTAACCTATGAATAGACACGTGGTCATTATGCAGTCTCAAATTGTCTACCGCAGCAAAGCCCTGTCTGATGCAAGCGAATGACTGAATGAGCATTGGTGAATCAGCTTTTGCATACATGATGCATTAGTCCTAATTGCAACAACATGTCCCTTACACTGGACAGTCCTCCTGAATGATAGAAAACATGATGGAATGTTTTATATCTGAAACATTTCATAACGATACTCATGTCACAACCCACACGTGCAGCTGTTCCTGAGATATGACTAAGCAGCACTCACGACTTCAGATTCACTGGAAACAGCTTTTTGTTTTATTTCGCACTAAACCAAGCAAAGAGATAAACGCGACGGCCTGTTTCGAATCGGGACTGTGTAAATCCTGTGGCTCTAGTGCATGAAGTGGAGACAGGATTGAGGGAGAAGGATTAGCCCTAGTCCAGGTGGTCCTCATTTAGACCTACCCCCAACAGAAACCAATGACCTCAGCATACAGCGGTTCGGAGTTGCAGTGCGCGTTCCTCTGAAATGCCTCTGACATTTCACTTGTTAAGGTATATTAATAAATGTATATATTTCCATGCATTTCTTACATTAATCTTAAGACAAAACAGACTACTCACATCAAAGAAAGAAGAAACAACCTCTGACAAATGAGTAAAAACACTATAGTCGTTGACCATTCAAATTGTGGTTGACTGTGTCTGCAAAGACCTGCACAGGCTTTCCCCCATGCTCATATACTTTGACTCTATGTCTCCTGCACATTTTGTACACAATAACAAAAGCATGCTGAAAGGAAATATCTCAATGGGCATAAAGATTGTGCCAATAAAAGACCGTCTGGAAGTGAATAATGATAACAAAAAGCACTGAACTTACAATATTCTCCATACATTTTGTGCAGTGGTTAGATGTGTGCACCAGGTATTGTGCTATAGAGCTAAAGTTGTGTAAACATTACTAAATGGCAGGGCCGCTGTAGAAGATCTAAGAGAAACAGATCAAAGCTTCTTTTTTTTTTTCTTCTTCACACAGCCTCTGTCAGTCCTGTGCATCTGTGTATGGTATACCTTTGCCATCCGACAGTGAGATGACAGACAGTGATGCATCCCGCTGTGGTTTTCTATAGACTTCATATCCACAGCCTCTGTTTGCACAACACCAGCCATGCAAAGTGCCCTGACCTGCCCTCCTCACACAACACTCACCTAAGCCACTCCTGATACCCCGGGACCCTCTGTGTGTGCATTTCCAAATAGAGAAAGAAAGAAAAGCTGACATCTCAAAGAACACAGCTATGCTTGCTTTTGAATGGACAAATGACTTGGCCACAGCTAACTGGACGAGTGGTGGTTAAGTGATGGACAAATCATCAGGTAGAGCTTTGTGAGTTAAAGACACGGTTATCCTTGACACCTCTTGAGCAAACAAAGCAAAGGGAGAAAAGAAAGAGGGCAGGGGGTGAAGTGAATAGGGTTGGGGGGCTGGGTCAGTGACAGCTTCCCCGCTCAGCTTTTCAAAATCCCTTTAACAAAAAAAGGAGCGGGCCAAAGTAAATGCTTTTCCAGGAAGTCCCAACTCCGGAGCGTTTCTGCACATTATTGTTGGAGGTGACATCTCAAAAAGATCTTTTGGTTACACCGTCCGCTTCTGAAATAAAGGGACCACCCGTTAGTTTGTCTGAATGAAAATGCCCATTCTGTCTCTTATTCAGCCCTGCTTGCCCTTATTCCAAGCTAAGCTTTAGGGTTAGCTTCCAGAGAGTGAAAATCTGGAAAATAAAGTTTCAAACTGATCCACAAACTGCAGTAGATGAGAGTCTTGATTTGCCACTCCATAGTCCTGTCACTGGAGAGCTGAGGCTTTAACCAGGGAGGCCTGGCCCGCTCAGAGGAAGGGTTAGGGGTGTTAGCAGTGGGGTGGCTGTGAATTGTGCATGGAGCTGACACTGACAATGACAGTGATGAGAAGACAATGAGACTGCAGGCTGCGGTGTGGGGGGCGACACTGAGTTTGGTACAGAGGCGGGATCTTAGGAGAGCGAGCTGACAGACTTCCGCAACTTGCACAGGACATTGGGAAATGGGTGGAATCTGGACATTCATGAAAGAAAGTAAGAGAGACAGGTTTGAGTGACTTAAATGTGTTTCATAAGCTTATTTAAAGATTAGTTTGTTTTTATCTTTATACTGTATGTGTAAAAAGATAACTTCTCTTTAAAAGTCTTCTCAAAAAGAGTCTGCAAAATCTAAAGATAAATAGATTCTGTATCACAGCGCAGAGCTGTCATTCTGTTTTGACTTGTGTCACGCTAATATTCATTTATTTTACCCTCAGTCCTATATTTAATTAAGCATTTTGCTTTCGCGTAAGCCGTGCTGACCTTTTAAGGTCTCTAACTCATTCTATTATATGTTATTAAGTGATTAAAGCATTTTCTTCTCATATTGTAGGCTTAAAAGTTGACCTTGCAAAAAAATGTAATAACTAAATTGGAACTATGTTTTTTTGATGAAAGCTTTAAAGTTGCCTCTAAAAGGATAAGGCACAGCATGCAATTTGACCTAGATTTACCTATTTACAATTTAACAGTTTGCCCCTGGTCACAGGGTTTTCTCATTTTCATGACTTATTTGGCATCAAAATTGGAACCGTCTGGATGCATTTAACTTAAAGGAATAGGCCACCGTTTTTACATACTAAGATATGTTCTTACCTCACTTTAGACGTGTTAATATATCCCCGTCTGGTCTTTGTCCGTGCGCTCTGCCAGGCAAACGGAGCACATACGCAGCCTCTCCAACATGTCACATAGCTCCGAAAAAGCTCACGATAGAAGCTACCAAGCTCTTCCACGTGTTCCCTATTTAAATAAAGTTACGTGAAGTGTTTTCATGCGAAGTATATTTACACAGAAATGAAACATGTCGATTTTATAAGCAAATAAAAAGGGGGACTATATTGTGAGGCGTAATGATACGAGGAGTAAAACGTCCGCGCAGTAACTCCTAAAGGTTATTGACGGAAGTGAGCGGGGGAAGTCTTTAGGAGTTACTACGCGGACGCTGTGCTCCTCGTATCATTACGCCTCACAATATAGTCCCCCTTTTTATTTGCTTATAAAATCGACATGTTTCATTTCTGTGTAAATATACTTCGCATGAAAACACTTCACGTAACTTTATTTAAATAGGGAACACGTGGAAGAGCTTGGTAGCTTCTATCGTGAGCTTTTTCGGAGCTATGTGACATGTTGGAGAGGCTGCGTATGTGCTCCGTTTGCCTGGCAGAGCGCACGGACAATGACCAGACGGGGATATATTAACACGTCTAAAGTGAGGTAAGAACATATCTTAGTATGTAAAAACGGTGGCCTATTCCTTTAATGGAGAATAAAAAGAGATTAGGGCTAATTTTCAGGAAGTCTTAATTTATGAGGATCTTCATTGGAAGCACTGCAGCAACCGCTTTCATGGGAAATTGGTTTATTGTGGGAAAGTTAAAGTTGGAAAAAAATAAAATATGTTTGATATTGTATGATAGGATACAGTTTGAGGATCAGGACAGTTAATGCAGTTCTCCAATGGGCTGATCTTGCTTTTCTAAACACAGACTGTACACTAGACTTTCGCACAGACATGGGGCGCTCTGTGCAATCTTCAGATTCATACCTGGCGCAGTAAGAGGCCAGGACAGACTCCCTTAACGATGTTATGCACAGCAGTGGCCCCTCCCCAAGCTTTACCTCCTACAGACCGTACTAGACTGCTACTGTGGGGGGCAGTGGGTGTGGGGGGGTATGCTGGTGTTTTGATCACGTTTCTGCGGTGTGGAGTTTGCCTTGCGGCCCGTGCTCTTTAACATGGGGGCTAGAGCCTGACCGCCGATATGTTCGGTTGATGGACTGTGTTCAACTCAGAGGGAGGAATAGTTTGTAATTTGTCCTGCAAGCGTTTATTAAGATGCACAAGCCTAAGCAATGAGGAAGGACGCCCTCAGGCTACCGACAAAAGCACTGGTGCACTGTTGTTTGTTTGCATGATTCCAATTTCGTCTTGAGCAGTGCTGTTGATGCGCTAGGTGGACGATCAAGACCTAAGTGTCTAACTGTGGCTCACACACTGTAAATCTGCAGAAAGATATGAGAGAGATTCAGAAAGTCTTGCAGAGATTTAACACATTGTTTGTTAAATGAAGTTTTTCTTAGCCCAGAACATAAGCTTCTGAGTTTCAGGTTTTCAAGACTTCAAGACTTTTGAAGAACCAACACAAACTCTAATTGTTTTACTTAGAAGATAGGTGAAACTAGCGGATAAGTCAAGGAGTCTATGCAGCACAGCTCAACATTGTAATGCCAATCTAAATGCTAACTCGCCAAAGGCAATTTATTGATATCTCTTGTACACATCTTAGAAGAATACACATTCAAAGCCCTTGAGAGGGCTTGGTCCTGACCCCTGACAGTACACTACTCACTGAACTGAGCTGCTTCATATTTTGTCCGTTGACTTTCTCCTTTTCAGTCCCGCTTTAATCCAGAGTCTGTGTCCTCGTTGGGTCTCCACAGAGGGGCCATTATTCAAGGCCTTATTACTGCGCCCCTCGCGGCTTATCTCCTTCCTGGTGACAGTCTTTTCAAGCCTCTCTCTAATGACCTGGGGAAGCTCACATGCTACACTTCCCAGGGCTACGGGGCCCGCTGATGTCAGAGGGGTGGCCCCACGCAGGGACTCCTGGTCCTGCCAAAGGAGGAGGCCGAGCAGAGACAAGAGACCAGGCAAAGTGACACATCACACACTTCAAAAATGTGTGACATAATAAGCCAAAAGAACAAGACTGAACAACATTTGACAAACTACACCAGTTACTTTACATGACATGTAACTTGCCCTTGAGACATGCATTTAAGGTTTGGTGCATTAAATCCAATGTAAGCTGAAGTGTTTAGTCGCATTTTAATAAGTTCCATAGTTTGCCAGTGAATTATGCAGTATTTCCTGCAGTTCTAAGGCTTGATTAAACATGGACGGCTCATTCATCTCTGTCAGACGCAGCAGGCGATTGAATTGCATTCATGGGAGCAAAATGTTTTTTTCTTTTCCTCTTCAACAGACTTTTTGTCTGAGTAAATCAGGAGAATATACCCCAGAGTAAGACCCTGGTTCTGGTCATTCACACCAGATTGCTTCCAGTTCTCTAAAGTGTGTCCAAAACATTGCATTACAATGTACAGCAAATCTCTAGACTGGAGACCATAGAGAGCAGAGACATCCAGCTGCTTGCAGCACAGCTACCTTATTCACATCCATATTTAAATCACTGAAGTGCTGTTGGAATCACTGAAGAGGAATAAGCTCTGTTTTCTGCTAATTGTAAGAGCACACAGCTTGAGTTTTAATTATAAAACCTATTACTGCTTCCCTATGTGGTATGTCCTTCAAATTGTCCAAAACACCCCGGGCTGTCCATTCGACTTTTATCTACTGCCAGTTTTTTGAATGCAGAAACGTCATATGGGTGCCTCCTGTTGTCTAAGAAGCCATGATTCAAACTCTGTGTTTAGAAGTCCTCTAAATTACACAAGATGCCCATTTTCTATGTTTCAGACACAGTGTAATGTTGAATACAGCTCATAATCTTCATGTCCGTGTGTATTGATGAATCTTTCAATGTCTTTGTCCCACCCTAAGTGGTAACATAGTCTATGATTTTATTTTTTTGGACAAAATCCTACATTACGTTCACAGACCTGCAGAATTTGCAGATGCTTTTAAGCTCAGGCACTGATGCCCTTTCACCTTTTGTTTTAGACATTGCTTCCATTAGTCCCACAAACCCACTTTTAATTACTCTCTCTTGACAAGACTTGAGTAAAGTTGGACCATATATCATTAATGTTTACAAGGGGAAACAAATGCCGTTCAGAGGTAATTAGTGGAGGTTTACATTAGGTGCATTCATTGAAAAGCCTTTCAGGGAGAGGATTATCTCTAAGAATCAGAGTTTCCTATTGTAATTGAATTCAACTGTGATACATGGTCCCATGATCCATGAAACCCTCACTTGAAAGCTTGTTATATTCATGCATCCTTGTTTTTCATTTGTTTTTATAACATGTGGACCCATATGACAAAACAATGATAAAAGGACAAAGTATCAAAATTATCGTGTATATATATTTTTATATATTTTATAATATAATAATTGCGCATTTCTGATGGAATTGTGTGGTCTTAACCTTCGCAAGTCTACAGCAATACCCCGTCTGTGTCGCAGAGACTGAATTAACTCCATGGTTATAGACCTGACAAGTCGCCTGAGCTAAAAAAGACCTTGCGCTGTGGCATCAAAGGCTAAAGGGGGCAAAGGGGGCTCTGATGATAATGGAAAGTGTTTTGACACCCAGCTTTGAGCAATTATTGGATTTAGATAAGAGGGGAATTCCATGCAATGTGAGCTAAAACAAACAAAACAGGAGATTGCAAATTATTCCACCAACAGCAGCAGCCCCAGTGCAGCCTCAGGCCAAGTGGCATTACATCACACTTGTAATCACACTTCCAATGATGGAAAAATGCATGTTGGTACAGTGCTGCATGGCCTGCAGGCTGCACACAGGGTCAGCTTAAGGGCACCGTGTTTCTGGAGTGTAACGTTTATACAGTTAATCAGAGTCATACAGGTGGGTCCATAATAAACTCGTCATGTGCACTATTACTCGCACAATGACCCACTTTTGTAACAACTTAAGTGACCTGTACTCTATTTACAAAGGTTGCAGCAAACTTGCCACAATGCTGCTTTCAATTCTTTTGTCATATATTTTATATTCTTTTAGTGACTCATTCTTATAACCAAATGTCTTTAAAGTGATAGTCTGTAAGTTTGCAAAGTGAGGGAGGGCAGGAACAGAATATTCAAAAGTAAACGATCAATTGAGTCTATTATAGTATGTGGCCATTGTCGCTGTCCTGAGCATGTACAGGGCATTAAAGGTAATGAAACCACAAGAGAAATAGACGCTCTTTTATCCATGGTCCTCACATACCACACAGCCCACAGAAGTTACTCCAGTCTGGCTTAAAGAAACAGATGCTCTACCCCCTCCCTGCATCCAAACCTCTGGCTATTCTCCCTCTCCTCATCAGTTTACTCTGACATTCGTCTCAAACGCCTCAATTTGTCTTCATCATCTTCTCTTGGTGATTTGATCATTACCAATCCCCACGCTACAATATTTATTTGGAAAATCCTTCTTTCCTCCTTTTCCCAAACATAAAGCTATCGAGACTGTAATCTGGGTCTCCTCTTTCATTTCCCCTCGTAGTTTTAGAGGCCCAGAGGAGAAGTAGGTGACGGGTGGCCCAAAGTGTGCAAACAGTCTTATCCCATGCTGTAGAAAGCTGGCGGCGTGTGTTTGAGATAGGATCTGAACTCCATCAATGACAGACGGGCGTAGACTCAGGGAGGACACATGGAGCCAGTCAGGTGACCAGCCAGACAAATGAGTAGATACGTAGGAGAAGGTAACATTTTTTTTTTATGAATGGGACCAACGTTTGTAAGGCCCGATGTTGGAATGTTGGAATGTTGAAATCTTGGAATCGGCTGAGGCATAGTGTGCTACAAACAACGCTGAATACAACAACCGCTTGCGGCTTCTCTTTTGCTCTCCTCTTCATTACATTAACATCGCACGCAGCCTTGTACATCTTGTTTAGAGCTTACAGGACAAACTACAAACTATTTCTCCCACTGTGAGTTAAACACTGCCCAACCCCCGAATATATCGATGGTCAGGCTCTAGCGGCAGTGGTAAAGAGCGCGGGGCAAACTCCACGCTGCAGAAACGTAATCAAAACACCAGCACGTGTACCTCACACAACCACCACCACCCACAATAGCGGAAAAATATTCCAGTCTGGTACGGTCTGGAGAAAAAGCTTGGGGAGGGACCACTGCTGTGCATAACATCGCCATGGGAGCCGGTCCAGCCCCTGTCCAGCCCACTTACGGCGCCAGGCAGGCCTGCGTACCTGAAGATTTCACAGAACGCCTCCCCGTCAGTGCAAACGTCTGAACAGCCGTTCAGTTTATGCTGGAGGTGATCAAAACTTGGGACCCTAATTACATACAGACAACTTGCACCATATTATATTACCATAATGAGCCGGTGAGGTCAGTTTACTGTGGGCCAATTGCTACTAAAGACAGCAGTAATGATAATCCCTGCCCTATAATCTGGGACAGAGTTTCCCAACCCTGCCAAAGTCTCGGACGTACACTTGTTTTCTGCAAGTGCCTTTGCCTGTACCGTTTGATCTACTCTGCAATTACACTGTGTTGCAATCATCAGCACATCCTCAACCTGGTGACAGAAGTTAAAAGAATTCATAGTGAATAGTTTAAAACTTGCTTCGCGATATCAGGTATAAGGACAAAATGTCCACATTAGCTCTCAAAGTCACAAAGCACAGTTCAGACACGTCACAAATGAGATATTTAGATATTCAGTTAAGTGTGTTTGTGCCAATCCGGTTGATTGACATTTAATCTAATTTCACACCTACAACCTGCACTAACCATTCTGTCATTGTTTTGGATCATTAAACTCCACTTTTTTGCCATCATGTGACATCTGAGATCGGAGATTAGTTCAACAGAGACTGATTTCTTTGCGATAATCCAATGTTCTATTGTGGCATAATTCACAGAACACCATGCTTCCCTTCGTTCCCTCACAGACACACACACACACATCAAAGGAGCGATAGTTAATAGACTGAGACTGCAGTGGATATGCCCAAGCCTCCATATCATCCACATCCGCCATTATCTTGAGATGTTCCTATTTAACAATCCAATGAACATTGGGAAACAACCATCTTTTGTCTCATGGAAATGAGATCAACCTACTTAAGCCATGTTTTATACTGCAAATATGTCTGTTCTTCAGTGGAATATGCAAGGTCAGGATATTATAGTCTTTGATAATGTGATTAGGAGATTTATTCAATAAAAAGGCTGAGCTTGACGTGTATGCCAACATGCATTAGGCTTGTTGTCAATATTGTTTAAACAAGTCCTCTATTATGTTTATATAATGACACATTTAAACCAACATCATTTCTTCAGGCTCTTTTGAAGCATTTTCATTTTTCTTACATCTTGGCAGTAAAACTCAGACTCATCTCACCCAATCCTAAAATTCTAAACACTACTTTACTCTACACTCTATAGCAACTTCTGCTTCCTGTTACGCACATCCACCAACATGTCCCAACATGTTGTGTGAAGATGCACCAACAAGGAACAAATCTGGTTACGTATATAGTTTTAGATTTTAAAGAACAACCCACCTGTGGCTGTCTTTTGTTATCCTTGAGTTAAGCGTTTTCTCATGGCCCCAAAGCTGAAGTCTATGGTTGGCTTTGAAGTCTCATTGTGACAGACCCAAGCCACTGCTCTGAGCTGCCTTGGGTTATTTATCCATCTAAAGACTGGTATTACATGACTACAATGGAAGGGGAAAACCTAAAGAAAGCAAGATCAGGAAAAAGTCAAACAAATTAGGATCTTGCAAGTGATTAGAAACCGGTCTTTGTATGTGGAGACAGTGGCAGATTAGCTTGCATGCCCACCTGCAGTGCAAACTCTCAGTAAACTCTCAAAAGGGATTGCAAGAGGTACAAAGACAGATATTGCCAAACTAGATGTCTTGAAACAGTGTTTTTTTTTGTTTTGTTTTTTTAAGTTGGCGGAAGGATTTCTCTTGCAGTTCTTTTCTGTGGCTTGTGAAACTGTGGATTAGTGCAGAAGTGCGTTAGATTACTGGAGCCCTGCTGGGATGTCAAAGGGTGATGCCTTTACCCGCGACCCAACTATCTCTGAACTAAGGGAAAACCTCCGTCAGGGGTTGGTCTGAAGATGATCAAGAGTGTGAGGTCACTGTTACAACTATGTTAGCAAGGAACATCCAGTTTGCATTTAGGTATTGCACTCTGAATATGTAGTAAAATGAAGAGCTCGTTACAGCCAGTTCTAGTTTTTTTTTTTTTAATCGATGAATCAAAATCCAATCTTCATTCTATAAAATTATGAATGATAAGTAAAGAATGATAGAATGGTCTGCACTTCTAGTACTCTTAATAGCTCTTCTAAGCCAAAACAATTCTCAAAAAGCACATGCAAACTTGACACCCAACTTCACCTTCAATTACTTAAAGGACAATATAAATCTTCAGTGTAATAAGGCATTAATCAGTAATATGACATTTTACTACCAGTCTTCAAAAACTGCTTCATAAACAGCAAAGAGAACAGCAGTTAGCCTTTATTGATCCGATCTGAATGAATGACACAACATAAAACCTATTCTCAAAGCAGATTGACCTAAGGAGGCTGAACCTCTGCCAATGTCCTGGACTTTCTCCCTTCATTAAAATTAAAATGCTCCTGATTTAGGATTTCCATACCATGACTTTGTGTCCATGTGTCCTGCCCGGTTAACTTCACTCTGGTGCATGCATGCTTCTGTTTTGCCTGCCTTATGGCCCTCTGCCAGACATCCCAGAATAAACCCAGCTAACAAGTACGTCTTCAGGCAGGGGAGATGCCAGTGCTTTTCCTTCACATGCTGCTGCACTCGGCTGGACGGCTCATTCGGGATTCAAGCCAACTTTTTTTTTTCCTTTCGAAGGAAATATGAGAGGGCAACCTCCTGCAATCAGCCAGTGTCAGTGTGCACTCGAGTACAACACAGCGGTGACGGGCCACTCCTGAGGCATCAGATCAGTTCTACAGGGGAACTACCTGATGAGTCTGGACTCATATGAGTAAAAAGACTAAACACCTGCAGCAATTATAGCACTGATGAGTAACAGACTAAAGAACGCTAATCAGAAAAATGAAATTCCTACATTTTATTAATATGTGAGTGTGTTTGTCCATTCTCTTCTTGCAGCATAGACTAAAGGCCTTGCGCAGAGTAACAAGCATCTGCTGCCCTCTATGTGAATATACCGTTACTACACACATCATATGTGATGAAATGTAACACTGACAAGTTCACCATAATACAGTGAACGCAGATGTTCATCAATATTGTGAAACCATAAGATGTTAGAATATTGCTCATGTCCACTGGTGCTTTCTTTAACTTTATGCAGTTTATTTTGTCTTCTAATACTTAACTTGAACAGCCCCCTTATATCCCCGCATGGAGGAGTTAAGAGTGAAGAGAAATACACAGAAGCACTTAGCCCTTGACTGAGTGCCCACACCCCCCACTGCTCTGCTCTGTCCACACAAGAGGGTCCTCCCATTCATTTGACTCATTTGAATTCCAACATGGAGACCTCTGATGAGTGCCTGAACTTAGCCACATGACAAGACTGCTAATTAATCACGCTGACTGTACGGCCACTTTCCTGTCCTATTCTACTTGCTTTGGACGTCGATCAAATTGAAAAAGTATTTAACCTGTAAAAGAAGCAAAGAGATCAAAACAGTGCTCAAGTGTCTTATTGAGAAACACAACCAGATGTGGACGCAGACATTTCACATCACAATTTTCTTACAGCCTATATCTCAATTTTGATTTATCACGATTTATGTGCAATACGTGTCTATATATCACCTTTAAGCAGTAAAAAAACAGCTATATTCAATATATAAAGCTATATTCACATGTGGAGAGACTAGAGGTTATATTTAGATTCACTGCATTTATGATCAGTGCAGCACTATGCTCAAAACCTGTCAAAAACCTTATTTTCCCAACCCCTCTTCCTATTGTTCAGGCTGTTTCCTGCCCTGAGTAAGTGACAGACAGAACTGACCAACCACAGTGAAGTTTGAACTATCAGAAGAAGATTTAGTTACTTTTACCATTAAAAAAAAAGAGTAACCAAAAATCCCCATCTAGAAAATTAGGAAGGTATTGATTTTTTTCTGATACTCATATTGTTTACTGTAAGAAAAACCTTTTGCAGGTATTACATCTTACAATAATTAAGCACTCTACAACGTCCTCTCTCCTTTGATTATGATAGCAGCATATTTGTCCAGGACTTTTCCAACCTTGTACCTCCTTCACCTGCAGAGCTCCCACTTGATGATTTAAGCTCTCTGGCACTTCTCTCATCTCGACCTGTGCTCCTCTCTTTCTCTCGCTGCTCGCGTTAAAACCCTCTTTAATGTTTTGCTTCATTTTACCAACTCCAAAACTCCTTCAACTGCCCTGAGAAGACAAAATATATCAAATCTTTAGCTTCTCTCACATCCAGCTTTTGTGCATAACTTTCCTGTATTCTAAAATTCTAAATCTGCTGGAGACAATTATGCACTTCAAAGGCTCTTCAGCTCACAGGTGCAGAGGCAGTTCCTCCCATACACCATCACAAACGATGACGCCAGCATAGACTTAAGGAGGCATCTTGTGGTTTCTACTCCTCATCAAACATGAAGCCTCTTTGATGGTCCCTAAGGCACCAGGCCATATCTTTGCACAACAAATATTACACCTAACCACTCAGCACCTCGGGGATGAGCCCAGATGTAGCAGCCCCCACACAGGTTTACACAAACCACATGTGCACAGTCGGTCCATGCACTAGTTGTCAGTTACCTGCTCCAAAGTTGGCCTCAGCCCTGGCCTTTGAAAGAATTATACAATGATTAAATGTTTTTGGTTTTCAACACACAAAAAAAGCAATCTTTGGACATTAATTTCTCCAGAGACTGACAAAGAACGATTTACAAGTCCCAGTGGTGTTTACACTTCACTCAAATAACAAATGAAGAACCGCAAAGTGTGAACTGAGCTCAAAATTAGTAACTGACAGTTAAATGCAACTAAATCTTAACAAAACCAATATAATAGAATAAATTCAACATTTACTGACTCTGTTTTAGAACAGCATTTGGTTCTTAAAATCAGTTGGCAAATTCTAGTCCCAATGTGAGCGTTGTTCAAAGCATAACAAGAAATTAGATTAGATTTAGATTTAAAAAATAAAACTCTTCATATGTGCTGAAAATACTAGGCTACAGTGTGTGTTGTCTAATCTGGGCAGAATACCATGGCTTTGAACGTGTGAACATAAATGACGGCATACAGTGTCACACAAATGTATTACTAATGATTTAAAACAACCAACATATCCTTCAATCAACATAATCAAACTTTTTTAGCTATATTATTATTTAATTTCGTGCTTGTGCTGAGAGTTGCATTATATTTGTGTGTGAGATCATATAAATGAATTGTTTTACTATTTTCAAGTAGGATAATAATGATTGTTGTCGATATTGGGTATTGTTCGCTGTTGGCAATCAACATTTTGCCCAGCAACTATGGTTGAAAACTAGATTTAGCTAAAACTGGCACGTTTACAGAAATGTTGATTAATGTGCATTGTCCCTGCTCAAATAAACTAAGAAGAAAAAAGAGGGAAATAATGAAGTTATAACTTTCTGTGGCTGCACCTGTACTGAATTATCTCAAATAAAGACTGCCACATGTGTAAACAACAAGTAAACATACAGAAATTACATTATTCTTCATAAAGCACAACTGCTGTTATGAAGCATGATTATAGTGAAGCTTAATCAGAAACTGTAATGAAAGCTTTGTTTATGTTTCTTTCGATTCTGTGCAAAATGGTACTAAGACACTTGGAGAATGGGCATTATGTCATGTCCAACAAGGAAATATGCAGAGAAAGGACTTACACAGAGGAGCAACCATAGGAACACGCAGCAGTGCTGTATTTTCTCCCTGAAAGAAAGACAAAAAGGACTAAATACTACTGCTCTTCTAACCTGATGCTCCGGTTGATGATGGCACGTACCTGTTCAACAGCTAAAATATAAAAAACAATTTGCATTAGGCCTTTTCACATTAATGCATTACGGCAGATCGTCACAAAACACCATTTTAATAACACAAAATAACCCAACTGAAAAGAAGATGCCACCATAAAAAGTGTTACACTGCTCTCTGGGGGCGAGAAAAAGGCAGTGCAAAAGGAAAGGAAACCAAACGAAACATCAAGTGGTTACTTTTTGCAGATGACCAGTAGGTGGGGTAGTATATTCTAAAATACTTAGTGGAAAGTTGACTAAGAACAAAACTTGTATTAGGGTTTGCCAATATTTATGTTTTTGGTGTGAATTTGTAAATTCAATATTTAATCATATATGTTTAAGTCATTCTATCGGCCTTTTAAGAAGATATGCATATAAAGCTGCTTTATGCAACGAGGTACTGCAATGTCATGGTTTACGGGGCTGAAAATCGTATAAGCGAATCTGGCAACCCTGTTTGAAACCGCTGCATCTTCTTCCTTCCCGCTGAGCGCTCCGAGTGTCGTGGACAGAGCATAAGAAACACTTCAGAAAAGTGTTGTCATTTTCATTATAGGTCATCAAAATGTTACTTAACTAAGAGAGACACCGGTCATGGCAGCCTCTGAACTCTACTCCAAGGTAAGCGAGATGATGCCAAACTCACCTGTGGTTTTCTTTGCAAATGTCAGCGCGTTACTTACGCCACTGTTATTATGACGTGAACTGGTTAAGAAGACATGGTCAGTTCGCATAATCAGCACAATATTATCTGCTGATTTATGATTTTCGTTCTTATTATATATTATGCCAACCCAAATGTCCATATCCATCAATGTGACACGCATATGACAGTCCAGTGACTCAGATTAGTGTTACGCCTCCTGAACCCCTCTCTGTATCTACGCTGTTCTTCTCGTAGATACATTTGGTGTTGTGTGGTTGACCTGTGCTGACACGTTTCCTCCGCTCTGCCCAACAGTTTGCCCGAGTGTGGCTGCCTGATGCCGCAGAAGTGTGGAAGTCAGCGGAGCTTGTCAGGGACTACACCCCTGGCGACCAAAGGCTGTCCCTGCAGCTCGAGGATGGCACTGTGAGACACGCACGACACTGTCACAGCCAGATCGAGCCACCAAGGCAGAAATGAATGTGTCATGCGCATACTTCATTTGCAATGGTGTCCACTACATGTAATGGTCTGCCATAAAAAAAAAAAAAGAAGAAGAAAAAAGTACTGCACAGTGCATTAACCCACTTTACATTTGCACTTGATGCGAGTTTTTTTGGCATGCAGGGTTAAGATAGTTTTACTGGAGGCTGTTGCTGCCTGTAAGAGCGCTGTCGAGTATGGGCATGCAGTTCAGGAATGGGAAAGACCAAAGTGTCATCAGGAGAGCAAGTGCTTTACATATTATTACAACAAGTATTACTCTAAGCATAGTGTGTAAGCATAGTGTGTTTGTTTTTGAGGTATTGCCACCATGACTGGTGATCATGTGCTGCTGGCATATGTGGCTGTATATGTAGGTTAACAATGTTTTGCTGCAGTATTTCTAAATAAGGTTCTTGACTGGTGTTGACTGCGACCCAAATAAAAATATTAGTGTCAGCCTCCTAGTGTAATCGCCTAATGTCTTTATTTGTTCGGGAAAATATAAAGAAGAAAAAAACACTTCAGTGCCCTCATAAAGATGGCTTAAAGTGATGTTTCCTCACTCTCTGTTGTGTTTAGTAAACAATATTTTGCAGTTTGGCCCTGTTTATGTATATTCAATATCAAATAACAGCATTTCTTCACTGTGTTTTGTTGACTTCATTATTCATCTTAATGCTGAGTATCAACAACTAAGTAACATTTCTTCCCTTTTGCCACTCATTGAGTTGTATAACATGCAAACCTTGTGTCTGCGTAGTTGTTGGAGCACACGCTTGACCCTCAAACTAAGGACTTGCCACCTCTCAGAAACCCCAACATCCTGGTTGGAGAAAATGACCTGACATCTCTGAGCTACCTCCACGAGCCTGCTGTCCTGCACAACTTGAAAGTGCGCTTTGTCGACTCCAAGCTGATCTACACCTACTGCGGTAACAAGCTTCATTTAACTCTGACTCACATTATCACTGGCACGGTAGACTTTGGAGCTCTGTTCAGTGTTCACGTTCACATAATCTAAATCATGCTGATTGCTAAGGCCTCTCTGGTCTTAAAGGTATATATCACATACTATAATGTATTGGGAATTCAGATCCAAGGAATAATAAGACAGTAAGTACAGTATTTGGGCCAATCCTAATCCCTAATAAACAAATAGATCCAGGTCAGTAAGCACATGAGTACATGAGTGGCTACAGTATTTTCTGGACTGTAAATCGCTCTTTTTTTCATAGTTGGCTGGGGGGTGCGACGTATACTCACGTGCGACTTATATATAAAAATATATAATTTCATGTTTGTTACTTTCACACTGACAGCCGCTAGTGGGCGCTCTATGCTTGTGTACCAGGATCTGCTACTTCTGCACGGTTGTTCAATGACAAATAAAGCATTTACTTACTTACTGTACCACTGAAAATTTTCAAAACTGTGAAGTTTGGACTGAGCGAGAAACTTGTGATGGACTGGCAAAAAGAGGAGGTTACTCTTACTGCAATGAAGAAAACAAAAAAGCTAATCGCGGGCTAAAAGATAGAGCCACAGCTAGAGGAACGAGTTTGCAAATGGGTGCCGTAACAGCGCGCTGCCAGGAGAGGCTTGTCAACGGTGCAGTTACGCCTCCATGCCTAGGTAACAAGGCTGGTGCGACTTATACACCTGAGCGACTTATATATGTTTTTTTCTACTTCCTTATGCATTATGCGACTTATAATTGAATTTAAGAAACAGAAGAAAAAGAGTACCGGTAAAGGTGAAGGCGTAATGTTTGGTCAACGTTTACATTTTTTTGCCATTAGGTATTGTTCTGGTTGCTATCAATCCTTATGAGAGCCTACCCATCTATGAAGCGGATATCATTAATGCATACAGCGGACAGAACATGGGGGATATGGACCCTCACATCTTTGCTGTAGCAGAAGAAGCATACAAGCAAATGGCCAGGTACAGTACAGTCCCGTCATTTTATGTTGCATTATGTCGTGAGATTCACTTTTGGATTCCCCAGAGATGAAAGAAACCAATCCATCATTGTGAGTGGGGAGTCCGGAGCTGGGAAAACCGTTTCAGCTAAATATGCCATGCGCTACTTTGCCACAGTCAGCTCTTCATCTGGGGAGGCCACTGTTGAGGAGAGAGTGCTGGCGTCCAACCCCATCATGGAGGTACAATTAATCAACTAACATCTTGAAAACTATGGAATGGGAAAGATTGTTGACACTTGTTGCAATGTAGGCCTTTGGAAATGCAAAGACGACAAGAAATGACAACAGCAGCCGTTTTGGAAAGTATATTGAGATTGGATTTGACAAAAAGTATTGCATAACAGGAGCTAACATGAGGACCTACCTACTGGAAAAGTCTAGAGTTGTGTTTCAGGTATACCACATTTTTAAATAGATAAATATAATAGTTTAAAGTATGAATGATCAATACCTTTTATGCATAGGCTCAAGAAGAAAGAAATTACCATATATTTTATCAACTGTGTGCTTCCTCACACTTACCAGAGTTCAAAAACTTCAGATTAGGTAAGAATGATTCTGTCAATGTGCTGTATATGCTGTTAATACTGGCGATAAAATGCGGCTTTTGGTTTCAGGCCATGCAGATGATTTTCACTATACCAACCAGGGTCAAAATCCAGTGATTGGCGGCATAGATGATGCCAAGGAGCTGGTGAACACAAGGAACGCCTTCTTGTTGCTTGGTGAGTTTGAGGGAAAATATCTTTGATTCCATAAAGTTTCTTTGAAGTATCTCAAGAAATGTTTTGTGTTGAAGGTATTGACAGAGCACATCAACTGGCCATCTACCAAATACTAGCTGCCCTTCTTCATCTGAGTAACGTTGAAATTAAAGAAGAGTCTGCAGACAAGAGCACAATTGTGGTAAATACTGCCGTCAAACAAGCGAATGTTGTAATAATATGATTATGTCGAATGTTTAAGAGCTCTTTGATTTTGATTTTTTTTCTTCCTTTTTTCAGCCAAACAATGCCCATCTGAAAGTCTTTTGTGAGTTGCTGGGGGTGTCCTGTGAGGAAATGACTCATTGGTTGTGCCGCAGAAAACTCAAAACAACAACTGAAACCTTCGTCAAATCCCTTTCTAAGATAAATGCAGTCAACGGCCGAAATGCTCTTGCCAAACACATCTACGCCAGACTCTTTAGTTGGATCGTGGACAATGTTAACAACGTGTTGAAATCAAAAGCAAAGCAACGCTCCTTCATAGGAGTTTTGGATATTTATGGGTATTTATTATTATTTTTCATACAGAAAACAGGTGGTGACATGGTGATGCAGAAAAAGCACCTCACAGCAAGGAGATCCCAGGTTTTATTCCTGGGCTGAACGGGGCTTTTTTTTGCATGTGTGTCTTGCCCGGATACCTCCTTGTTTGTCCCTTTTTTTGCTGTATTTCACTGTAAAACAATACTCTGAGGAAAATATTGACTTGCCATCCATCATTTGCAGAGTGCTATTATAACATAATATTTCTACAGGTTTGAAACATTTGAAATCAACAGCTTTGAGCAGTTTTGCATAAACTATGCAAATGAGAAACTCCAGCAACAGTTTAATTTGGTATAAACTGGTTCTTGCTCAGAATTATCTTTTTTTTCCTTTTTTATCTCAACAAGTCACATTAATCTTTGTAATCTGTCAAACTCCAGCATGTGTTCAAACTGGAGCAGGAGGAGTACATGAGAGAGGAAATACCGTGGACTCTCATCGACTTCTACGACAACCAGCCGTGTATAAACCTGATCGAGTCAAAGCTGGGCATCTTAGACCTTCTGGATGAAGAGTGCAAAGTAAAGAAAAAACCCTCTGTTTCTTTGGTCGACTTTCCACCAGAGGAACGCTATGTTTAGAGGTTACGCATAAGGCCATGACTAACTGATGTGTCAGCGTTTTTCCTTCTTCACAGATGCCAAAAGGCTGTGACGACACATGGGCCCAGAAAATGTACAACACTTTCCAGAAGCAAAATGCACACTTTGAGAAACCCCGATTATCAAATAGGGCGTTCATCATTCACCACTTCGCCGACAAGGTACTAAAACTCAATTCAATGTCCCTGCTTTATTGTTCATTGCAAATCTGCAATATAGGGGTCTTTCTTTTCCTCTCCCAGTCGAGGTTAGGAAAGTTCTGTGACCCAACGTGTGGTGTGATGGGTGTGTTTCCAGCTTTTCTCTAGAACAGAACAAGCTGTGGAAAATGAATAAATAGGTGCTTGACTCATACATTCCAGCCAAAAGCTGTAGGAGAGTGAAGTAAGAGAGTAAATAAAAGACAACTAAATACTAACTTTTGCATTGCAGAAGTACTCGATGTATGTATTTGAATTAACAAACCTTTCAACTGAATAATTACTTAGCGTACTTACATTAAAGTTTATCCAGGATTCATCTATGGTTACTTAGAGTATACTTATTTTTTGCTGCTATTTCAATGTCTAGCATCTAGTTTCTCATTCTTATCTTTCTTCTGATTGTTTTAGGTGGAGTATCAGTGTGTTGGATTCCTGGAGAAAAACAGGGACACAGTGAATGAGGAGCAGATAATCGTTTTGAAAAAGAGTCAGGTGAAAAAAAGGACATTATTGTGATTTATATGACATCCTGTGCCAGCTAAGTACACCCATGAATTGTTCAGCTTGGACTATTGAAGGAAATAACAGAGGTTGAATGGAAGATGAAATGAGAGCGCTGCCATCTGCTGGATATATCTAAAAATGACTTTGCTTTTGCTGTGCTTTGCAGTTTGGGATGTTGCTGAAACTCTTTGAAAATGATGAAAAAGCGTCCGGCTCAGCTAAGAGGCAATCGAGACCTGGTCAGAAGGAGACTAAGAAAACAGTTGGGCTACAGGTATTCTGTTTAATTTGTTCTGCAAGTTTTCATTTTGGTGAAACGTTTTTACTTTAAAGACGTTTATTAACTAAAGCTTGGCACTTTATTTGTGCGCACTAAAAAGTAACCCTTCTACTGAAGAGTCACTTTGTATTTTTGTTGCAGTTTCGCCAGTCTCTGCATCTACTGATGGAAACGCTGAATGCTACAACTCCTCATTATGTGCGGTGCATTAAGCCAAATGACGATAAAGCGGCATTTATGTAAGTAAAGATGAGTGAAACAAAATATTATATTGTAAATTCTGTCCCTTTTGACTGGATTTGTTTTATCTGCTATTGTAAAGGCTGGACCCCTTCCGAGCAGTTCAGCAGCTGCGAGCCTGTGGCATCCTGGAAACCGTCCGAATCTCAGCTGCAGGATTCCCGTCAAGGTACAATCAAAGTGTAAGTCTTTAAGTTATTTTTAAGCAATCTGTACTTAACATTTATTTGTAATGTAGATGGACATATCAAGAATTTTTTATTCGATACCGTGTCCTGTTGAAGCAAAAAGACATCCTTCCTGACTGGAAACAGACTTGCAAAAATCTTTTAGAAAAATGCATTCAGGTATGTAATTATATTATCATTAATGTCTTAAAGGCATCTTTTTTTATTTACTATTTTTTATTATTTTTCAGGACAAGAATAAATATCAGTTTGGCAAAAACAAGATCTTCTTCAGAGCTGGCCAGGTTGCTTACCTGGAGAAGCTTCGCTTTGATAAACTCCGTCAAGCCTGTGTGCGTATTCAGAAGACCATCCGCTGTTGGCTCGCCCGCAAAAAGTACCTGAGGATGAGGGCGGCTGCTGTCCTGATTCAGAAACATGTGCGGGGTTATCAAGCACGCTGGTCAGTAGACTAACTGAGCTGCATAAAGCAATGCAAATGATAGATAAAGCAATGTAACCAATATTTTTTTCAGTTTTGTCATGTTCCTTCGACGCACACGGGCCGCTCTGGTCATTCAGCGAAGTGTGCGAATGTGGCTGAACAGGAGGCGCTACCTCCAAATGCGCTCTGCTGCCATCACCATCCAGTGCTTCTTGAGATCTTATATGGCTCGACAGAATTACTACAAGGTAATGTTAAACCTATACAGTAATCACTTTTTTGTACTGCTAAGTTATGTGAATTTTGAAATATTTTGTCTAATTCATACTCTCCCATTACCACCATTTTTCCTCAGCTGATCTATGAGCGGACAGCAGTCATCATACAGAGGTGGGTAAGAGGTTGGCTGGTGAGGAAACAGTATAAACGCACTTTGGCCGCCATTGTCCTGCTGCAGAGCTGTGTGCGGCGCATGAAGGCCCGGAGAGAGCTAAAGGAGCTAAAAGCAGAGGCTCGCTCTGTAGAGCACTTCAAGAAGCTGAACGTCGGTATGGAGAATAAAATAATGCAACTACAGCACAAGATCAACGAGCAGGTGAGTTTTTGAGCAACTTTCCCTGTGACGTCATTACATCCTGTGGTTTAGAAGCATTTGCCTGAATATGATTGGGTCACTGGGAGTCGTCATGTCACATGCACAGCATGTGTGTGTCTGCCCTGCAGCATAAGGAGAACAGAGAGCTCAGTGAGAGGCTGAATACAGTCGAGAGGACACAGGCTGTGGAGAGAGAAAAACAAAACAAGGACTTTGAAAACCTGCGGAGGTCCGAGGAGGAGGCCCGAGCTAAAGCTGAATCTGTCCCATCACTTTTGGAGCAACTATCCTTCCTTCATGAGGAGCTGGAGAACACACGGAGAGAGAAGGGGCTGATAGAAGAACAAGCAAAACAGTACTTGGACCAAACTCAAAAGGTGGCCATTTTTCCTGACTGCGTAATTACTGTGAGGATCACATGAGAATATGAAAAAATATGGTTTATTTTTCTGTCTCAGGTGGTTCAGGACCTGAATGTAAAAAATGATGACTTAACTAAAGAGAACACTGAGATGCAGAAGCTAATCTCAGTACAAGCTCAAAAGTTAGCAGGTATGGCTGACAGTATATACAATCTTGCTACACGTGTTTATTTATAACCTGTTGTGTTTTTTATAGAGATTAATGCTAATTTTGGAGACAAAAAACAGTTGGAGATGGACTTGAGTGAAGAACGTTCGCGTTACCAGAATCTTCTGTCTGAACACTTAGAGCTTGAGGAGAGACACAGAGATCTGAAAGAGGAGATGAACAGCACAGTGAGCTTTTTTATTTTATCCACATATGTACAGTAGTCTGGTTTTGTGCCATAATTTCTGTTAATAATTTCTGTTTCAGAGTGTGCCCAAATTTATTCACAAAAGAAACGACTCCTACTACAGCAGCAATTCATCAGAGTTTAGTCAAAGTCTTGGGTCCACTGACACAGAGGACAACTCCAGCCATACTGAGGTAACATACTTTTGTACTGGCATGTGTGTGTCTATGTCCTCTTCTCCTGCTCCTGCTGCTTTACTTTAAATCTAACTGCATTTTGTCCTTTTTGTTAGAATGAATCAACAGTAGACCTGCCTCTGATGGTCAAGCTGCAAAGAAGAGTGAAAGAGCTTGAGCTTGAAAAACAATCTCTGTCACACCAACTTGAAAACAGGGAAGAAACAGTACAAGTAAGTTTTAGTAACGCTTTAGTAAATCAAAGCCAGTCATTTGTTGATGGATGGATGTATATTTCCTTATTTAGCTTGTGGAGGATGAGCGAAGTGCAGGCAGAACAGAACTTGACTTGGAAACACTTAAGGTACTCAGTGGTTTATTCAATTTAATGCAACGTGCTGTTTTCATTTTCATGTTTTGTTTCGCTTTTTGAATTTACTCAAAGAGACAAGAGCTTGAAAATGAAAACAAAAAGCTGAAGCAGGACCTGAATGAGCTGCGTAAATCTCTGACGGGTGAAAACAATGAGTTGATGCCTCCTGCTCCTGGATCCACTCCGTACAATGTTCTTTTGGATCATCTCACGTCGTCCACTGAGGAGCTGGAGATGAGAAAAGAGGAAGTGCTGCTTCTCAGATCACACATGGTTCGCCAAGAGGCTCTTAAACATAAGGTAAACAACTGTCATTTGTTTTTCTTATTTATTACTGAACTTATTGTGGATGTATGTGTCCTTCTGCAAGAGCACATACAGAACAATGTGAGGTTAATTGCAGGACTTTCAATGACAAGCTATTGGCTTTCATACCTCACACATTAAAAAATATCACCTTACTGCCTACCTCCTTCCTTGATTGGTTGATTAATGTAATAGTAATAGTACATTTGATTTATATAGCGCTTTTCCAGATGCTCAAAGTCACTTTACAATTCCGTGCATTATTCAATCACACCATACTTGGTGGTGGTAAGCTACCATAGCCACAGCTGCCCTGGGGTAGAATGACAGAAGCGAGGCTGACAATCTGCGTCATCGGCTCTTCTAAAAAAAAAACAGCCACTCACTCACAAACACACTACTTTCGCCCAGGCTTCCCGGTTTTTCCCAGCGGTCTCCCATCCAAGTACACACCAGGCCCATCCCTGCTTATCATCCGAGGTCTGACAGGACTGGGCATAGGAAAGCCGTATGGCCCAAAAAAATGATCAGATTAATGTGCTGCTATTGTTTCAGGACTCTGAGCTGGGTGATAGTGTTAAACTAAATCTGACCGAGATGCCGACATGTCAAGACACTGGCCGGTAAGACTTTTCTTTCCATTTTATGACTATTGCATTATATACATATATGCATGATTTATATTATTGTGGGAAGCAGGTCTAAAAATATCCATACACTAAATGAAGATGGAGAACTATGGTTGGCTTATGAAGGTTTAAAAGAAACCAACAGGTAAAAAAACATGTGGTATTTTATTTGCATGTAAATCCATGTGAATCATAGATTTGGTTACCTCTTAGATTGTTGGAGTCCCAAATGCGTGAACAGGAGCGAACACACAGTGCAGAGTGTAAGCGTTTGCGAGAGGAGCTGAGTAAACTGAAGGAGGACCGGGCTGAACAGCAGAAGTTCTTGGCCCAGAGTCTACAGCTTCCAGAGGCCGCACGTATCGACGCCGGGCTCCAGCATGAGATTACACAGCTCACCACTGAAAACCTGGTAGGTCACGTCACGTGTAAGAGTCCAAGAATAAGGCATTGGAACTGGATATGTTCCCACTGACTAAAAGAGTTGAGTTTACCTCTCTCCTCTTTCCTACTCTGAAATGTTTCTTTCTTGACGTTTGTGCAGTTATAAATCATATTTTGTTTGCATACTCCTAGGAACTTATGGAAGAGCAAGATAGGCAGGATAAAATGATCAGAAGCTTAAGGAAGCAACTTAAATTTTATATGAAAAAAGTGGATGATTATGAAGGTAACTTGTCACTGTGACAAAAATAACAAAACAAAAATCAAACCGTATTCATAACACAGCATTTATGACCATTATGCAGCAAGTGCTCAACTAAAGGAAAGGGCCTCGACGGTAACTCCTCCTGCCATAAACGTGAACATCACCCGTAAAGAGAAAGAATACCAGGGTATGCTGAAGTACAAGCAAGGGGATGAGAACCGGCTGCTCAAGAACTTGGTCACTGGTATGTCGCAACAAAGCAAAACATTTAATTAATCATCATTGAATTATACGAAAGAAGTTGACTAAAAATATTGCTTTCATCTTTAGATCTGAAGCCTCGTGGCGTCGCGGTCAGTTTAATTCCTGGCCTTCCTGCCTACATTATTTTCATGTGCCTTCGATATGCAGACAATGTCAACAACGATCAGAGGGTCACAGCTCTGCTCAATACCACAATCAGCAGCATCAAAGGAGTGATTAAGGTGATCTGGATGAGAGAAGACAAGTTCATTCTTATTGTGTCATTTCTTTAAACATCTGCTCTATTACAGAAACGGGGGAATGACTTTGAAATGGTGTCTTTCTGGCTAGCCAACACCTGCCGACTGCTGCACTGTTTCAAGCAGTACAGCGGAGAAAAGGTAGTGCAAGTTATCCATGGGTCTTCAATTATCATTAGGGATGAGCGGCTCTCCATACCAACTCCATATCTGTAGTGGCTTCACTCTCTTAGTCCTTTTAGTTTTTTTTGCATCTTGAATTGTGCTGTTTCAAATTATGATAGTGAAGCGCAAACCACATTTAATGGACTACAATTGCGATGTTATTCCCCTAGATGTACACAGAGCAGAACACACCCAAGCAGAATGAGCACTGCCTGAGTAACTTTGAGCTCTCCGAGTACCAGCATGTTTTTGAGGACCTCGCCATCCAGATTTACCGCCAGCTCATCAAATGCATGGAGGACATAATGCAGCCGCTTATTGGTACTTTGAATTTCCATTTTGGTTCAGGTTTCGTGCAGCAATGACAGGTAATAGAGACACTTAACTAAACGACTATATGTGGTATTTTCTTTAGTGTCAAGCATGTTGGAGCATGAGAACGTCAAGGGAGTGCTCGGGTCCAAACCGACTGGACTGAGGAAGAAAAGCAGCAGTTTTCCAGAAGATGGGACAGCAACAATAGAGGCCTTGCTGCAGTCACTTGGCGTTTTCTATTCCACCATGAGTCAGCACGGCATGGACCCACCCCTCACAAAACAGGTCGTCCGCCAGATGTTTTACATAATCTGTGCCATCACACTCAACCACCTGCTGCTGCGCAAAGACATGTGCTCCTGGAGTAAAGGCCTACAGATCAGGTACAGTATACAATATAGAGTACGGGAATGTGATGCCATCCCGCTAAGCATCATGGGATTATGTTATGTTTACCAGTAGTAGCTCAACCGCTAGCAGAGTTGTTCCACGGCTTTTCCCCACTTTTTATACTGTTTTTTAGCTAATGTTAGTCCCAGGGAAATGTATGCTAACAGCTGCAAAGATGGCGGATCTCCATGGTAACAGTGGAATTTCCCAAACTCTATTGTTTACTTTTTTTTCCACAATTTGAAGAGATGAGTCGGATGAATATAAGATGCCAAAGGATATTTAGGTCAACAGCTTTGCAACAAGATGTTACTGTCTCTTGTGAACTGCTTTCGATGTCTGTTGAAATGTTATAATACAAATATTATTCCCATTCCTACCAAATACATGATTCAAACTTTTTTTGGGGCACTGAGCAATGCTGTCAGTGGTGTCTACACAGCAGGTTGACGATGCCACTGTTGACAATAAATGGGAGTGACATAAATCAACAGATCGGATAAAATCATACAACATAAAAATCCAAAATATAATTACAACACATTGCAAAGACAGTTCGATAGAATTCAGTGCAATGGCAGAAAAAAGAAAGATGGGTGTACAAGTAAAGTGACTACTGATTTACTAATATCTTCGGAAGTACTCTCTGCCGTTTGTCAATAGCTGCTGCGTTTCCAGGTACAATGTTTGGCAGCTGGAGGAGTGGCTGTCTGAGAGGGATATGGCTGACAGTGGGGCCAAGGAGATGCTGGAGCCCCTGGTTCAAGCTGCTCAGCTCCTACAGATCAAGAAAAAGACCGAGGCGGACGCTCAGGCCATCTGCAGCATGTGCACTGAACTCACTCCAACTCAGGTCTGCAGCAGCATTAGTATATGCTTCTACAATTTTTTATTTTTTTTTGCCACTTTGTAAACGCAGCCTTTGAGAAAAAAAGACAGACCACAGTGTTTTATTTGGCGATCCATCAAGTTCACTCTGCACTGAGCTGCCACTGAAGTATTATGAAATTATCTACAGGGACGCGCAGGAGGGTCTGTGAAAGCGAGAAATTAGTTGGGGCAGCAGCTGAGAGATTTTACTCAACTGGCTTAAACTATCATTGTTGGAAAAGGGGGTAATTCCAATAATGCAGCTTTATGTAAACCTATACTAACTATACTCGACCTAAACTAGTATAGTTCAGGCCTAGAACACAGTGACATGTGGTGGTGGCATTATTAAGCTACACAGGCACTTGAAAGAACTCAGTCATGAGATTTTTGAGGACCCAATCCCTATCGAACAATAATAACTGGTACATCTGTGGATTCTCTGAACCATTTATAACAGTGCAATACAAAGACGCGATGCAACTGCCTTTTCAACAATCTAAAAAGCAAAATATAATTATCAATAAAACCTATTTTCTGATTTCTCTTTTTGACAGATTGTGAAGATTATGACTTTGTACACACCTGTTATTGAATTTGAAGAGCGAGTGTGCACCACCTTTATAGACACCATGAAAGTGAGTATTTAAATTGCTATAAACTTGTTGATAGGACATGAGTCAAGTAATGTTGTTGCTTTGTTTTATCACCACAGGAGTTGCTCAAAGACCGAGATAAGTCACCCACTCTGATGATGGACACAAAGAAGATTTTTAATGTGATGATTTCTTTCACTGCTTCCTCTGTGGCCTTTGACACCATTCAGATTCCCACAAGCCTCAATTTGGGCTTTCTCACTCGAATGTAGACTGTTACTTTGGATATGGTGAAACTAAACTACCTTCTGTTCAGTGCTGTTACCATTGCTTTTGAGAAGTGTGTGGTCTCATTGTATCACTGGGTTTTTACCTGTATATGCATTTTTAAGAACAGTGAACCTTTTGCACCCTTATATCATTGAAATTAACCAGACTTTTTATGTGGATTCCCGACTAGAACGGTTGATAGTAATTTATAGAAATAATATTTATTATTTTTTTGTCTATTTGGAAACTAGAATTTGCTATAATGTAAGGCACATTTGGGGGGGAAATAAAATATATATTCAAATTATAAATAATAAAAAGCTTTGCCAATGCGTTTGACTTTTTTATTCAGTGTAAAAAATAATTAACATTATTTATTTACTTTGACATGACTCACATGATGATGAGTCCGACTCTGTGGCTCTCGCCGCAAGACAGAGGAAAGTTTGCATCCGGTTTCTACTGGAGACACCAATCCTTGTTCAAACGAGCGCACCCACCGACTGAGTCAAGCCGCAGTCACAAGACGGAGGGGCGGGGCTTAGACGAGGTCCACAACAGGTGAACGCCAGAACTAAAACACCTCACCTTTCCAAATAAAAGCGTGTCTGCTCTGTGTCCTGAACGGTCCTGGATCAAGTAATGAACTAAAATAGTCTAGTTCAAAGTTCAAGGATATCTTTTAAAACATGTTTGCAAATAACGCATGTTCCTACACCAAGTTACTTTACTAGTGGTGGCCTCTGCAAAAGAATAATACTCAAACATGCTTCCTCTTCGTCTTATTGTGAATGTGCTAACCGGAAGTACACTTGTTAAACATTGTAGCTCGACATGTTTTGGAGATGGATACTTCACTGTGAAAATTGTTAAGTGACCTGGAAAAGTTGTGATACAATAGAGAACAAACAAATGTAAGCTCCAGGCAGACACGCCAACAATAATGCACAAATATGCCTCTGCTGGAGCTGTACACGAAGGTAAGAGAGAAGCGCCTTTAGGAAATCGAGAAAAGTTTTTGGGGAGAAAACATATGGGAAGATTGTCAGTGGCGACAGGTGCCTGAAGCCTGGATCTATGACAAGTGCTTTGAAAGAGAAACCTGTCATTGAGTCATGGATTAGGTTTTAAATAGATTGATCGAGACACAGAAAGGGGTATATTGATCATGGTCTTAAACTTTTTTCCTTTCTGATTTTTCAGTATAATCGGGTCTGGATTGCAGATGAAGAGGCAATTTGGAAGTCAGCTGAAATCAGTAGAGACTTCAATCTTGGAGACAATGTCCTTGAGTTACTTCTTGAAGATGGCACAGTATGTCAAACTTTTTTTTTTTTTTTTTTTTTTTTTTCATAATTTTAATGCACAGGAGAGGGCAGTATCATATTGTACTTTCCTTTTTTTACAGGAGCTTCCCTATCCAGTTGACCCGTCCACCCCTCAGCTCCCCCCTCTGCGTAATCCAGACATCTTGGTGGGAGAGAATGACCTCACTGCTCTCAGCTACCTGCATGAGCCTGCGGTCCTGCACAACCTCAAAGTCCGCTTCGTGGAGTCCAAAATCATCTACACCTACTGTGGTTAGTCTTAATGTGTTCCCACAAACACGCTGAATTTTGTTGAAGCCTAAAGTACAAATCAGGATCATGTGATTTCCTGTTCCAGGCATCATATTGGTGGCAGTAAATCCCTACAAACAACTTCATATTTATGGTGATGCAATCATTCATGCATACTCCGGCCAGAATATGGGAGATATGGACCCACATATATTTGCTGTGGCAGAGGAAGCTTACAAGCAAATGGCAAGGTACAAAACAAGGCATTAACAATGTGGAAGCAAAGATTTCGTTTCTTTTTTTTTTTTTTCTAGTCCAAAGCGTTTTCTTTTTCAGAGATCACAAAAACCAATCTATTATTGTGAGCGGAGAGTCTGGAGCAGGCAAAACCGTGTCCGCTCGATTTGCAATGAGGTACTTTGCTGTTGTCAGTAAATCAGGCAGTAAGACACGAGTTGAAGACAAAGTCCTGGCCTCTAACCCAATAACAGAGGTAATGTTGCACAAGTGTGAGACCGTAAAACTGCTCACTGTAATTTCTGACACTGTATGTACATGTTTCAGCTTTGTATGCTTTTTTTTTTTCTTCCAGGCAATAGGAAATGCCAAAACAACCAGGAATGACAACAGCAGTCGCTTTGGGAAATACACTGAGATTGGTTTTGACAGGAGGTACCGCATCATTGGAGCGAATATGAGGACCTATCTGCTTGAGAAATCCCGTGTCGTCTTTCAGGTAGTGCTAGATGCTTGGACGTAGATGGATATTTTCTACTTTCTGAGACTCTAAAACGGAATTCTTTTTTTTTCTTTTTTTAACCTAGACTGACAATGAGAGGAATTACCACATATTCTATCAGCTGTGCTCCTGTGCCAAGCGGCCTGAGTTCAAACACCTAAAGCTGTGTCAGTTGGCTGTTTTTGCATAAAACGTAGCTGTAACATGTGATGATTAATTTTCTTTTTCCTATTTATAACATTGTTTTAATGTGCAGTGAATGCAGATAAGTTCCAGTACACTTGTCTTGGTGGAGACATCAGTATTGAAGGGGTGGATGATGCAAAGGACATGGAGGAGACTCGTCAAACATTTTCTCTCCTGGGTATAAATCATATCATAATAATAAATCACTAACTCAAACATGCAAATTCTTGGATTCATTTTTACAGTTGTTTTTTAATATCCAGGGTTGAAGGAGGATTTCCAGGCAGATGTGTTTAAAGTGTTAGCAGCCATTTTGCATTTGGGAAATGTTGAAATCAGAAGCTCAGGAGATGACAAGTCTTCAATACCTGTGAGTTTATTTTTGCCATAAAGTGTTAATGAGAGGGGAAAAGCAGAAGCACTGAACATGAAGAATAGAAGTATTATTTGGGCTACAGTGATAGTCTAATCATAAGTAAACGCCACTATGCTCCTTTTCCCAGACCAGGGACCCACACCTGTCTGTGTTTTGCGAGCTGCTCCAGGTGAATTCAGCTGATCTGGTTCGCTGGTTGTGCCATCGGAGGATTGTTCTCGCGGCCGAGACGGTGGTAAAGCCACTGCCAAGGAAACGCGTCATAAATGCCAGAGATGCCCTGGCTAAGCAGATCTACGCACATCTGTTCGACTGCATCATCCACAGGATTAACACGGCTCTAAAAGTTCCTGGAAAACATCATGCTTTTATTGGGGTCCTGGACATCTATGGGTAATAGGAAACAAATATTGTTTTGTAAACAAATTATGAAAAATATGTTTTACATACCTTACATATCATTTACTGTGTCTTTCATAGTTTTGAAACATTTGATATAAACAGCTTTGAACAGTTTTGCATCAACTATGCCAATGAGAAGCTTCAACAGCAGTTTAACTTGGTATTTGGACCTTATTTAAATCCTTCCGTTTTTTCATTTAGTTTTATTCATTTAAAAGCTTGACCTTTTTTCCCACCAGCACGTCTTCAAACTGGAGCAGGAGGAGTACATGAAAGAGGACATCCCTTGGACTCTCATAGATTTTTACGACAACCAACCAGTCATTGACCTCATTGAAGCGAAATTGGGAATCCTTGATTTACTTGATGAAGAATGCTTGGTAATACATAATTATTCGCTGTAAATAATAGTTAAACCACACTAAACATTCTGTTTACTTTGTAGTTTCCTCAAGGAACCGATCAAAGCTGGCTCCAAAAGCTGTACAACTACTTAAACCATAGTCCACTGTTTGAAAAGCCCAAGTTAAGGAATGAATCGTTTGTGATGCAACACTTTGCAGACAAGGTACACTGAGCTAATGCTATTTAGCTGTGAGTGAAAAGACATAGAAAAGACATAACATGACTTCCTTACAGGTGGAATATCAATGTCAAGGATTTCTTGAAAAGAACCGAGATGCCTTATATGAAGAACTTGTAGATATCATGAAAGAAAGCAAAGTAACTACAAATTAACTTTTGCTAAATATATAAATCTGTATGCATTTTCAAACATATGCTTTTGTTCTTTCTTCATACAGTTTCCTTTTTTGGCCAACTTTTTCCAAGAGGTGGATCTTGCCGCTGTGAACAATAAAGGTGTAAAAGTGAGGCCCGCCCGACCTGGAGTCAAACCAACGAATAAACAGCTCCGAACCTCCGTGGGAGATAAGGTGTGCAAATTTACTTTTTTATCCAGAAGAGATAACCCTTCTACTTCAAGGCCACATATGTATAGGCACATCTTTTTATGCTCCTGACTATAAATAAACAAACCCCATTGAAGCAACCCACTGTATCTCTCCCTATAATGTTCAAAGCCTGCAGAGTTCAAACCAAGCCCTATTATCTAAAAAGGGTCTGCACCTCTTTGTGTGATCTGACATCGATGTATATCCTGTCCTGTATTATTGTTAATGTTTGGGGAAGACTGTGTATAAAAGCTATGGATATTTTCTGTCTTTTTCTATATAGTTTCGCAGCTCTCTTTCTCTATTGATGGAAACCCTCAACGCCACCACTCCTCACTATGTGCGCTGCATCAAGCCAAACGATGAAAAACTTCCCTTTGAGTGAGTAATTTCATTTGACTTGAGGATAATCGCATCGGTCTTTCCTGTGCATGTCATAAGTTTGCATATCTTTTCAGATATGACAGTGGAAGGGTGGTGCAGCAGCTACGAGCATGTGGAGTCCTAGAAACTATTCGCATCAGTGCGCAAAGCTACCCATCTAGGTAAATATTGAATTTATAGCTTTAACCACTTTATAAAGTAGATTACGAAATGTGCTTATTGCTTACTTATTGCCTATGTCTTTTTGCAGATGGACTTACATTGAGTTTTACAGCCGCTATAGTATTCTTACGAGCCATGAGGACACTTCAGAGACTTCAGGCTTCAGTGACAAAAAACAAACTTGTATGAATGTGCTACAACGACTGATTCAAGTAAATAAATGTCTATGTCATTTTTTTTTGCCATAGGATCATATGCATTACCTTTTTTATAAGCCCAAAAGCAAGAGCTAGCTGTGCAAGTTTTTCTTCTTTGCCGTCAGGATTCAAATCAGTACAAGTTTGGTCGGACTAAGATCTTTTTTCGAGCCGGTCAAGTGGCTTATCTGGAGAAGCTGCGTCTGGACCGCCTGAGAGGAGCCTGCATTACTATCCAAAAACACGTCCGGGGTTGGATTCAGAGGCAGAAATTCTTGCGCTGGAGAGGAGCGGCCATCATCCTTCAGCAGTACTTCAGAGGGACAAGAACAATCCGGTTAGAGAGAGTCCATCCCATGAAAAGCCTTTTTTTCTTCACCAGCTGTAAGATTTATTCTACAGTGATGCTTGTATTGTTTTTTATGTAGTAAAACTGTGAGTGCGGCGGTATTGAAGCAAGGCTGGGCAGCTTTGATCATTCAGAGACACTGGCGAGGGTACAGAGTGAGGCAGGTGTTTTATATCGTCCGACTGGCCACAGTCACTATTCAGGCCTTCACTCGGGGTTGGCTGGCACGCAGGCGCTACAAGAAGGTGCGCATTTACTTCATATTTTCCAGGCTTATTGTATTTAGTTCTTCTGACTGCATGAATTACATTGCCACATTTGGGTCATTGCAGATGCTACAAGTTCAAAAAGCCCTTGTCCTACAGAAGTATGCCAGAGCGTGGCTAGCCCGACGCCGCTTTCAAACCATGCGTCGCCTGGTGCTGAATGTGCAGCTCTCTTTCAGGGTGCAGCAACTCCGCAAGAAAGTGGAAGATCAGGTGAGGATCTATTTTATCGTAATAGTGTAGTCTAATTTCACGTGTAATGGAGCTCTTGAAATGTACAGAACAAAGAAAATCATGGCTTGATGGAGAGACTGACCTCCCTGGCTAATACACACACCCAAACCGCAAATCGGCTTCAAAGTCTAGAGGTACAGCTGGAAAAATCCACCAATCAGAAGACGTCACTGGAGGCGAGAGAAAAGAAAGCAAAAGAGGATGCCAGTCAGGTTTGTCTTGGTCTTTGCTTGATTCTGTAAGTGACTTGATATTAAATGTAGACAAGGCAAGGCATATTTATTCATACCGCACATTTCATACACAAGGTAACTCTGCGCCTAAATGTAATTTTATTTTTCCAGGCCGTAGCAAATCTCCAAGTACAATTAGAGACATTAACTCTTGACAAACAGAAGCTGGAGAAAATGTACGAAGTCTCCATCACAGAGGCTAAAGGTAATATCTAACACCTTTCTGAATCTTATCTTTACAATTACAAACATGTACATAACTATGACCTCTTGTTTCACATTCAGAGAATTTTGATCAAAGAAAAAGGAATCTTCTAGAAGAAAAAGAAAATGAAGCTAGACTCAGAAAGTAAGAGATATGACTCGCTTTTCTTTTTAATTTCATCACATGACTGCATTGTCTTATCGCGACACTGTCCTCCAGAATTGCCGAGAACAGTATTGAGCTCTTGAGGCAGGACCATGAAAAGGAGTTGAATTCTCTCAAAGAGGAAATAAGGAGATTGAAGGAGGAAAAGGCTGGACTTGTGAGAAAAGTAGAAGAGGGAGCTCAGGTGAACGCTGACCTCCAGGAGCAGGTCGTCCAGCTCAGCAAACATGTCAAACTGCTCCCAGAGCTGCGGCGCGAGCTCAACAGCATGCAGAATCAGAGAAACAACCTGGACCGGAAGATCAAGGAGCAGTCAGAACAAGCAAGAGGTACATTTTATTATGTTGGCCCTTATTGTGCTTGCCTGTGATGTGTTATCCCCCCTGACCCTTTGGTGATTCAAGACGACTTCACCTCAGAACTGCTGATCACCAATTTATTTTACTTATATACTTCAATACTTCAACTATTCATTATAAAACCTCTAGACCTCAGTATGTGTAGAAATAAATGTAAAAAAAATCCCAGTAGATCAGCGGGTGCAATAACCAGGCCACTTTCTCCACCAACCTTGAACTAACAGGCTTCTTTGTCCACTGTTGGTTGTTAAAGGAATAAGCCACCGTTTTTCCATACTGAGATATATTCTTCCCTGAGTTTAGAAGAGTTGATGTGTACCTGTCTGGCCAAAGATGTTGTTAGCATTTAGCCTCTCCTCCTCTCCTCTATGGGGCCAAACCGGGATGAAGTTAGTATGTAAATAGGAGAAACGTGGAAGAGCTTGGTCGCTTTTAACTTCACCCTCGTTTGGCCCCATAGAGGAGAGGAGGAGAGGCTAAATGCTGTCAACATCTTGGGTCTTTTTGCCTGACTGAGACCAGACAGGTGCGCATCAACTCGTCTAAGCTCAGATAAGAACATATCTCTATGGAAAATCGGTGGCCTGTTCCTTTAATAAACTTTTCTACTAATTGTCTGCTCCTTTTTGCAATTAAAACTCTCAAAGGAGGTGTACAAATGTTCTGCTTGTGTCTGTAGCTAACATTGCAGTATTTTTTGGCAGCAAAAATGAATGAGTTTACGAGACAGCTTCTTGGGGAGGTAGTTGAAGAAGAGGTGTTGCAAGGGTATGGATTACATCATTCAAATCAAGTATAATTGATATGTCACTAGTATTTTAACACAATCTATTTCTCCATAGACTAACAACCAGTGACTCAGAGAAGATCTATGAACTTGAGGACTTGATTACAGCGTTTGATCGGCTGCAAAAAGCCACAAGGTTTAATAATTATAGCATTAATGTACTTTTTCTCCGTTGAACACATAACCCTGATTTGTTTTCATCTGTTTTTGTAGGATCCTTGAGAACCACCAGAGGGAGCAAAAGGAGAGCTATGAGACACAAGTGGAGGGTTTGACGTTAAAAGTGGAGCATGTTCAAAACGAAAACGACAAGCTGCAAAATCTGTTTCAGGAAAAGAGCGATGTCACTGACAGTATTCGCCAAGAAGTGTCCAGGCTTAGCAGCGAGAATTTGGTAGGGTTTAATTGATTGACTGCGGAATTCTTCCGCAGTCAATTATTGGTTTTCATGTTCTTTATTGATTGACTGCGGAATTCTTCCGCAGTCAATTATTGGTTTTCATGTTCTTTATTATTATTCCTCTTCCATCTTTTTCCCGATTTTCTAGAGCTTTCAGCACCTTCATGCTTTGTGCAATTTATGCAAGTTATGCATCAAAATGTTCCGCATGTTGAGGAGAAGGGTGCTATTACTTTTGGGACTTCTGCAACTTACGGTTTTTCCGCAATCGGCCAAAATGTCGGAGATTTTTCCCATTGACTTATAATGGGGCTGCTGCAAATCCATACTTTTCTGCACTTTTTTCTGCATTTTATGCAATTTCTGCACTTTGTGCATGTTCAGCTTCTGCAACTTGTGGGTTCTGAGAAAAAATTGGCCTTCTGCAGTTTTCCAGTTTTTTTATACGGGAGTTTGAAATTTTTGCATTGGTGTGTATGTGGGAATCCAGCCAATGGGGAGACTCCAGGACTTTCAGCCATTTGTGCAGCTTCTGCCAATCAGCTGAGGCCATTTCAACAGTTTGACCAGTTTATGGAATTTAAAAAGTTTATGCAATATTAATAATTTATGCAAAGTAACCACTTTATGGGATTTAACCAGTTTATGCATTTTAAAGCGTTTATGCAACTTAAGAGTTTATGCCATTTAGGATTTATGAATTTTAAAGCATTTATGCAATTTACATAATTTATGCGAATTATCCCATTCATGCATTTTACCACTTTATGCAGTTTATACAGTTTATGCAAATTTGATTATGCAATTTGAAGAGTTTATGCAATTTCTGCATTCGCTTCCCGCATTTCCGCAGTCAATCGCAATGGCGCAGCCATTGCATTTCTAGTTGTAAATAATCTTTGTGTGTTTTGATAATACATTGTTCATTTAAAATTCTGTAATGATTTATTTTAAAGATGATCCCAGAGCTGAAACTGCAGATATCAGAACTACAGAGGCAAAAGCAAGATCTCGAAGCACAAGTAGAAGTGAAGACTAGAGATTTGGAAGGCAAGTTCATGTGTTTGCTGCCTTTTTGTACTATAATTTTTTTTAACTTTTTTGCTGGTATGAGTCTGGTCTGTAAAATGCGATGTTGCTTTTGTTACGTTAAAGACAAAACCCAGGAGATTTCGGATGTACTTCAGAAGAAAATTCAGGAAGAAAGTTCAAAGTGCAGGTACCGCTCACATTTTCACTCGTCATCACCGGTTTTGATTTCGCGCACGTTCAACGGCATTGCTTTCATTTTTGAGGCACTTGGAGGAGAAATCAGAGAAACTGGAAGAGTCAAAGGGGCAGCTCGAGGACAGAAATGAGGAGCTGGAAGAGGAAAATGATCACTTGAAACGACTGCATCAGATGGAGAGCGAAGCCAAGACCAGACTCCGATATGAGGCTGCGCGTTTGACGTCTAAAAATATGGTATGTTTTTGTCTGAAGTCTGTTTTGTATTACAGTATGCTGTTCAATTTAAAATACGCTACTGACTTCTTCCATATTATTGATCATAACCTTTTCATTCTATCCTAGGACTTTGAGGAGCAACTTGACCAAAAGGACAGACTAATCAAAAAACTTCGGAGTCAAATTAAAAGCCTTGAATTATCGCAAAGAGGTAAATATTTTGAGAATATAGTTTTTTTATTCTATATATATCACATCAAAATAATTTTTTGTGGTGATTTGTCTTTTGCAGCCAAGCAGTCATCTTTCCCATTAATTCCAAAAGATTATTTGGGCATGTTGGAATACAAAAGGGACCATGAAGCCAAACTCATCCAAAACATTATTTTAGGTAGGGGCTCTATCTTCCTTTTTCGTATCTGTATATATGTTTTTTATTTTGTTCTATGAATAGATCTGAAGCCTAAAGGTGTAGTGGTGAAGATGATGCCCACTCTGCCGGCCTACATTTTGTTAATGTGCATCCGTCATGTTGATTACCTGAACGATGACGGCAAACTCAAGTCGCTAATGAACTCGATCATCAGTGGGATAAAGAAGGTTATAATGGTAATTTTTCTGGATTCTTAATCTCTTTTGCAGAATTCACATAATTATTTTTCAGCCGCTTTATGATTGATGATGTAAGCTGAAGCACAGAGCAGATCAAACTGTTGTTGTGTTTCAGACGTACCACAAGGATTTGGTTTTGCTGTCGTTTTGGCTCTCCAACACATGTCAGCTGCTCAACTGTTTGAAGCAGTACAGCGGAGAAGAGGTGTCTATTACTGCTTACTGAACAGCACGACTCTCAGTTTCTCTATTCTGTTATTTTATTAATAAACCCTGTTTCCTCATAATCCACTCAAGGAGTTCATGAAACGCAACACTCCCCGTCAGAAGAAGAACTGCCTGCAGAATTTTGACTTGTCCGAGCATCGGCAGATCATCAGTGACCTGGCCATCCACATTTACCACCAGTTTATCTCAGTCATGGAGAAAGATCTCATTCCTACTATTGGTGTGTACTATGATCTAAAACAGTGGTTCTTAAGTGGTGGTTCTCGAACCCAAAAGATAAAAAAAACACTTGCGCATATCCTGTAAATTATTTGATGAACCCTGCACTCTAAAGTATCTCTTTTCTTTACTCCTTAGTTCCAGGGATGTTGGAGCATGAAAGTCTGCAGGGGATTTCCAGCATGAAGCCCACAGGTCTGAGGAAGAGGTCTAACAGTGTCTATGAGGAGGACTCCGAGACATACACCATCTCCTCCATCATCCAGCGGCTCAGCCTCTTCCACGACATAATGATGCAGCATGACCTGGAGCAGGGCCTGGTCCGACTGGTCATAAAACAGCTATTCTTCATGATCGGAGCTGCTACACTCAACAACATGATGCTACGAAAAGATATGTGCTCCTGCAGGAAGGGAATGGAAATCAGGTGTGTGAAGCAGATTCAGTGTTTATGGTTTTAGCATCAATAAAGACAATCACTACATTATTTTTCTGCACTTAGAAGGCTTCATATGGATATAATGGACATTATATGAGCATAATATAACTAGCTTCTTCCAAGCTTAAAGTGACTAGACGGAATTTAATAAATGTTAATATTATGTATTTTCCACCCCCTACATGCTCCTGCAATGTCCAAATGTGTAGAATGAGCCCAGACCTATTCATCACAATTTCTGCTAAAAGCCTGCACTGCCTCACTCAAAAAATCTCCATTGTCGTGCACAAGACTGCAGTTACGCCTAAGACCTGAGGGGGGCAGTAGCGAGTACAAAAAATCTTCCACCCAGTCCCTTTAACTATGTGCAGGCTCTGATTACTAGGTTGTAATACTATTGAGCGTGCATTTCTTTTAGATGTAACATCAGTTATCTTGAGGAGTGGCTGAAGGAAAAGGAGCTCCAGAGTTCAAATGCTATGGACACTCTAAAGTCTTTGTCCCAAGCTGCTTGGCTTCTTCAGGTCAACAAATCCACAGATGAAGATGCCAGAGAAATCTCTGAGAAATGTACAGAGCTCAACTCTGTTCAGGTAATTCAACAGTCATTCAGTGCATGTCCTTTGTCACTACGTTCTTAATGTCTTCGATCTTCCTCTGTCATCTCAGTACCACTATTGTTATTATTGATGAACACTACACCTTATATGTTCATCTCATCTCAATCTGGATTCTCTGAATTTACCTCCAAAGGATCTATCAGCTGGAATACTTCACAAATAATAATGAAACCTTTGACTTTGCAGATTGTGAAGATTTTAAATTCCTACACACCTATAGATGATTTTGAGAAGAGGGTCACTTCATCATTTGTTAAGAAAGTTCAAGTAAGTTCAAGTATTGTCACCTGGAGTGATTTGCAGCTTGTCTAAAAGTTTGCTATTTTTTCAGTCTTTGCTACAGGATCGTCGCGAGGGCTCCACTCAGCTCATACTTGATGCAGATTATCGTTTTCAAGTTATGTTTCCCTTTTGTCCATCCACACAAGCTCTTGAGCTGCTGCAAGTCCCACAAAGTCTTCATTTGGGATTTTTAACACGTATTTAAACTTTTTACTCTGTAGGGAAGGAATTCACACTAGTATATATTTTTTTAATTCTACACATCTATTTGGGCATTTGTGATTCTGGCCACGAGGGTTCCCCGAGACTCACCCTGGCTTGTTGTGGGCACCACCATAACACTGGTCAAAAATATTGTTTCTTTTGAAGGTGTGAATTTTTTAACAATATTTTAAAGGGAGGTACACAAATAAATAAATTGTTTACAATGTGAAAGGTAGCAGCTAAACAATGACTATGACTGATGAATTTTAACTAATTTGCCTCTTAGAAAATGGTGTTTTAAATATATATATATATATAAAATTGTATATGTTTAATATTATTATAAAAATACATGTGTTTTGATATTAGTCTGGAATTTGGGTTTTGTTTTGTTTGTTTTTTTCTTTTTTGGTTTGATTAAGAATTTGATGAACAAATCGAGTTTAATCATTTAATCAAACATATAAAGGTTCTATGATTATTTTAACTGTACAAAAATCATACAATGTAGGTTTAACCTTCACTGATAAGATGGAGATCTTGGAGGGACAAAAAAGAACAACAACCTCATTGATTAGCCTGGCAAATCCAGAATGATCCCCCCTTTTTAAGACACAGGGATATCAATGGATGGCACAGCGGATATCCAGGCAAGTCATGCATGGTGGGGTGGAGTCTAAAATGGAAGAAAAGCTCTTCTGATGAAATGCGACAACAGAGTGACTCAAACTGGAGGCTGTGGGCAGGAAGGGGAAGTGAAAGGAATTAAACCTAGATCCATTATGGTCAAATTTGATAGTCTTGCAGAAACCCAAAAATCCAAATCCAGTTTTTATTTAATCAGGCAAAACATTAAACCTTTCATGGGTACCATAAACTATATATTTTTGGAAAGGGCTTGTGAATTTCTTCCTCACGGTAGGGGTCTGATGCACATCAGTGATCCAGGGCATTGTTTTTTTTTAGCTCTGCAATTACAAAGTTGATTTTGCATGACATATGTATGTGCACAGGATGTGCACGAGGAGGGGAGGGGAGTGCTTCGCGCTCAATTTGTTTCAACAATTTCAACCTTGATATTGAAAACTGGATATGGAAATGTAACCTGCATGAGAATTATGCCAACTGGATATTGAGGTGTTGCATGAAGGACAACACTTGATATGGAAATGCAATTTGTTCTGAAAAATGGGATATGGATATGTAAATGTAAATGGTTGTATTTTGTTGCTTAGGAAGAATAGCAACTAATAGGTGTCCTATCAATGAAGAAGAAACCAGAAATACATGCTCAGCAACGATTGATCGTAATTTAGGCTTGAAGTTGTGGCTAACACAGTACGTAAAGCCACAAGGAAGTACGTATAATACATTTGTGGCTATAATTAGCAGGAGTTGAGCAGGATGCTGATGCAGGCCCCGCCCCCCATTTCGCTCAGCATCCTCTCCTTCTGACGTCATGACAGCAGCATCAGCTGTTAGCTGCGCTTTAAGCCTTTTCGCTTCCGATCGCTGCCTGTATAAAGGAAATATATGAGATCCCCTCTAATCCCTGAAATGGCGACACAGGAGGTACAGCTGAACGAAACCTTGGCCCACCTCAAAAGCGAATCGGATTCACTCAAGTCGAAGCTGGAGGAGGAAAGAGCCAAGCTTCACGATGTCGAGTGTGAGTGTTGAAAATGGAGAGGGCCCTGCTTCCCTCTGCCTTACGATGGCGGGATAAATCACGTCAAATTTCTAGAGCACGGTCGTCTTTTGGCTGTTTTAGATCGTAAATAAGCTAGATTAAGTTCAGCGAGACGTTTTTGATACGCTTGTGTGCTCGCTTTTGCCAATGGCGTTGTATGAGCTGGTTGTGTTTTTGCTTTCTGATTTTACTGCCCACTGCATCCTTCTATGTTGTAGTTTCGTCCAATCACGTTTCAGCAGAGCAGCAGAAGAGATGTTACTAATAATGTAATGTTACGTTAACAAACCCGAAATGTAACATAGACGGGTTACCGGAGGATATGTTGAATGGATTCATACTGTTTGGTCATATTTCTATAGGTCTCTCTGCGTGTAATCCTTATTGCTGTGGGAATAATAACCAGGGGAGATTAGATAATAATTGTTGTGTGTGCAGTACATCAGGTGGCAGAGAAAGTGGAAGGTCTGGGCCAGTTTGTGATGAAGACCAGGAGGACCCTAAAAGGACATGGAAACAAAGTGCTGTGTATGGACTGGTGCAAGGACAAGAGGAGGATCGTCAGCTCCTCACAGGTAATTGTGTAAAAGTATAATCTGTGCTAACATATTATGTTGTAAAGGCACTTTTAAATTACATAATCCAGTGTTTCCCATTATAAAGAAGCGACAATGGCATCCTCTCAATTCTTTCATAGTCTTTAAATACTAGCTCAAAATATACAGTCCTAAATTTTAAGTTTTTTTTAACCACTGTGTTCAAAATAGGACTGCCTAACAATAAAATGATAAAAAACAGAGGTAATATGTGACATTTTTACCTCTGAAACACCACATTTACAGAATTCTGTAGGAAACACTCCCATCACCTACAACTCCACAGTCCTTATATGTTATTGTCTTTATTGCAGGATGGAAAAGTCATTGTGTGGGATGCTTTTACCACAAACAAGGTAACAATGATCTACCTATTGTACTGGACAGTATGCTTGTTATACATGCTTCATTGCAATACTGACTCGTCAACCCCATTTACAGTATAGCCTCATAACACTAATGATATTGACATGAAGTATAATGGTAATGTTGCTGTAAATTGTCAGCTTTTTTCACTTGTTTTCATGAGATGTATTGTATTAACTTTAGGAAATGTCAAACATCAACATATCTGTCACATTAAAAACTTGCCGCAGTATTAACTATGGAGTTTGCCCACTGCCCATCACTGTTTAGGAGCATGCAGTGACAATGCCCTGTACGTGGGTGATGGCATGTGCCTACGCCCCATCTGGATGTGCTGTAGCTTGTGGGTGAGTGCTACTACTTTCACCTAAAGGTGCTGGTTTGTGTTTGTCTTATTGTTAAATGCATTTTGCTTTATGTGCTAATGCAGTGGCCTGGATAACAAGTGTTCCGTGTATCCTCTGTCCTTGGATAAGAATGAAAACTTGGCTGCAAAGAAGAAATCCGTGGCAATGCACACAAACTATCTATCGGCCTGTAGCTTTACCAACTCGGATATGCAGGTATGTTCATATTCAGATCCATTTGTAAAGTTGGATCGTTGCAAAGTTACTTACATAAAGGATTGTGCAATACTGATAACGTGACAGTATTGTCAGTCATTTGTTTTGTTAGGATTGTAATGATGATGCCCAAAGTTCATTCTTTTTTCAGTACATTGCATTGTTTTCATTGCTTTCCAGGTGCCTTTTATCTTTACCTTTTGTACCTTTATAAGATATTTCACTCTATGTTGGAATTGATCCCCTGAAATAAGCAGTTTTCCTAAATATTGTTTTTATTCCCAGGCTGACATTGCTTTCATGTGTGTATTGCAAATACAAACCCTGCTTTAAAGTGTGTCTATTTAAAAGTGTCTTTCCCTCAGCAGCTCGGCCAACCTCCTGGTCACATGACATTTACACATCAAAAGCAATCCCTTAATAGCAGTATTGACTTTTCCCTGAACTTAAGGGCATCCATTTCTACTTGCTTGTGTTAAAGATATTGACATCCAGTGGGGATGGGACCTGCGCATTGTGGGACGTGGAGAGTGGGCAGCTCCTGCAGAGCTTTCATGGACACGCTGCTGATGTTCTCTGCCTTGACCTCGCACCCTCCGAAACTGCCAACACATTTGTCTCTGGGGTAAAAAAAAAACCCTCTGACATAGCTTTCAATAAACTTTACTGACTAGAGCTACACCAAATGAATCGAAATGCATTGTGTTGTCTTGACCTTAGGGCTGTGATAAAAAGGCAAATGTGTGGGACATGCGTTCGGGACAGTGTATCCAGTCTTTTGAAACCCATGAGTCTGATATCAACAGTGTGCGGTGAGTGGCAACTACAGCACATAGCAACATCTTTGATTTGTGTTCAGACCAACTGATACGAAATCAGAGTTGTATTGTAGTTAGTAAGCTGTAACATTGACTTGGTGGTAAACTTTTTGTGGACTGTTTTGTAATATGTCTGGTTCTTTCAACAGATATTATCCCAGTGGAGATGCGTTTGCTTCCGGATCAGATGATGCTACAGTATGTATTTACAGTGCTACATTGATGATGCATTTTAATATGTTGTTTTGTAAACTACTTCTGTTTTGCAGTGCCGCCTCTATGACCTAAGAGCAGACCGAGAAGTGGCCATTTATTCCAAAGAAAGCATCATTTTTGGGGTTTCCAGTGTTGACTTTTCTCTCAGCGGTACAAATCACTATAAGCATTGCATGCAAATATTATGATAACAAAACAACTTACAGGATGTTGTACCTCTTCCTCATAGGGAGGCTACTGTTTGGTGGCTATAATGACTATACCATAAATGTTTGGGACGTCCTGAAAGGAACACGAGTTTCAATCCTTTTCGGACATGAGAACCGCGTGAGCACACTTCGAGTTTCTCCAGACGGGACTGCCTTCAGCACAGGCTCCTGGGACCATACTCTGAGGGTAAGGCCAACCAGAATCAAAAGAATCAAAGGAATTATAACGGATTCTCATCATTGCGACACAGTAGTAGAGTGTGTTGAATATGTTGTATTAGGCAGCATTAAAGCCATTTTTGGCCTGGTCTATGTGTGGTGCATGTGGTTTGCAGAGGTCTTTGTCTGTTCAGAGGCAGCATCAGTAAATCAGAGGGATGGTCTGATCCAATAAACAAACTCGTGTGACTCAGTATTAAGAAAAATGTGATGCTGATTCTGATAGAAATATGTTAGAGAGCACTGAGTTTGATTAGCTGGTGGGTAGAACAGACAATATTATCACCCCAATTAAAGGTTGCAATGTTTTGTTTGATACTCACTCAACCTTTTCCCGAGACTCCATGTTATTCTGTTTTTCTTTTTTTCAGATTTGGGCCTAAAGAATCAAGACTCTGCTGTTCTGATCTAGTGACACGTCAGCATTTGAGTTTGCTAGAGTACAATCACAGACTTATAGAGACTTCTGGTTGTACATAGAGCATATAATTATCATAGTGTATATACTGCAACCCAATGACTAGGGTAGACAGACATACTCAAGAAAGTAATGAAACCAAATGGCACGCTTGTGTTTGAACATATTTGAGAGAAAATTGCACAATACATATAAAGTAAAAAGTACGATTATGTAAAATATTTATTGTTGAAAATATCACAAGTAGCGGATAGCATCAGTCTAGGGTAGAATTTACACAATGATGTGATGTATTTGCCCACATGAAAGAAAAATATTGAATTTCTTTGTTTATTATAAAAAATATATAAAAAATTATGTATGTAAATGGAATAAGTAAATGAAAAGATTTATACTGTTTGAATTAGTGGGACACAATAATTGATGGATCTTACTGGTTGGAGTTATATTTAAAGTGGGTCTATGAGAGATGATAGAAAAAATTATAAAGAAACAAATGTATGTACATTTTATTATAAAATTATTGTTTACGAAAACATGCCTCAAATCATTCCAACACAAAAGCACATTAAAGGTAAACCAAAATTATTGAATTGTAATAGCATGTTTGCCTAAAATCTGGCTGGGCTGGTGAATGTGTTTACAAGGTAATATCCACTTTCACTGCAGAAAAACACTGGTTCCTAGTCCTACTTGATTGCATTTGCAATGATTGCATTAGAAATGTGATCCTTGTGCAGTTTGTCCAATGGCTGTTATTTTCTACTGTAATTATTTATTGTAGTTTAGTGTACAGTTAAACAACACTGTTAAAGGAAATACAAGCATAATAAAGATTTTGAATATCATCTCGTTTCTCTTAATTTACTGAGTGATGAAATCATTGAAATAGAAAAACTGTTTTGTTCGGTGATATCAATAAAGTTCTGAAAAACCCGGAAATGACATCATGGGAAAGTAGGAAGTTGCTGAATCAAAACAATGGCTGAAAAGCGGCTTTCTCTTCGCTTGCATTTTCTCATAATTTACCCAGTTTAACTTTTATCAGTATTGAAAATGGATAGATGATCAGATTCTTCTATATTTCCCTATTATAAGAAGCACCACGCGGCCAAGTACAGCAAAGCTGCCAAGATGAGCGATGTTGTTGAGAAAACCCTAACAGCTCTCCCGAGCCTCCTGTCTTTGGACTCCCAGCCTGGATCCGCAAAACTCTCCTCCACATCTAAACTAGGAGCCCTCATCAGAGGCATCACCGAGCTCACCTCCAAACATGTGAGTATGATGTGTTGTTTAAGTAAAATATTCTGCGGATGAAGCCGAATATAACGACAACACAGCAAACTGCCTTCCAGCATCTAAATAAATATACACATGTATTATCTATAGTGTTAGGGTAGAGATACTAGACAGGGCAGTAATTAGATGGTTAAAAGAGCTGCTGACTGTATGCCCAGTTCTCTACCTCAGCACAGAAATACAGCTTTTGTTATCTGGCTTTATTAGAATTTGCTCATGTTTACACTGATCAGGAAGAAGAAAAACTTATACAGCGTGAACTTGCATCTCTCAAAGATCAAGTATCTTCCCCAAACACATCCATGGTATGGAAATCCTTTTTTTCTTTTTACATATTTTGTGTACAGTATGAAACTCTGTTTGTATATATTAACCTGTTGTAGAGACAAATGAAGGAGGCAATGGTCAGAGCAATCTACTGTGAAATGCTGGGTTATGAGGCTTCATTCAGTTACATTCATGCAATAAAACTAGCTCAACAAGGCAGTATCTTGGACAAAAGAGTTGGTATGTTTAACCTTCTTTTACGGCAAGATAAAAAGGAAAGTCCTCCACATCTGATCACACCCTGATATTCAACTATGTGGTTTTCTTAGGTTATTTGGCTGTAACTTTGTTTCTAAATGAAAACCATGAGCTTCTTCTTCTTCTTGTGAACACTGTACTCAAGGTGAGTTAAATATTAAATTTGTCCTGACATGTTATGAATATAAACATACCAATTATACCAATACCAATTATAATATACCAATTACAATACACTGCATGATTACAGGATCTCCAGAGTACTAACCTGATCGAAGTGTGCATGGCCCTAACGGTAGTCAGCCAAATGTTCCCCAAAGATATGATACCTGCAATACTCCCTCTGGTGGAAGAGAAGCTTAATCATCCAAAGTAAGTATTTAGACATATCTTTTAATTGATCAAAGATTAAACCATGATTTTGTAGATTTTTTGTCAAACATATATTGTCTTTTTTGCAGGGAAATCATACGACGCAAAGCAGTTTTGGCTTTGTACAAGTTCTATTTAATAGCTCCGAATCAGGTGCAGCACATTCACAACAGGTTCCGTAAGGCATTATGTGACAAGGACCCTGGAGTTATGTTTGCCTCTTTACACATTTACTTACAGATGATCAAGGTAATTACAGTCTTTGATTTCTTTACATCCGATAGATTTAAAGTTATGTTTGTGTTACATACATTACTCCTATTACAGGACTATCCAGAGGGTTATAAGGACCTCACAGCCAGTTTTGTCACAATTTTAAAGCAAGTTGTCAGTGGCAAATTGCCCATGGATTTCAATTACCACACTGTCCCTGCACCTTGGTTGCAAATTCAACTTCTGAGAATTCTTTCCATACTCGGAAAGAATGATCAAAATACAAGTGAAATCATGTATGATGTCCTGGATGAGTCTTTGAAAAGAGCTGAGATCAATCACAACATTACATATGGTAATTTTCTGCTTACATTTTTGCAGATAAATTCATTTTAAGCTTAATTTTTTGCATAAGTGTATTTTCTTTTGTTGCAGCTATATTATATGAATGTGTGAAATGTATTTATACAATTTATCCAAAAACTGACCTTCTTGAAAAAGCTGCTACGTGCATCGGCAACTTTGTGCTTTCATCGAAAATTAACCTTAAATATCTGGGTGAGTTTCTGCGAGACATTAATCCTCATGTAGGTCAGATTGTTCATCTAACTTTTCACAAATTTCCACCGTGATAGGCTTAAAGGCTCTCACTTATGTAGTCCAACAAGATCCAAAACTGGCCCTGCAGCATCAAATGACCATCATAGAATGTCTCGATCACCCAGACGTTATAATCAAGCGTGAGGTAACATTTCATTTTGTATGAGTGTTATTTTCAAGGATTGGTCCTGTATCCGATCTTTCTTGTTTTTAGACCCTGGAATTGTTATTTCGGATAACCAATGCCCAGAATATCACTGTAATTGTTGAGAAGATGTTGGAGTTTTTGCATCAGAGCAAAGACGACCATACCACTATTGACTTGGTGGGAAAAGTTGCAGAAATCGCAGAAAAATATCCTTTACAAGTACTAGCAAAGACAAAATAAACATTTGTGTCTGGTAAGACAAGGAAGGCAAAAACAAAGATCCAGACTTTGTAAAAAAAAATGTCCTTTTCCTATTACATTTTCTACATATGCACCTGAAAATAAATGGTTCATAGAGACCATGAATACAGTGTTTTCTTTGGGTGGAGATATGATTCAGCCGGATATTCCCAACAGTTTTCTCAAACTGCTGTCTGAAGGTAAAAAAAGCATCCCTTTCACTCTTTTTCATTTTTTCTAATCTATTGCATTACCTTTATGGACTTGTTTTTTTTTTTTTTTATAGGATTTGAGAGTGAAGAAGAAAATAAGAAGTTGAGACTATTTGCAGTTGATTCCTATATTGTATTGCTTGAAGGGGAAACAAGAAATCTACCTCAGCGCTTTCTACAAGTTATAAGCTGGGTGAGCATTATCTTTGTGTACCATATATGCCCAAACCACATTTTTTTAACCAACAAGCAGCGTCTCTCAGGGCGACAATTGAATCATCCTAGCTTTAAACTTTAGCTACTTGTGTAAATTCTTATTTTTCTCTTGTCCCGTGAACAGGTTCTAGGGGAATACTCACATTTAAGAACTGATCTCGACCCCGCAAGGGTGATGACACTTCTAACAAAGCTGCTTGAAATGAGGCAAACGAGCAGTGAAACCAAGACCTGGGTCCTTATGGCAATGACAAAGCTTTGTTCCGGAGAGGCAAGTGTCTCTATCGCTCGATCGGTTTGTGAAGACCTCAGCAGCTCTATGGACACAGTGCTGCGACAGAGGGCACATGAACTGCTGCTTCTCAGCCAAGACCCAGCGCTGCGAGGCCAATTGCTTCCCGTGCGCAGTGACCCTGAGCCTCTTGAGGTATTATGTTAAACTTGAATATTGCACTAATGGGGTATGGCTGCAGTCCAAAAGTAAAACTGAACTGACTTACGTGCATTCTTGTGTCCAGTTAGTCTCCTATTTGATTTTGTATATCTGTATCTGTCATTAACTATCTGTTTATGACAGATAGTTTTAACGCTCTTTATGATAGCAATATTTGTGACATTTGGCTGTATAAAATGTTTTTTGATCTGTGGTGATGATAATTACCAGCCTCCAAGAAATACTTTTTGTAGCTATTTGTTAGCTGTTTAAACATGCCTGCAGTCATTACATGGGTGTGGTTGTTCACTGTGTTGAATACCAAAACAACTTCCCTTACTTTTTCTATCACTATAACTCATTGTATTAATTACTTTTTCTTTATTCTGTTTTACTCACGATTTTACTCTGCATCAGTCTTTTATTGTATGCTTGGTGGTTTCCAGGTGGATTCCTCTTTGTCATTTCTGGATGCGTTTGTGTCAGAGGCTTTAGCTGCTGGTGCTGCTCCATACAAACCTCCCCACCAGCGGCAAGAGGAGCTCGCCCAGGAAAAGGGTATACTTCAAATCATGCCGCAACAAATCTGAACGGCTGAATTCAGGCATGTTTTGATTTGCTGTGACTGTGGTCTTTGCAACAGCTCTGAGCCTGGAGCCATACCAGCTATCTTTGCCCATCAACATGTCGTCCAGCTGTGTTACAGGCAGGCAGTCACCCACACTCATGTCTGTGAGCTCTGGACTGTCAGGAGACAGCACTGAGCTCTCACACAAAGGAGGGTAGGTTATACAAGAAGATTTGTCTTTTCTCTTCCGTGGACACCAGAAAATCGTCCTCTGAGCATACATATGTGAAAAGCTACTATGTCTTTGCATAATCCTTTTACACAGGCCTGGGAGTGACACAGAAGAAGTACATGTGTGAAAAAATCTTGTATATATGGTTATTCTGGGATGTAATTAAACACAGATTTTTTTGCTAATTGTTCCATATATATACGTAAATGTTTTGTGTTTCAGTTCAACAACACTGAAGCTAGAAGGAGTGACGCGGGTGTGGGGGAGGGAAGGATATTTATCAAAGAAGGAACCTGTTGAAGAAGTTGCCCAAGCTGAAATTCCCAGTCCACTCAGTTCATCCAATCAGCAGACAGGTGCAAGCGGGACATCTAGTAACACACACTCCCCCATTGCTACGCCTGAGCCCGAGCAGCAGAAACAGCAGCTGGCCTCCTCTCTGTTTGTTGGCCTGGGTTCTCAAAGTTCTGTATTCCTGGTGAGAGCTGGCAGATATATATCGCAGCAACTATACACTGAACTTTGTTGTAGTATTTGAATTTTAATAATTCATTTGTTTGGATTTTCAAGGTATTATATAAACAAACAAAGCATACTGTATATCCAGACATTGCTCTCACCAATACATTTACTCAAAATCACGTTGAAAAAGCAATGCTTTTAAACTGTATGCATTTTGCAGATGGGAAAATCTGACCCAACGCCGCAGCGATTTAGGAAAAAAGTCACAACGCCCAACTCAAGTGCCACTGAGAGACTGTCTGCCTCCACTGATCCCACCCCCACTGCTGAAGATAACTTGCTTAGTAGCAACAGACCTGAGTCAAACCTAGTCCCTGAAGTTTCCAAAGAGACACCTGCTCCCACTCAGGGTGAAGCAAATGGAAGCTGTAACGATAATCTAATAGACAGTACTCCCTCTCCTCTCCAGAGTAATGGTTTGGAAACCGTGCCTGATACTGTTGAAAATGATGATGAGCGTCCTAGTTTGTGTCTTCCTGCAAAGCTTGTGGGACTCCCCTGTTCAGAAATAACACTGTTGTGCTCAACCCAAACTGTGGATCTATCGGCCTGTCATGTGGAAAAAGATGATAATGTGGTGTTGGTCATTTTCATTTCAAACTCATCGGACAGTGGCCTTGAGAATACACTACTCCAAGTTGGCGCTGAACAACTTGAGGTAAGCAACCAGAGATGATGACTTTTTATGTGGCTTTGTATTTTGGTAATAAACATGATTGTCTTTTAGGTGTCTTTATCATCTGAAAGTCCACTCAAAGACGTAGCAAGGCACAGTGTAGCGGTGTGTCAATACTTACTGACCGTAATCCAGCCAGTAGTTCATTTTGAAGTGATCGGAATGCTTTCCTACCAGTCTTCACATAAGAGCCACGAAGTTGAGTTTACATACAAACTCCCACTTACCAATTTCATTAGGTAAATTTGATCAATTTCATGCCAGTTTCAAGTAGCTCAAACATTTTAGTATGGACCTTATATGTGTCTACTAAATAAAGAATGACGGAATGAATTTGACTTTGATCTTTTTTTTTTGTGCCTGTCTTCAAGACCATTTACAGTGTCGACAGAGCAGTATGGGGCAATGTGGTTGGCGTTCTCTAATGACACAAAGCAGAATTTAAATCTGGTCACAGATGGACAAGACTCTTTGGGGGACACCCTCAATGTACTGAAGGGGAAACTTAATCTGCACATTGTGGAAATTATTGGTGAGAGTTTTCTATCAATTCATAGAAAAATGATTTACAATAATTTTCAGTAATTTGACTTAACCTCATGGGAAAGGTACAAACTTGCCCACATTGTCTTGATTACAGTATGCTTGTTCTCTACAGGTATGGAGGGGATCTTAGCCTGCAGACTGGCCCAGGATCAGCCATGTCTGCTGCACTGTCACATTCATGCCGGGACACTAGCTGTGTGGCTGCGCTCCCCTGTCCCAGATCTGCCTGACAGCCTCTTGTACCACTGTCAGAGAGCTTTAGAAGGGACATAGGACCCAGCCATTACCTCTCTATGGACAGGACTATACAGTCTGTCAGACCCTACACTGCTGCAAAAGGGGCCTAAAGCTGTACTCTTTGGCACATAATAGCATCGGATTGTTGCTTTCTGCTGTTATGGTTTTATCTTGTCTTAATATTTATGGTTTGTCCAAATCTTGTCAGTTCTTTGTGATGTGTGACACTGCAGAACAATGCAAATAATTATGTCCATGTGGGTAACAAGAGGTCACACTTGACCCATATCAGCAAATCCTGACAAGGGCTAATTGTTTCATTTTTAATGAGAGATCAACATTAATGACAAAATGGGAAAGAAAAGTTTGATTTTGTTTACATCGTGCTTGTATTACTTCACAGTTTCTATAACAGTGTAAATGTTGTTTGTTTAGCACATTGCGTAACACTAATCTGACCTAACACATCATTTTAATGAAGTGTGTCTTACAGTTTCTGAGTTACATTGCCTATTTTCTTATATATGCAACATTTGCTCATCAATTTAAAGGGTCTTTGCCTCAAGTATGTTTTTTTGTCTCTATTTTTGTACAATGCAGTATTGAATAAAAGTATTTATTGGATATACAGTATATTCTTACACAAATTATTTTTATTAATTTTATTTTCAAATTACAGTTTGTGTATTTGGTTTGTATTTCATTTAAACTGAAGGGAATGTTCATTTTGGTTTTTTCTGTGCCCTAATCCAAAGCATAGCATTAAACTAATGGCATATACTATATGTAAAAAAAAAATACCTTGTGTGCATTGCTGACATGCATTTTTAAGTTGTGCCTCTGAGAAAAAGGTAACCCTTGTCTCCTGCTGCCTGTCACTACATACAGCAAATAAATATTTTGTAAACAATGCTGTTTTTATTACTGTTTTTATTATTTTTACTGTGTGGCAACAGTAGCTTTATTCTCATTGTATACATTCTTTATAAGAATTCTATACAGCCAGGCCTAGGCTACTAATTAAATGACAAAACAATTTTTCCCTTAACATTGGTGAATACACTGTTGATTCTATTATTGATAGTAGCTAAGTAACATTATGCTGTATCAGCGTATACATATACCTATTTTTTGTAATTATGAAGTGATAGACATTACATACATTGAGTGATGGACATGCACGGTGCGTATGTGAGTACACAGAACACAATACAAAAGAAATACAAAGGGAAAGGAGGATTGTGCATGATTAAATGAACCTGACGCTAAAAAGTAAAATCTACAAACAGAACAACAGGTAAATTAAATGTATATGATCATGTGTTGTCACTTATCACTGACACCATGACACAGCAGATTTTTTTTTATCATTTTGGCAATTTTTCAGGGAATATAAATGATAACACACATTTTTTTTTCCACTCATAGTTAGTGGTTGTGCGAAGCCATTTAAACAAGACATTAGATGAAGCATGGATGTAATTTCTGTGACATATGATGCAGTCATATGGATGAATGTCTGTATTGTGTAAACATGTATACATATGTGCATGTAGGTATGTATGTGTGTATGCATACGTATATATATCCTTTGATTTTTATTTTTTCATGTTTATGTTATTTAAAACAGTCTTGGTTTTTATCTTTTATTTATTATTATTATTTTTATTGCTATTATTATTTTTCAATTCACTGGGTGTGAAAAATACATACATATATATATATATATATATATATATATATATATATATATATATATATATATATATATATATATATATATATATATATATATATATATATATATATATATATATATATATATATATATTGTGTCCTCTTTTATGTCAACATAAAAGATTTCCTCAGATGGTAATAAAACTGGCCATAATAATACTGGGTCATTTTGGTGGTTTCTTTTGTCATTATGATTTAAAAAGAGTTATCATTCATATTCTCTAAAAACACGATCTTCGACCCCTTCGAGATCGGGTGAGGAGCTCAGTTGCTACCCAGGAGGAGCTCGGAGTGGAGTCGCTACTCCTTCACGTCGAAAGGAGCCAGCTGAGGTAGAGCATCTGTTTCGGATGCCTCCTGGTCGCCTCCCACGGGAGGTGTTCCAGGCATGTCCTAGTGGGACAAGGCCTTGTGGAAGACCCAGGGCACGCTGGTGGGACTATGTCTCCGAGCTGGCCTGGTGTCGCCACGGTGTCCCCCCAGAACAGCTGGAGGAGGTGTGCGTGGATCGGAAGTTTGGGCATCTCTGCTGAGACTGCTGCCCCCGCGACGCGGCCCCGGATAAAGCGGAAGAAAATGGATGGATTCTTGGAAAAATTGCCAAAATAAAAATAAAAAATTCCGTCTGGGTATGTAAACTTTTGAGCACAACTGTAAATGGATCTAACTGTTCCTTTGCAGGTCACCACCATTAATTGTCAGTGTTTTGTCGAGGGATAAAACGCATGGCCAGGCTGTCCCCGTCCTCCACTGGCTGCTGGGAAAGGTCGTTGGTCTGTCGGATGCTGCTAACGGTGCGGCCCTGGAGAGGACACACGGTATAACGGGACAACAGCGTGACCAGGATAGCCTTCATCATCACCATGGCGATGTGTTTGCCCACACACGAGCGCGGGCCACAACCAAAGGGCTGGAAATAACGGTTTGGAACCTGCCAGGTGCAAGAGTTACACATTTACATAATGCCAGTGCAATGTGACAGACATAGAAGATAAATTGATATATTATTTGTGATATGCATTCTGGCCCTCATCATGGCTTTTATTTCATATACTGTAGTATTTTTAAGTGTTCCTCCGACTTACTGTTTTGTCAAAGTTGTCCAAGGTAAACTCATTGGGATGTTTGAAGTACTCAGTTTTATGCATCAGACCAGTATTGAGAATGATATTGGTTCCTTTCCTGACTTTGACGTCATCAATGGTGTCGTCCTCCAGAGCTTTTCTCATTGTGAAGTCGACCACAGGGTGAAACCTCATGGACTCATTTATGAACTTCTCCAACAAGTTCAGATCTTGATGCTTTAAATTTTCAGCTCCATCTTCCCCTACAATATTTTTATTTTATTTTTAGTAACAACATAATAGAAAATAATCGAATGTACTGCTGAAATACATTTTACAATAATTTTCATATGTGAATATTTACTACTATTTTCATTAAACAAAATTCTGATGATTTTATTTGTATAAATCACTTTCTATCGATGGGCCATAGCACATTTCAATGTTTTGAATGTACAGGTATGAATACACATCACCACACTATATTATGCAGTGCATTCGCAGTGTGTAGTTTCTTATACCTAAAACAGCTTTGATCTCCTCCACTATGCTTTCCTCCACTGCCGGGTTCTGCTTGAGCAGCATGAGCATAAAGAAGAGGGTGATGGAGAGAGTGTCCGGGGCAGCAATCACCATTTCCAGAACACACTGTCGGACGTTCTCTGAAGACAGTTCCCCATGGTTCTTCCAAACAAAAGGTATTGTTAGATTGCCGTTTTAGACTGATGTAAATCATGTGCACAAACCTGTGCAAAAATAAGCTCCGTTGCAAAGTCAAGGTCGTCATCCAACTTGTCTACTTCCTTTATCATTTTCTTCTTAACTTCAAGAAGTTCCTGAATCACATCTTGCAGTTCTTGACTTCATAAAGACACAACTATAAAACTGTTGTACACTTCATTATTAGGCTTAATTTATTCTTTCACTTACCCTGACTTTTTGTGCTTGTTATACAGCCATCCAATCTTGAAGAAAATATCGGGTTTTATCAAGACAGTTTGCCATGTCTCAAAGTAATTATGGATCTTCATCATCAATTGTTTTTCTAGATAAAATACAGAATAGATGTTCAGTTATGTTGAATGCATGTTACTCAAAATATATGCATGTATTTACAAAACATATGTTGGGGGAAATTATTCATGTTGTTTTTGCCTCTGGAGAGGAAGATCCGGATGATAGTCAAACCTTGGATCCAGGAGGAACAATGTGGTTTCTTTTCGTCCCGGTCGTGGTACACTGACCAGTTCTATACGCTTGATCGGGTGTTCGAGGGTTTGTGGGAGTTCGCCCTGTATGACCGCAGCAGGAGCTTGGTTTGCATTGCCGGCTGTAAGTCAGACCTGTTCCCAGTGTGTGTTGGTCTCCACAGGACTTCCCTTTGTCATCAGTTCTGTTCATTACCTTTACTGGAGGGTGTCCGGTTTGGGAACCTCAGGATCTCATCTCTGCTGTTTGTTGAGGATGTTATTCTATGGCTTCATCAAATCAGGAACTTCTGCACGCTCTGGGGCGGTTTGCAGCCGAGTGTGAAGCAGCAGGGATGAGGATAAGCACCTCCAAATCCGAGTCCATGGTGCTCCACTGGTGGCTTCCCCTCTTCAGGTCGGTGGGGAGTCCTTGCCTCAAGTGGAGGAGTTCAAGTATCTCGGGGTCTTGTTCACGAGCGAGGGACGGAGCGTGAGATTGACAGACGGATCGGTGCAGCGTCAGCAGTGATGCGGTCGCTGTATCGGACTGTTGTGGTGAATAGGGAGCTGAGTCGGGGGGGGATTTACCGATCGATCTACGTTCCCACCCTCACCTATGGTCATGAGATTTGGGTAATGACCAAAAGGACAAAATCGCGGATACAAGCGGCCGAAATGAGTTTCCTTCGCAGGGTGGCTGGGCGCACCCTTCAAGATCAGGTGAGGAGCTCAGTTACCCGGGAGGAGCTCGGAGTACAGTAGCTGCTCCTTTACGTTGAAAGGCTGAGGTGGCTAGGGCATCTGCCTCCCTGTTGTTCCAGATGTTCCAGGCATGTCCTACTTGGAGGAGGCCTCGTGGAAGACACACTGGAGGGACTCCGAGCTGGCCTGGTGTCGCTTCAGAGTCCCCCTAGAACAGCTGGAAGAGGTGAACGTGGATCGGGAAGTCTGGGCATCTCTGCTGAGACTGATGCCTCCGCGACCCGGCCCCGGATAATGCGGAAGAAAATGGGTGGGTGGATATTAACGTTGTGTGTGTGTTAAAAGTAAAATAGATGCTGACCATCGAGAGGGACTCCAAGGAACAGTTTGTTGGAGATGTTGACCACTATGGCTCTCAGCAGATTGAGAGCGTCCACGTGACCGGATGGGTTGGTCACCTCCTGCAGGTTGTCCAGATGTTTGGTCGTAGACTCCACACAGATAGACACTGTCCTCTGGAGACCTGGGCCTGTCAGGGCTGAGTCAGACAAGAGTGCACCATGAAAAAGTAACTTGTTGTTGTTTGTATCCTTCTGATATTGATGGACATACAATTTTGAGGAAGGTCAGTTATGGGCCAAGAATAATTTTCATGGATCAGACAAAATGTATTATTTTCATATGTTGGTGGACACTTATTCTGCACAGTCTATATTAAAAAATATTTAAACATTTAAAAAGTATTTCAGTTCAACAATGTTTTATTTCCTTACCTTTAGCAAAGAAACTTCTCGCTTTTTTCCAGAGAGGCACATCACTATTGAAAATGATGCCCTTTCCTTCCATCCCAATTGTCTCTAGTCCCCTTTTGCTCCCAAATCTTGCAATGTAGAGAGGACTTCTCAGAATGTGATAAATGGCAGATGACCTTTAGAAATAAATAATACAATGTATTTTTCTGATATATTTGGAGAAAAGACTGGCTAATGTGTCTGGACTTGCTTGGTAATAATCAGTGTTTCTTCACCACTGATCCAGACACGCACTATGCTGCCATATTTGTTGTTGTAGTAGTTACATGCAGAGCCAATGCCCGTCCACATAAACCGAATATAGGAGAGAAGAGGGCCAAGTCCAAACAAGAAGTAAGGTCCTTCAAAAATATCAAACAGGTATGTATGATTTTGTTAAAGGAAATATATGTGTTTTTTTGTTTTGTTTCTGTACTGTTGCTGACCTGGCAGATCTGTGCTTTGCATCCTGCCCCTCCAGGCAAATGTCATCAGGATCAAAAGCAGAAAAAACAGGACTCCCGGAGCCCCAAACAGTGAACTCACCATCCACGAACTAATGGTGAGTGGTTGTAGCAAATTCTCCATGTCTCCAGCTACAAATACAGCAGAAACAGTATTTGTAGAATACACAGGAAACGGGCATGTCGTGTGTCAAATTCATAGATTTGAAAACAAAAACTGAGTTTGTCTCTAGTTTTACATATTTATCCTGTTTTTTGTTTGTTTGTTTTTTCATAAATAAAACAAGTAAGCAACAATTTAGAATCTTTTTTCTTAAATAGATAGATATGAGAACAAGAGAGCACAGACCTTTGGGATGTCAATATATTGTTTATCCAAAACATTCATGAAAAATCTGATATAAATAATACAAATCCTTACAGTACCTTATGTCAGGTTGAGCTTGCTGTTGCTGGCTTTGCAAAGTGGCATTTCTTCCAAAATCAGCTCTCACTGTTTATAAATCCTTGGTTAAACATTCACATTGGTGGTTGCCTGGAAACTGTACCCTCTGGGGTTACAAGTACAAACCCATGGCAAAGCATGGCCAAGAGACAAGTGGAAAACAGAATCACGCATAAAATAGCAAACTCTAATCTAAGATGTTCTTTTTTTCCATGTCTATTTCACTAGGCTTTCTATCGCACTTGGCTTTGTTCAACAGAAAGAAAGCCCCTGTCCAGTTCTTCAAGCAAAAACCCTGTCAAAGGGAAATCCATTAACTAGGTCAGTCTGACCTGTCCAAAAAGGAACACGGTTTAGTTTTTTTTTTGTGTTCCACAACAAAAAGATTGCCCTAAATTCACCTTGTAGAATGCACTGCAATGAAAAAAGTGTGTATGATGAAGGGAATAAAGATATTGTGCCAGAAATGTGGTTATAACTATTATGATATGATTTAGTATGTTTTTTTATTTAGAGGGCACAATTTAACATTGACCAAAAGGAAAGATGCAAAAAAGATATATATGTATTTTTTTAAATGGTGTGGTCAAGTACAGGAAGGAGGAAATGGATACTTGATTGTTAAAGGGTGTTAGCAAGCGCTATAAGATCAAGCTAATAATGAAGTCTATTATTATTGTTGTTATTATTATTGTTATTATTATTATTATTATTGTTATTATTATTGTTATTATTATTATTATTATTATTATTATTATTATTATTATTATTATTATTATTATTATTATTATTATTATTATTATTATTATTATTATTGTAAGAGGACATAACTACAGTTGTGAAAAGCCCCATTTCGACAGCACTAGACCAGTTTAGTTCACTTCAGACCGGTTCATTTAGAATTCCATATGGCACCACCTTATGTGTCAAGTGTCTAATTGTTTGTGTTACGGATCATTGATAATATCCTGAAGATTATGGTTCACACCTGTGTTGTGTGGGGCTGTACAAATTGTCCCGACACAACGAAGAGACAATATTTTGATATCACAAAAGATACTTTTCACCAAGGAACAAAGACAGAAAGGCTTTTAGAGAAGAGGCTGGCGAGAATAAACAGGGCTTCGATCCTGACCCAAGACACTATAAAGTCTGCTCCCAACATTTTATCACAGGTAAACTCATTAACAGTGTGTTTCCTTGTATTATAAGTGTTTTATTTTCATTATCATGCCCATGCACATTATGATTATGTTAGCCCATCGATGACATGGCTCCTTGTCAGGGAAAAAATACACTAGCGACTATAGTACGCCCACACAGTCATATATATTATGTGCATGCGAGCCGTACAAAAACATTGTCGACTGACACACAATATGGCGGCTCGCTGCGGAAGATTCGAGAAACGGAAACCCATCTATGTATATGAATATCGGATAATATATATCAGATTATGCTGTTTAAACTTTTGAGCACAACTGTTCCTTTGCAGGTCACCACCATTAATTGTCAGTGTTTTGTCGAGGGATAAAACGCATGGCCAGGCTGTCCCCGTCCTCCACAGGCTGTTGGGAAAGGTCGTTGGTCTGTCGGATGCTGCTAACGGTGCGCCCCTGGAGAGGACACACGGAGTAACGGGACAACAGCGTGACCAGGATGGCCTTCATCATCACCATGGCGATGTGTTTGCCCACAAACGAGCGCGGGCCACAACCAAAGGGCTGGAAATAACGGTTTGGAACCTGCCAGGTGCAAGAGTTACACATTTACATAATGCCAGTGCAATGTGACAGACATAGAAGATAAATTGATATATTATTTGTGATATGCATTCTGGCCCTCATCATGGCTTTTATTTCATATACTGTAGTATTTTTAAGTGTTCCTCTGAGTTACTGTTTTGTCAAAGTTGTCCAAGGTAAACTCATTGGGATGTTTGAAGTACTCAGTTTTATGCAGTTTTCCATGCAGAGCCAATGCCAGTCCACATAAACCGAATATAGTAGAGAAGAGGGCCAAGTCCAAACAAGAAGTAAGGTCCTTCATCAGGTATATATGATTTTGTTAAAGAAAATAAATATGTTTTTTGTTTTTTGTTTTTTTACTGTTGCTGACCTGGCAGATCTGTGCTTTGCATCCTGCCCCTCCTGGCAAATGTCAAAAATCTGATACAGATAATAAAAATCCTTACAGTACCTATTGTCAGGTTGAACAGCAAAGTAGCATTTCTTCCAAGATCAGTTCTCACTGTTTATAAATCCTTGGTTAAATATTCACATTGGTGGTTGCCTGGAATCTATACCCTCTGGGGTTACAAGTACAAACCCATGGCAAAGCATGGCCAAGAGACAAGTGGAAAATCACACATAAAATAGCAAACTCTAATCTAAGATGTTCTTTTTTTCCCCATGTCTATTTCACTAGGCTTTCTATCGCACTTGGCTTTGTTCAACAGAAAGAAAGCCCCTGTCCAGTTCTTCAAGCAAAAACCCTGTCAAAGGGAAATCCATTAACTAGGTCAGTCTGACCTGTCCAAAAAGGAACACGGTTTAGGGCTTTGGGACAAGTGTCTTTTTTTTGTTCCACAACAAAAACTCACCTTGTAGAATGCACTGCAATTAGAAAAGTTTGTATGATGAAGGGAATAAAGATGTGCCAGAAATGTGGTTATAACTATTATGGTATGGTATGGTTTTTATTTAGAGGGACAGGGCACAATTTAACATTAACCAAAAGGGAAGATGCATTGCACCAGGTGATAGCAAAAATGCTAATTGTTAAGTACAAAAACTGATTTTAAATGTAGATGAGTATGTGACCATGAATTTATACATTTCAACATCATCATTAACATACATTTAATTTACATAAGTTGTTTAAAACTTGATGTGATTTTCCACCAATCCTTTCTCAAGGTGAGCGGCCGCTCCCTCATGATGTCGTTACTGATCATGAGTGTAAGTTTGATTTTCTAGAAGCCATTTTTTAACTAAATGTGCATATGCTTTAAATGTAGTACATGCAAATATCTCTGTTGGCAGTGTGTTCCACTGACCCATTGTGATTACAGAGAAGGCAGGTTTAGCTGAAGCAGTTTTACATTTTGGGATGCTGCATTCTCTTCTAGAATTAGTCAGTACATAAAGCTATGCATTTTTCTCAGAGGTGCAGTGATGCCATGAATAATAAAAAAAAAAAGTAAGCAAACTTTAGTGTAGAATATTAGGTTTTTACAATTCATAATTCCATACATAACTTTAGTATTTGACAATGGTGATAGCGCCTGGGTTTCTTATCATGGAGCTGAGTGCATATTTATATAATGATTCAAGAGGCCCAAGAATTAGAGACTTAGCACAGCCTACCAAGGACACCTCTCATGCGGTTGGCATTCATTAATAATAACTCCAATTATGCCGGCGTCAGCTTAGGTGCTGTCTGCTCCTGACAAACACTCTTCCATGTGACTCAGCAAAGGCACAGTGGAGAAATCAGATAACCCAATCATCGGATTCGCAACACTGGGGATGGAGTTATATTCTGCCCTATGTGCAGTGCCTTAACCACTCAACTGCTGTACTTCATCTTCAAACAAATTCTAGATTTATTTCATGGATAACTTTTCTGTTTTTATTTCATTTTTAAATTAAAAAAAATATGTTCAATCTTTTCACAATATTTATTAATTGATTAACTGTGTATTTCCTTTTTTTCTAAGTGTTTTATGTTCATGATTGTTATGCACATGTTCACATTACGATGATTATGTTAGCCTACATCGATCACATGGCTCCTTGTCAGAGTAGACACAATCATATAAATGACATTGTCGACTGACACACAATATGGCGGTTTGCTGCGTAGGATTCGAGAAACGGAAACCCATCTACGTATATGAATATCGCATAATGTAAATCAGGTTATGCCGTTTACATGTCATGTTGATAATCTGGGAACTCTAGAAATCAGATTTTTGTCTCCATGTAAATGTAGCCATTGATGAGTGTGCGGCAGAAAGCCTCCGGAAGGGTATGTTATGCCAAGGGAAACAGATTTGTGATTGTCAAGGGCAGTTGACGCCGAGCATAGTCGGACATGGAGTGGTGTCTACAACATCCTCTAACAACGAGCCCTGGCCCTGAACCAATTGCTGCTGATGATGATGATGATGATGATGATGATGATGATGATGATGATGATGATGATTAATGGCAATACATCAGATATCAATGGAACTTATGAAACATTGAGGCTCACTCTCAAAAAAATAATAATAATAATTTTAAAGGAAGACTTTAGGTCAGAATATTTGAACGCATACACTCACACACACTTGACTGGATTTGCCATGAAAGCTCCTCTGTCTGTTACAATAAGAGCCTCTTTGTTGGTCGCTCTTTTATTCATCTTCCATGTCATTTTGTGTAGGACTCAACTAGGCCTACTGATATCGTCTTCAAATGCAGTACTGTGTCTGCCTAAATACCATTCTGTAAACCTCTGTCTCTAAATGAGAAGTACACATTTTACCAGAAGCAGACTATTGCGTAATGCAGAGAGTGTGCTGCAGAAGGCAATCTTTGACATGTTTATTCCTCTGCTGTAGCTCGCGTGTAGTTTCCCTGTGACGTCTCATCTGTTGGCATGTAATCAGATATGTGCTGCAAGGGCGAGAGATCCCCAGATCGCTGTTAACTGAAGACCAAGCAACATGAAGGAGGGCAGAGGAGCTTCGGTGCAACTTAAAGCCCTGCTGCTGGTCATATGTCTGTTACTTCTGCTCTGCTCTGCAGGTATGGTGTACTTGCTGCTACAACATAGGCAGATGAGTGAAGATATGGCGAAGCTGGACGCTCAGGTGCGAGGGTTGGCCCAGAAGGTTTGGACAGGGGCTGTGACCTTGGACCCAAAAGAGGCGGATAAACTTAAAAAGGTCCAACGCATCAGGAGAAGCCACAAAGGAGAACCGCCACTGATCACTGACAAGGATGAGGAAATGTTAATGCTGGTCACCTACTCCTCTGTCCCAGTAAGATGTTTTTTATACATAAATTACAAATACGCGTTTTGAAATTAAGTTATTTTGAGCACTTTAGGGAACTGCAGTTTTACTTGTCGTATGTGCATTCTTAACCATCTAATCTATAAGTGACTTTGCTGCAATAAAAATCCTATGCTAAAATGCTACTAGTGCTACGGGGACAATAAAGTACACTTTAACCTTAGTGGTGCTGTTTTTTGATATGTTATTGTATATCAATTAACATAGAACAACAGCGGGTATCTGTAAATACAATCCCACTGTTGTTCTATGTCATTTGTTGTCATCTTACCATATTGTACCTTTTATTATTTATTATTATATTCTTATGCAGGCCCCCTATAGCCTTATAGTTTAAAGTTTTATAACTTATTTTATCTAGATTCTGTGTTATGTGTTATATGTTGCATGTCAGCTCCGAGAAAAAATCCTAGTTTGTGAACCTGTTCTCAAACCATGGCAATAAAAATGATTCTGATTCTGATCAGTTGTAGAACTTACTATAGATGTTTTGTTTTTTACTTTTTTACAGTTTTTTCATACTTTTTTACCACTGTAAATCTTTCCTAATATGGATCTAGATTCTAGTCTTGAGTGTCAGCAGTGAGCAACTTCATGTCGTTGCATTTAATGGAAACACTTTCCCGCGCGGAATATAAAATGTGCAATGCAAAATATGTCGCTTTCTGGTGCAACATTTAGGGGGAGCCCCAGAGACAACAGCTGAGAACTGCAGTAGCCTTCCCCACATCCTCCTAGTATTTCATTAGAGGGTGCCCTTTGATACCTGACAAAGGGAACTTATCCATAATTTTAGTTAATATCACTGAAAGAATATTTGAAACAGCATTCTTCAGTCCTATCAAACTAACAGTATCGTCTGTTTCAGATCAAAGCATTCATTGAGCTTTGTAACAGCTCTAAAGGAATGTGCTTAACAGGTTGGTTTCATAAACACTCCACACATGCCACTCTTTCATGAAGATGTTTTTACTGGACCTTTCTGAAATATTTTTGCTTTTATTTTTGGCATATTCTAGGCCCACCAGGACCTCCAGGTAGAAGCACGCTTTTGAAAACTATTGAAATAAACATTGTTTTACAAACCAATCTATGGCATAGGTATTCCTGGCAAAGCAGGTACAAGAGGACTACAGGGCCCGGTCGGCCCAGAGGGAAGAAGAGGAAGACGGGGTGAGAACTCTGAAGACCCACTGTTTTGTTTTGGATTAGGGAGAGTCCCAGCAGACTGTTTATCTCACTGTACAGAACATATGAAGACAGAGTGAAAGAAAGTCACTCAGTTACAAACAGATGTTCATTGTTCCGTTATATAACATCTGCATCCCACTCAGTCTATCAGAGTCTCAAGTTACACAACTTCTCACCAGGGACTTTCTTTTACTTTGACAGTAAATATTCAAAGTTACTCTTTATTGATATTTTGAGTGTCCAAAAAAGCGCTATATAAGTTATTATTATTTTATGACCATGCAATCTCTATATCTGGTAACCTAATGTTGATGACAAGTCTAAGTCTAGTATCAGATTATTTGCCCGTGTGTCTCAGTGACACTTTTCTGCTAAATACACATTGATTATTGATGCTATGGGAGTAACAGTAAACCAAATAAATGAGGAACTAAAGAGAGAGGAAGGACAGCTGCCTCGGGAGAATTATTGCTCCATGGGCAGCTGTTTGAACATGGGCTCTATGCCCATGTTCAAACATGGGCATAGAGCCCATGTTTGTTTGTTTTTTGAATACCCAATACCCACATTGCGCCCTACGCTCCTCCATGAAGTGGAGTTGTTTCACTTGTTTGTACAGTTAAAGGTTAGATTGCGCAGGTTACAGAATTGGGACAGTGCGGCATGCGTCATTTTCAGACCTAAACTTGATAAAGTTGAAGGTAATTTTGTCAGAAAAAAAATTATATAGTTAATGAGTTGACATTAAAACATGTTAAAATAAATGTATATTTGGCTATTAGTTATTTATTTGAGCTAGCTGTATGATTTAAATTTGAAATGTCGATCATATATTTTTGCTTTTCCAAGCAACATTAAACCTGTATTGTATTTACACATACAGCAAAAGAAAGTTAAAATTTTTCATTAAAGGTAAATTTTTCCGGCACAAGATCTGCCGACGCAGCCATTTTCACATTTTTTTGTCTATACTGCAAAGAATTGTGGGCAATATGCTGTGCCGAAGTCCACTTGGATGTGGGCTTCGGCAAAGTGAGGATCAGGGGCGCAAAGGGGGCGGGGCAAAAAGACCACTCTGGAGAATTGGGATACCCTTCACACTCATCATCGGGAACGCACAAATGAGGGGCACAAGAGTGGAAGTGCGAGTATTGCAGGGCCTAAGAAATGTTTGGCATGAATTCTGTATTGCAAAGCATGCTGATGAGGTGTGTTGTTATCACTGATTTTAGGACTTCCGGGTGAAAAAGGAGAACCCGGGCCCAAAGGAGAGCCTGGACCGCTCCGAATTCTCAAAGGCGAAACCTTTGAAGATATTTTTATTGAAGGTGAGAGCTAGTTTTAGGATTGTACTAAATGCTAATATGTTAAACGGAAAACAATAGGACACAAGTGAATTGAAATTTGTACATATTCTAAGGTCCTTCTGGCCCACCTGGCCCGCCCGGCCCTCCTGGTCCCGCCTGTTGTCCGAAAACAAATATCAAACTGAAAACTGAACAAGACTGTCAGCAAAACACGCACTTGGGTAAGCATCCTCTCCAGTTTACTAACATGTAGGCCTGTCACGATAATAAATTTGACAATCGATATATTGAGCCAGGAAAGTATCGCGATAAATGATATTATTGACTAACGATACTAGATACTGTCAACTCTCAGGCATAAAAATGGCACTAAACCTTTGTTCTAAAAGTTCATCATCATATCCTAAAATACCACACAAGCTGCAAACAGGAAATATAAAGTAACTTTGCTTCAGTTAGAAAATAAAGTTGGGGGGGGGGGAGCTAATAAATGTACAGACAATAAATATCAAGCACAAAAATGTATCGTTGATCCGTTATTTATTGAAAGTCGATATAGTAATTATTGTGACAGGAGACTTTTCAGGGTCCGTCTGCCTGCTTGTTCTTCTAGCCATTAGCATTAGCCATCAATCATCACAAATTTTGAATGATCCAGATGTTTTCAGCTATTTTCAACCTGTCATCAACCACATAAAGGTGAGGTCAAAGCCTTCAAAGACTTCATTAAAGATCAGAAAAGGGGTTTGGTTATGATTAGAACGATGTATAGGGGGCGGAACTGGGTTGGAAGATAGAAAGACGCCTTCCCTCCTGATTGGACCTAACAGGACAAACTTATGTTATTTATGCCATAGAACCACCTCCAGTAACTACTGACAGCTCAAGCAGCTCAACAAGTATCCACCAAACAGGTAGGAGATAAGTCAAAATCATTGGTCAATAAATACATGCAGCAGTTGATATACATAGTGTGAATAGAAAAATATATACTTCAGATATCTTTCCATTTTTTCAGATTTGATCTTAATCCGTCCTTCAAATGACACCAAGAAAAACAAAAAACACAACTTTGGTAAGCAGCTCCACAGTATTTAAATTGACAAATATTGTGTTGCTGATTTAAATAAATATATTTGGCAGGAGCTTTATCTACAGAAACAATTGACCCCAATGACCTCAACAAAGAGACCACTACCGAGGGATTTGTTAATGTCTTACCACGTATGATTGTGTATATACTAAGCTGTATTGCTCAGTGCCTGTGTGTTACACACAGTACACACTGATAAACTAGGGACTCATTGTTGTTTTTCTCCAATAGCTACTGAACCAACTGGTCCAGACCACACCATGAGTGATACAGAAGTTATCACAAAACCAACAACCACCTTAACAACAAGTAGAGTCTACTTTCATGTAGCATATTCAGTTATATGTTTTTTACTTAACCAAATCTTTATTCAAACAAAAATCCTGAATTCAGCAACGTCCTTATAGTTACAGACACAAAGAAGAGTCTGGACAAAATATCCCGTAAGCCTATTACCTTTTGATGTCATGACATGATTTAATTGGCTTTTATATTTGTTTTCCTTTTTGTTGTCACACAGAGCAATCCACTTTGCAGCCTACTCAGAAAGATGCTCCCGATGTTACAAGTCCTAAGACTGTTTCAGACAGGAACACAGAATCCGGTATTGTTCAGAACCAGAATCAGAATAACTTAATTGATGCTAAAGGGGAAATTATTTTCGTTACAGGAGAAAGAAATCCTGCAATTAAAATGCATTTGTTTCATCACAGTGGCCTCTATGATTCTCCCAGATAAATTATTTTGAGAGTTTCCGCTGCCGACGTACCCACCAGAAAACCACAAAACAATTGATCCTGGAGCATTGTAGAGGCCACCATGATTACTTAAGAAATAAGTAACAAACAAAGGTTTATAACAGGAATCCTTTTAGAATGGTGAATGAAAAGTGCCTATTAAGTCTCATCTTCATCTCATTTTCTATATCTAATGTTTAATCTTACAGTGCCCATTGTTGTTGAAGATATCTTAAATGTCACAGAAGTCGGTGTCTCAGGTTGGTAAGGGTGGGTTACTATAAGGATGTCTAAATGTGTCCATTTAAATATCTTTTCCCTTTTTACGCAGAGTCTCCCTCTTCACGAACAACTCAAGAGTATGTTTTACAAAGAATGAATTTGAACACTTTGCTCGACAACAACACTAAATCAGGTAATCGTGCCTTAATTTCACACTTAAACTGGGACATCATGTGTCTTGGTGTACCAGACTCTCGTGTGCTGTGAACAAGCTGTTCCTTGTTGTCCAATCAGTTACTTTAATAAGATACGTTATGTAATATTTTTTTTTACAGTGCATTCATCATCTTCTCCAACTGTTGAAGTCAACAGGGTTTTAACTGTCAGTGATGTAGAGGTCCCAGGAAAAGGCAGACGGTATGGTAAGTAATCATTTAGCACTGTTTTCTCTTGCACTATTTAGAATCAACCGTGTATAAAATAGCATCACAAGTGCTGTAGACTGGTTACTGTGCAAACAAACAATTTCTTCAGATCCCACGGTTGCACCACTTCCTCAAGAGGACAATCCTACACCGCCATTCAATGGAGAAAACACCAACATGACACCGAACACAACATCCCAAGGTCTGGTAAACTGTACTAGTGTAATGTTGTATACTTTTATGATACTTTTGTATTCAAGTGCATTTTATGTACGTATATGCGCTATTGTATTTTTATACTTTGAATTGACTTTTTATTTATTCATTTTCATCTTTTGACAGATTTACTTTTAGGAAATCCAACTACAGCGACAGATGTTATGAATACAACGCAAAATAAGCAAAACATATTTTCACAAATTTGGGAATCTCTCTCATTTAAAAAGGAAAGTCACAACCAAATAGTAAATCACCATGCCAAGTCTACAGTAGTGCCAGTGACTGCTTCAACAGGTATTGTGTTTTGCTTATCTATTTTACTTCTTCAGAGTAGGGATATAGTACAGTATTTACACTATAGCCATTTGGCCAACTTAAGAGATCAACATGCTAACAGAGATCTAACAAAATCAAGCATTTTGTCAAATATTGTATTTCCAGAATCCACACAACAACCTGCCATTAATAGTGGAGGGTCTTTAATTGAGTCAAACCCTGGTGTAAACTCAGGTAAGAGAACTGTTTCTAAGGGCCAGTTTCCAGTAATATACCATAACAATTACTTTGTAGCATATTTTATTCCAGAATGGAAGACAGATGACAACAGACAGGTGTTAGAGAGTGAAATTGAAGCCACACATCAAGTTGCATCAAGTAAGTACAAATCATGGGTAGAAACTAAAAATCAAAAACTAAACTAAACCTTCTCCAGGATCCACACAACAACCTGCCATTGATAGTGGAGGGTCTTTAACTGAGTCAAACCCTAGTGTAAACTCAGGCAAGAGAACTATTTCTAAGGGTCAGTTTAATATACCATAACTGTGTGTGTACTTTTGCAGTGATAATTTCGGAGGAAAAGGAAAATGCAAAATCAAGAATTGCGTTTTGTACATATTCTGCAAAAAAAAAAACTTGTTTATGTATTTTAATTTCCCTGTATCAGACAAGTATTTCATAATCGAGTTTGCACAAAAGGAAAATACAATGATTAAAACTTTTATTGATTACGTTTAATCCTTTTCTGCATCAACTCAAATACAAAAATGCTCGTTGAGGAAAACAGCACAAAAGTTGATTAAATCTTTAAGTTGTGAGAAAAGTCCTGTCAGGCTGTGGCTCAGGGGCCAAACCCACTGGCGACGCATCGCACAACGCTTAACGCACGCGAGGAAAAATAGGATTGTTTCTATTTTGAGGAATGCGTCTTGTGCGTTGCCCCTGGCTCGCGTTACGCACAGCTCAACGTGGCCGCTCCAATTCACCTTCAATTAAATCTATGTCAAAACCATAGACATGTTCAAAACGAGTCAAAAAGGCCACGTGTTTACGCAGGGCAGGTTTATGCAGTCGTAGAGCCTTAAAAATGGCGCTACGTGTTTGCAGACTGGCAGACACAGATGGGTAAAGCGTGTCAAAGCATGGGCTCGGGTGTTTGTGCATAACAAAAGGCTTCCAATGCTACCTTGAGCTAAAAAAAAAAAAAAAAAAATGCTGCGTGCTCACTGTAACTTGAGCAAACAGCCTGTAAATGAACAACATGTAACGCACTGTGCACGTTTGGCTGGAGCGCACACATACAAACAATCTCCTGGAATAACCGTGCGTAAAAGGCACGTCACATGGCCAGGGCGCATGAAGTGTTTGTGAACGTGAGCAGCGCCAAAGCCAGATGCTGATCGCTGGTCAATGGCGTTTGGAATTTATCTTTAAGCCAAGAGAGACGAGTTCTACTAAAGTTCTCCTAATCAAGAGTTTCACTTCCGGGTAAAACGACTGAACGTAATCAATAAAGGTTCATTGTTGTATTTTCTCTGTTGGCTAATATCAAGTTAATGTCTTATATAGGCAAATTTAAAAATCAAAATAGTCAGTATTTTTTATATTGCAACAGTACATGATGTAAACGCATTTTTTAATTTTGCATATTGCTTTTAAAATCGAAAATACAATGAACGCCAAGTACACAGAGCCATAACAATAACTTTCTCACATATTTTATTCCAGAATGGAATACAGATGACAACAGACTTGTGTTACCAAATGAAATTGAAAACGTTACAGAAGCCACACACCAGGTTTCACCAAGTAAGTATAAATGAAGGATAGAAACCAAAAATCGAAAACTAAACTAAACCTTCTCCAGAATCCACACAACAACCTGCCATTGATAGTAGAGGGTCTTTATTTGAGTCAAACCCTGGTGTAAACTCAGGTAACAGAACTGTTTCTAAGGGGCGGTTTCCAGTATTTAACCATAACAATTACTTTGTATCACATTTTATTTCAGAATGGAAGACAGATGACAACAGACAGGTGTTACCAAATGAAATTCAAAATGTTACACAAGCCACACCTCAGGTTTTACCAAGTAAGTACCAATCATGGATAGAAACCAAAAATCAAAAACTAAACCAAATCATCTCCAGAAGTGGTGAATGTTGAATTAATTGTTTATATATTTTTGCTTTTTTTGTGTGCAGCCTCTTTATCATCTAAGCATATTACATCTAATATCAGTGAAAATCTAATCGACACATATATGAAAAGTGGTAAGAAATATCATCCAAATATCAGTCATTAAGATAACATGTCTAAAATTGTTTGTTAAAATGCCCCATGCACAATTTGGCACAGTCTTTACTTCCTATGTGCGTCACCTTATGGTTTAGAAGTGTCCTTTCCTCAGACCATTCCATGACCAGGAACATATAATATCACACATAATATCACAATAAAATTTGCTCTGGTGGAGATGCCCTGTCAAGGCTCCCCCAGTTTTCAACCCTTCATAATCTGGCACTTACTCAAATTCTTGTTCATTTTCACTTCTTCTATCACATCACATTTTGCATATTACATGTATTTCACTCTGTAACACAGTGTTTCTCAACCAGGGGTATGGGGACCCCTGGGGGTACTTGAGGACCTAGCAGGGGGTACTTGGAACTATTTCAGATTGAAAAAAAGGGGAAAATGTAACATATTTATAGTAAAAGCTATATTTTTCAGTAAAATATGTTGCTTTTGGAGAATTGTAGGTTTAATTTGATTGTAACATTGTCCTTTTTCTTACAAATACCACTTTTAAGTAATTACTTTTTAAATAAACTGTAACACCCTTGAGGTAGGGGTACACGGTTGACCACTGAAAGGCTAAAGGGGTACGAAAGACAAAAAAACGTTGGGAACAGATACAATAATTCATCTTTTGAAAAAAGCATCCAAATGCAATAAATCGTGTATACACGTCCTGTCCTTTTTAGAGTCATCATCCTCCAGCTACAATAATCTCAACATGACTGACCTTGAGGGAATGGCCAAGACAGGTAATGGCGTACTTAACTACCAACCCGCTCACATATTATATTATGGTGTTCTTTCTTTTCCCATGTAGAGTGCACTGTGAAAACCATTAAATGCCCAGAAAAGGCCTCCGAAATGCAGACCACTTTTGGATCTTGGCTGCTGGATGCTTCCCTACAAAATGACAATCAATATTGGCTTGCAGAGCACTTTTCAGGTGACTAAAGATTGAATTGTGAATTTAAGCAAGTGCTTTTCTGAAGTGTGTCCTTTTTTTAAGGTCGGATTTTGCTTGAGTACAGAAACATCTCAGCTTCGCAAAATACAAGTGCTAAAATCATTGATGTGCAGGGGTATTACCAAGGTTGTGGTCATGTGGTTTATAAGGGACATTTTTATTTTCACTTGGCTGGAACAAAGAAACTCATGAAGTAAGTATTCAACATCATAAACTTGAAGTTTTATCATCTGTGTAACTTAATTTGATGACTGTCTCCTTATAGATTTAACCTGAAAACAAGAAGAATTGAGAGTCTCACAATGACAAACAGTCGCTATAACGGCCTCAATTATCTTTTAAGAAATTCAAAGACCTATTTTAAGTTTGCCGTGGATGAAAATGGACTGTGGGTTATCTTTGCTTTGAACTCAGAAGACAAAATGATGGTTGCAAAACTAAACCATGAGAGTTTTTCAATGACATCTCCCATTGACATAGCATATCCTACAACCAAAGCAGGAAATGCTTTTATTGCATGTGGAGTGGTTTATGTCAGTGATGATAAAGACAGGAAGATTTCATATGCATTCGACTTGGAAAAGAAAAAACCTGTTGATGTAAATTTTAATGTTAGAGCATCTAATGGGATTTTGGCTATGATGTCGTACTATCCTAACATGAAGAGGATGATTATGTGGGACAATCGCAGTGTCAAAATGTGCAAAGTAAAATATCAAGTTGTTGCTTAAATCATTATTTCTGCTATTTCTATATGATTTTAATATTGTGGTGAAATGGTAATTTATCAAAAATATTGACCATGTTTAAAATAAAATTACTTTTTCTAGACTTTCTAGACTCTTTTCATGTTATAGAATACACCTAAAGATAACTAGTGAACATTTTGTACGATTAGTGGAAGATTCAGCCTTGACATGTTCACTTCAGGGTCTAAGTAAATCTTGATTGTTGTGTGTGTGTGTTTTTTTTTTAATGTGTTTTAAATTGTAGCATGCAACGGTGACCAAAATAAGCAATATCTTAAACAGTGCTCAACTTCGGTTCACCATAATCGTTACATGGATTTTACTCAACTAGCACATCATATCTATATTAGTATTTTTTAGGTAATTATGTAAAGAGGTCGTATTATCGTAGTGCACACAAACGCATCATCACATGCTTGTGCAACAGTAGATATGTAAGGAGCTGGATAGGCGAGTACTGCATTGAAAGCCCCGGCCTGGCCGCCATGTCTTCACCATCTATTTACTTATAGTACAACTGTTAGCTAATGTACTTGACTGTAGTGGGAAGGGTAGTTGCTAGACCTGCATAACAGTTAGCGTTGCATCACTGGTGGTCTTATCCTATCTATGAATTGAAGAACGAATCTTTCACTATATTACGCTTTCCAACAGGAAGAATGAATGTCTTGATCTGAAGTGTAAGAATCAAACAAACAAGCGAAGTGGGAGTGACATAGCACATTTGCTTTTCTCCAAAAGGCTGTCAAGAGATACTACTGGTTTCACCGTGTTCTGTGAGTAACTTCGAGGCTTGTTTTTTTCCCCTTAAATTTATGCTCGGCTGAAGGTTAAATCGTTTGTGCAAGAGTATTGGTAAACCCACAGATTAGCAGCCACAGCGGTGAAGTGGTACTGGTTTGGGCCTGTCCTTTGCTTGCTAACATTTATCTTAGATGTCACTTCTTTAAATTACATAACATTTGCTCTCACATCATTTGAGTATGCGCTCTAGTTACTCTAGTTCAGTACATGTATTTCTAGAAACTTGTCTTTCTATATTCTGCTCTAAAGTCGCTGTAAAAATGACCTGCTAATGCTAGCAGTGACGCCGACGTTATGACATGTTTTGCCACTGGCCTGTTCTACTTTTCCACCGCTGTTGGCAGCAATATTTCTCATCCTTTTATTGCTTTCGTTCCAGGGATTAGAGACTACAGTGGAGTGATGTCCAGTACATGTACTTCGGCTGCTAGGTTAATACTCAATACGACACACAGAGGTAAGAAATAACTAATTTTACTGTGGTGAACACCCGCTGACATTGTACAACGTGCAATGACCTAACCCAGATCCCAGATGTTTGTTGTGACAGTACATAATGTAATGTTGGCTAACGTAAAGGGTCACAGAGTCTGTTATGGAATTGCGACTAGAAGTAAAGTATTACCACCTTTGCCATGGAAACAACAAACGGTTGTTAAAAGAGTTTAACTCTACATAACTTGGTCATGTTTGACTTTATTTTCTCAACATGTCATGGTAGATTCCTTTTAGTTATGGCTTAGTCCTTTTTTACATTAATTAATTATTTACATTACATGTATATTTTTAATTTAGATGCTAGATTTGCTTGTGTAAATCTATTCTATGTTTTTGTTACAGGACTGATATGCTCCCGGATTCAGCTGTATTCATTGAGTCGTCAGCGGTCTCGGGAAAGACATTTACTCTCGAGACTTCATCTAAGAACTTTTTCAGAAACCACAGTCTGTTTTGCCGCTAAAGATGGAACAACAAAGGATGGAGGAAGTGATGGGAAGGTGATTTTATTGACAATTTGCCAGATTTAAACTTAATTTAAATACATTTTTAGTAATAATAATATTTGTAATCCTCATCCTCAATTAGAAAAGCATCAGTGAGGGGAAGAGGCTGTCTGGCTCTGGTGGATCAGGTAAAGGGGGAAGTCAACTCCGTTGTCCCAAATGTGGAGATCCCTGTACACACGTAGAAACGTTTGTATGTAAGTAATCCCACTGCATATTACACTAAAAGCTCTACAACTTGCAGCGGTAATTTTCTAATTGCTTAAATATATTTTTTACAGCATCAACACGATTTGTTAAATGTGAGAAGTGCCATCATTTCTTTGTGGTACTATCTGAAACTGATTCCAAGAAGGGGCTCAGCAAGGAGCCCGAATCAGCGGCCGAGGCTGTGAAACTTGCCTTTGCTCAGAAACCTCCTCCTCCACCAAAGAAGGTGATAATCCACGCAAACAATCACACACACGTAAACACACACACATAAACACCAACAAATACACAAACAAAAGAGTAACCAATACAAACCGTGATTTACCTGCATTTTTGTTTGTTTCAGATATATGCATACCTTGACAAATATGTTGTTGGACAGTCCTATGCGAAGAAGGTTCTGGCAGTTGCAGTGTACAATCACTACAAGCGCATCTACAACAACATCCCGGCAGGAAACAGACAACAAGTGGAGGTGGAGAAGCAGCCCTCTTTAACTCCACGAGGTTGGTTCCTGGATCATTATGCAGAAGGGGAAAGCATTTTTTTTTTTTCCAGATTGCTGCTGTGTAAGAAAATAAACTGGACGTTTTACTTGCATACTTGGGCACAAAGCACAAAGGCAATAATCAGTTTAGCTAGCCACGTTTTAAATGGTGCAGCAGTCATGTGGATGCTGCCTTCATTCTGTATTATTTGGCATTTGTTCAATATTATTTTTGCTCAACTATCACTTCTTGCAGCACTGTATCAATAATTGTATAAAGGTAATATTGATTTGAGTAATTCCATCCTCTTCTTGTAGAGCTAGAGATGAGAAGACGAGAGGATGAATACAGATTCACAAGTAAGTGAATATTTTTGAATTGTACAAATGCCAAAACGTACAGACACTTCTTACAAACAAGCATTTCATTTTCATTTATTTATTAAAGGCAACTTTGTTCATCTCTTTTTTAATAATCAACTTTATGGGTAAACACAAACAATAACACTTGAAATCACCCTGGCCTACTCTTAAGTCTACTATCTCAGTTCTGCCCTTGGCGGCACTGACCAGAACAGGGGTATAATTAGCCTGAAACCAAAACTCACGGCTCTCCAAAACATATCGTATGAAATCCGCAGCCTAATGCATTTCCCTGCTGGGGTCGCTCTCCAGGCCCACTGGATGAAAGTTAATCTTGACCTGTTGCTTGATTTTGCAGAGTTGTTGCAGATTGCGGGGATCAGTCCTCATGGAAACGCTCTGGGAGCAACAATGCAGCAGCAAGCGAGTCAGCAGGCCCCTCAAGAGAAGAGAGGAGGGGAGATCTTAGACTCTACACATACGGATATTAAACTTGAGAAGAGTAACATAATTCTTTTAGGCCCAACAGGATCTGGTGAGAAGCCATTTGCATTTACCGTATGTAGGCCAGCACTATGTAGGCCAGCATTATGTAATGTCTACTACAACAACCTGCTCCATTAAATTTGTCACAGGGAAAACGTTGTTGGCACAGACACTGGCCAGATGTCTCGATGTCCCCTTTGCTATTTGTGATTGCACAACGCTAACTCAAGCTGGATATGTGGGAGAAGACATTGAGTCCGTTATTGCAAAGCTGCTACAAGATGCTAACTATTCAGTGGAAAAAGCTCAACAAGGTGAGCGTTGGAGAACCAAGTCGTATTTCAATTGCCACACTGTTTGACACTGTGTGCTATTTGTTTCCTTTTTCTTCAGGTATTGTGTTTCTGGATGAGGTGGATAAGATCGGTAGTGTACCAGGAATCCACCAGCTTAGAGATGTTGGAGGAGAAGGAGTCCAGCAGGTGTGACTTGCTGTCTTAGTCTGTTCTACTTGCACATTTCTCATGTTATATAATGTCGAAATTCTTGTTTTTCCCAGGGTTTGCTTAAACTGCTGGAAGGGACCATTGTCAATGTTCCTGAGAAAAACTCAAGAAAACTAAGAGGGGAGACCGTGCAAGTAGACACAACTAATATTCTGTTTGTTGCTTCTGGTGCCTTCAATGGACTTGACCGAATCATCAGCAGAAGAAAGAATGAAAAGGTGCAAGTACTGTAGTAAAATGGATTTTGGTTTGAATGGCATTTTAACATGAGCATATTTTTGACCCTGCAGTATTTGGGCTTTGGAACTCCATCAAACCTAGGGAAGGGTCGTCGTGCTGCAGCCGCCGCTGATTTGGCAAACACGAGCGGAGAGACTGACACTGTAGCAGAGATCGAGGAGAAAGACAGACTTCTGAAACTCGTAGAGGCTCGAGACCTGATCGAGTTTGGGATGATCCCAGAGTTTGTGGGCCGTTTGCCTGTGGTAGTCCCCCTGCACAGTCTGGATGAGGAGACACTAGTCCGTATTCTCACTGAACCTCGAAATGCTGTGGTGCCTCAGTACCAAGCTTTGTTCAGTATGGATAAAGTATGTTGTGTTTTGCAGACTAAATTAATAAAATATGTATATAGGTATAGGTATATATTTAAATCTGCATTTCTTTTTCTTTTCTTTTTTTAGTGTGAACTGAATGTTACTCAAGATGCCTTGAAAGCCATTGCCAGGATGGCCCTGGAAAGGAAGACTGGGGCTCGTGGTCTCAGATCTATAATGGTATCTGTTATTTTTTCTTTTTAGCTATATTCATTTGACAAAAATGTTCAATATGATAATTTTCAAAATCCCATCTACAGGAAAAACTGCTGCTGGAGCCTATGTTTGAGGTTCCCCACTCAGACATTATTGCTGTTGAACTAAACAAAGAAGTTGTTCATGGAAAATCTGACCCTGGGTATATCAGGTTAGTATGTCAGGGTTTAACACTCATTATAAAGGGACACATCAACCAATTTCAATCTTTTTTTTTTCTTTTTCTAATGAATATCCCAAGCAACAGTTGCCATTTCAAACAAATGACTCAAACAAAGTTTAAATGAACCGTCAAAATAAACAATTATCGTTATAATATGAAATTATGCACAGATGACTGAGGAATGGACTAGATTAGTTGATAGGCCTTGTTTAGATACTGAGATACCCGATTATTTGTATTAATCTAATCCAGAGAATTGTGTTAACTTCCTGTTTCCAGAGCACCGGCCAAAGAGTCAACTGAGGAGGAATACGACTCGGGCATTGAGGAGGAGAACTGGCCCAGACAGGCTGACGCCGCAAACAACTAAACCATGCGTCACTCATTTCATAAACCCTGACAGTGCCCTCAGAAATGTACAGATTTCTATGGACTTTTTGAATAATCACTGATTTTAAAGCCTTGTATTAACAAGCTGAGGAAAGTTTTTAGTTAAGCTAATGAAGGCTTCTGGTGATTTTTACTGAACAAATTAAAAGTGTGTAACACCTTTGGTCCTGTGTATCACACATTAATTCACTAGCTCTATGCTAATGGTGGACCTTTTTATGTATTCAATCTCCGGATTGTTAACATTTTATCTATATAAAGATAATGCAATTTTATGCTATATGTTTTGTAGCTAGTGTTTGTTTTTTTGTGGTGAATGGCTCTGACATCGAGGGAAACAATGGACATTATGGGATCATGTACACTTGAACTGGGTGATGCAACGCAGGGGTGTCCAAACTTTGGTGTGGGGTTTTGCTGGGTCTTATTTGGCCCAAATTGCCATATATAGAACTTTGATTGCAAGTTCCAGGAATAATATACTGAAAAATATGCGGCGGCAGTTAAAACTTCTCTTGATTGAAATTTTAATTTCTAAAACGAAGGAAGTTAAAAATCTATAGTGAGCCAAAACCCTCCAAAGTTTGGATACCCCTGATGTGAAAGTGTAGGTCTAATGTTACTATTTCAACTAATGCCTTACAACTAAAGGGCATGATATTCCACAAGCATCAAAATGTTGATGTTGAACACCATTGTCACAATGGTGTAAGAACAGACTGTAATGGTGTAAGAACATACTGTAAAATTTGAGTTCTCCGCACAATAAGTGTATTGAAGTAGTCCTTTAAAAACATTACATTAAGTAGGAAATTAAGTGTTTCAAGTGTAAGACATCTGAAGACGTAAATAGTGACCGTTTAAACCGAACAGTGGTTCTTTATAGTGATGCTTCCTCTACTCGCCCAGAGAATGTACTTATTCCATCACACCTTTATCTGTGGCTCAGGTGTCTCCGTCACAATCCAGGGATATCACTTGGCGTATAGGCGTTTTGTGTCTCCAGTTAGTCATCCTTAACTGAAATAAACATATACCTTGTTCCATAACATCATTTTCTCTTCATGAAACTTCCTGAAACTCAGTTGTCACCAGCATTGGGAACCCTGCCAACTTGGTATTAACTGAGTGGCACCAAAATACCCTCATCTGTAAACAAGCGTGTATGAAATTCTCACTTGGATACAGCTGTACTGTGAAAATACTTTGTGCTTCAAAATAAGATTAAATCAGATCTTTTCTTTCTTTGAGTTTACTCTCATTCACATATCATCCGCGTTAGGTGCAATCTGTTACACAGCTGTTAAACTCCACCAGTTTTGTTGTAATTGTCAAAATACAAATAAAATATATAAATGTCCTCATTTTGAGAGTCCTACATTGTACCAGCATGCATTATGTAGCAAATCTCAGGATATTATTTGCCATAATTTTTATTAAAGTTACTGAATGCAGCATGTGCCCCGGGTTCAGCTTTGTATAAAATGTTTTCTTTAAAGCAATGTAGGCTGTAAACTGTCAACATACAACAGTACAATTATTATTAGTGTGAAGCCCAGGAAAAATTGTCCTTATCATATGTGCGACTGTGACAGAGGCAGACTTAATTAATAATTACATTTTTCAGATTGACGTAAATTAATTTAAAATGACATTTATTTAAACTATTATTCAAAGTTGTATTTATTTACTGTAGTAATCTGCTTTGTAACAATTGTTGTTGTAATAACTTGTTGTACCTATGTAGTGCATACACAATGGAATAATGTGTGTTAGTACATAATGTAATAAGACAAAAGACCCTTTGGGTTAGGGTCTTATCTCATTTTGTACCTCCAAACACATATATACATATAGGTACAATTTATTAGGCCTACACATTACATAGCAGATTACATTGTACTAAATTGGTACAATGTATCTAGGGGTAGTACCTGAGTAAATATTTCACTTGTATGCCACTTTCAGTAGGCCACTTTGACTAAAATAAGCTCATACAAAACTGAAACACTGATCTTTGCTCCAGACCACGAGATCGTCCTGATCAAACCACACCTTGGCTCTCTCGGGCTCCTCTGTCACATCCAGCCTCAGAAACCTGGGGGTTGTGTTTGATCAGACCATATCTTGGAAACACACGCAGCTTGTCCGAAAGTGCTTTTATCATCTCAGAAACGTCTCTATAATTTGCTTGAGAAATAAAATAGCATCAGATGCGTCCATTCATTTGATTATTTTAAGGTGGTGTATCACAGCAAGGTTGTATAGTTTTACCTAGGAAACCAGAGAAATTCTACAAACTCATGTAAATGCACCAATAACCCAGATCATAAAGTTACATTTTAAAGTAACTTTTTCTGCTCTTAGTAATGAAAACATCCTTCATTATATTTCCCGGGAAGAGGCAGAACCGGGGGGACTTGTCATGTCAGACTGTAGCCTCCTTTTAAAAAAGGTAAGCGCTTTAGACATAAACTTTACTTACTTACTTTCTACTCCTCTACCCACAGTATAATCTATTATATTAAGTGAACATTACAGTGTTTTCCTATGAACAAATCCCATGTGTACTCTACTCACTACTTAGGATTACAGACGTCTGAGATATTATTGGTAAACAACTCAAGATGATGTCAAAGGCTTAGTGATGAGAGGATTTATCAAGTTAATCAGTTGCACAGCCATTGAGGACCACATACTGACACCAACAAACCTTCATGGAATATATTTGTACCAAAAGGCTCAAATTAAATAGCCCACTGTTTGGCTGCCAACATTTTTGTGACAATGAATACGCTCGAGGATGTCCCATTTCAAACTTATTTGGGTCCAGTGAAGGAGGAAGTGCCACGAGTCACAATTCCGGAAATTTCCACGTCAGACTGCGCTCAGATACTACAGGAAACTCAAGTAAGGGTGAAGTCAGTGTAACGCCTCATTTGAAAGCTAAGACTTACAAAACTGATTTTTTGTCATGTTTTTTTTCATCGCTTTTTCCCCTTGCTTTTTATTGTGTTATTGTTGCTTTTCCAGCACGTTTTTTTCATTCTTTTGTGACTCTATTTTGGTTTTTCATCATGTTGTTTATTTTGTATTTGCCGCTGTTTGTTGCCTTTTTTTGGGTCATTTTTGTTGTTGCATTTTCAGCCTCGTTTTCACTGCAATTTTGATGCTTTTTTCACAAAGCTTTAGATTTAGGTAAAGCTGAACTGGAGAAAATGTGGTCTGTTAAAGTGGTGGTTATCAAGTTAATAATGTTGTGAAATATGGAGCTAAAATGTAATGATTGATACTGGGATGCTTTCCCTTGATATACTTGATATTTCTCCCTACAGTATGAATTCAGCCTGGAGAAGTGGATCTTGGGGGGACAGCAGCTCCCTGGTGTGGCACCATCCTGCCCCCCATACTGGCTGCTCTTTGATTGCCCACAGGACAGCAGCAGATCCAGCCTTTGGGCTCTCAGCCCCCGAGCCCGCAGCTACAGTCTGAACTCTGCTGACTCCTGGCAGCACCGTCGCACCATTAAGTTCCTCCTGTGTGATTCTGATGAGGAGGACACCTGCTGCAAACACAGCAGTGATGCTTATTATGAGGAGTCCCCTTGTATGCAGATGGAGCGGCCCCGAAGCGCAGCCCCTCGTGATCCTTTATTCAGAGTCAAAGACCTGCACAAGGGGCCAAGCAGGGCACAGTCTCCACAGGGTGTCAGCAGTCTCCGCAAGTGCAGACCACTTTCAGATGAGAGGCACCAGCCACAGCCAGTCAGTCCTCTGTCTCAGAAGAACTCCAAGAGGCGCAGGTCACTGGGCTCTCTTACCAGAAAGTATTCTCCAAATACAGCCCATGTTGGGGAAAGAAGACTGCTGCAAGAACGGCCCTCCTCTGCAGGGCCTGTGGTCAAAAACCACAGAAAAAAGGTTAGGAGGGTTTACAGTACTTACAAAAACAGACATTGCTTGTTTGACATGCTTGCTGTTTGACAGGCTGTAGGCCCTGGTACCTACAGTGGGGCCTTTCTGGACACTGCAGCTGAGCTTCTGTCAGCGCTCACAGAGGAGGAACGAGACGTCCTTGAAACAATCACTCAGAAGGGCTACACATTACGGCGAGCCATCCTGGCCATGCAGAAGACTGGCTACAGAAGTTCAGAAAAGGTAGTAGGCCTACACAAAAACACAGTCCTTTCAAAACTATAGTTATATAGCTGTTCTGCTCAACAGATTCTGCGGTATTTGGCTGCCAATGAGCGTCTGTGTCAGCTTGGTTATGATGAAGGACAAGTGGAGGAAGCATTGGAAATGTTTCAGAACTGTGAGAACAAGGTAACGCACTATGGTAAACAGGAGTCTGAAGTTCAAAGATAATTTGCAGATTTCTTATACTTCCCATTTCAGGCAGCAGAATTCCTGCAACTCTTGGCACAATTTAATGAAATGGGATTTCAACAAAGTGCAATTAAAGAAGTACTGCTGGTTCATGAAAACCACCGCGAGAAGGCTCTGGAAGAACTCATGTCACGCCTGGGCTGAGGCAGTGTGCATATATACACCATCAATTAACAAAAAACAGAGTGATAACTTTTAAAACGTTTATTTACAAACAGAATTTAGTGCACTCAAAAATATAAAAATTCAAGAGCTTGTGTAAATGTCATTACAGCGGGATGAGAAAATGGTGCACTATAAAGCTGGAGTCCAATAAAGCATAAAAAGTAGTGCCATACCTGTATCTTGACTAGAAAAAGCTGAATAGAAAACATTGCATACAAGAGTACAGAATAACTGCACAAAGAAACAACCTACAAATAAAAGACATAAAACAATTCCTCAAGCCTCTGATCACACTTTATATATATTTACATTTTTTTGTGAAGGTTTACATAAAAATTCCCTGTTGTGCACAATTTTAAATACATCAGATGCTGGACGACTCCTGGTTCTGCTCGACCCATTGTCAGTGATGGCTAACAGTGGAGTTTAGTCCTCCCTCCTTCAAATTCGTGTTACGAGCTTTCGCGAGGTCCCTCTGTAAAGAAGAGTCTAAAGTTAGTGGTGGTTTGCAAATAGCATTAATAATTTTAATGTATTATTTTGATTGGCATGGAGTTGTCTGGATAGTTGAGGAATTACAAATGAGAATCACATGGTAATTTCTGAAATAAATAAAAAGTATGCCAAACACAGCCCTCAGTCATACAGTTAGATCTGTAAGCACCTGGACAGTGACTGAAACGGTTCTTTTACCTGTTTGTCAAAGTTTATTAAAAATACATTATCGGGCTTGAAGTGCAGACTGAGTTTTTAAGAATTGATGTGAATAAGTCAATTTAAGACCATATTACATTACTGTAGTTTCAATAACTTAATTAAAGAACACATATTCAGTCACTGTCCAAATACATAAAGACCTAAGAAAGCTTGGTCTCATATTGCCTCAGCATTACCATCACTGAGGACAAACATTTTTAGGCTTTTAGACTGTTCTCAATTGTCTTAATTGGACCAGTGATTGAACAAACTGAGAGCCACATTTACCGCAAATTCCATATAGGAGTTTAAGGTGATGGTGTGATCTTGAGTATCCTGAGACCTTAATGAGCCAGTCGGAGTGTTTCTTTGAAGGCTGGAGATGTTCTCCTTGTTTCGCTCAAGTAAGCGAGGAGTCTTCCCAGGGGTTCGCAAAGCAAGACACTACAACAAATCATTTGTAACAGAGTAAGTGACACATCTACACGTATATGAAGCGAAATATTTGAAAGGCGCTCTGTGCGTACCTTGCTAGCTGACAAGGGTGGTTTCTGAATTGAAGACTGGCAGAGTGTTCCACCAAGGAAGCTTGTTGGAGTGGACAATGTTGACGCACCGATAAGCTGGCAAGGATAATAATCAAATATTAAGTTTCAGCTTAATGATGAAATATTGAGAATACTTTAATGTCTTACCCTTCTCATTTTGCCAGGTGTGGGAGTTCCAGCAATCCGCCTTTTGGATGGTGTCCTTATAGAAGTTCCAAACATCATATCTTCCTCAGTCTGCTTTGTTTTCTTCATTTGCTGAATCACACAAAAAATGTATATAACATTGCACTGAATCACACACGTGAACATTATTGAGGGGGGAGTAAAAACATACCCTTTCAAGTTTCTCCTTCTCCTTCTCATTGTGGTGGTTTTGCCACTGCTGCTGAACATACTCAAGAAACAACTGTCCATTCACAAGGAACTCCCGGCCATTCTCCTGCTCCCAGATATCGATTTGGGTTTTAAGGATCTTCTCCAGCTACAACAGGAAACCATATGCAATTTTAGAAACAACTAGATTAAACTCCTTTCTTCATACAGACAGAGGTTTGCTTCCATTACTTTAGGTAAGCTTTTTTGCAAGTCGGTTCTCTGCTTCTCCTCTTTAAGAAGATTCCCTCCTCTGTTGTTGAACCTTGCAGGGTCATTGGCTTTTTTCTGTGATGGAAAATACAGGGTATAACAATAACTTGTAAATCAGACACAAATTTAAGTCAAACTTTCAATACTAACGTCAAGCTCCAAGTACAACGTCCAGTTCGACTGCCATTTAGTAACCCCCTCAAACAGTTCTTTGTGGTCCTCGTAGCATTTCTTCAGCTTGGTGATCTCCGCTTCATGCAGATTGAGCAGGTCTTCAGTAAAGTCCTCTAAAAATTGTTGTGATGTTAGATTAATTTGACCGGATAATTCTGACATACATTTCACAAATAAAGCCCCTACCATCTTGATATGCCGAAAAGGCTTGGCATTGCTCTTGACTGTAGAAGCATTTCTCCCAAAAAAGTGCAATCTCAGACCTGATGTTTTCAGTCACACTTTTCAGGCTCTGAATTTTCAAGACCTCAAGACGCTGGAGCTCGGTCTGCAGCTGTAAAAGGAAACGCGTTTAGATGGCGGGGGCAGGGTGAATAAAAAGACAATGAAACAAAAATGTGCCCCTTACTGCTTCTACGTTTTTCTTTTTTATATTAAGCATATGTTCAGACAGAGAATGCCTTTCCTCTTCGGAGGTTTTAAGCCGTTCCCAGAGCTCCTGTATTTTTGTGCGGTAAAAAGCACAGCGTCTCTCTATATCAGCTTTACGTTCTCGTAGCTGAAAGGGCAGGATGAATATGGTCATTATAAAAAAATGTATACTGTATTGAAAGATTAACATATTGTAGATGTTATACCTGGCTAAGGAGAGTCTTCAAAGCAGAGATGTTGTCAGTTGACAAACAAAATGAGTCTTCATCCTCACACATCACATCCATCTCAAAACTCGTCTCTGGCTGATGTTCCAGGTCCTCCATACAAAGGGCAATTTCCTTCTTCAAACCGACAAACTCCTCATGGCGTTGCTCCTAAAAAAAAACAGGCAAGTTAAATCAAAATATAAAAACTAACCAGAGTAATATGCGATGCAAATAAAGAAACCTTTTGTTTGGCAAGATCATCCAGGTAGGCACGGTAAGCCTCCAGCTGCTTCAAAGAAGGAACACAGTCCTTGTCAATGGAGAAAGGCGTGGTGCACATAATGTCACACAGCTCACAGTCTTTGACGATGAGACTTTTCAATTCTTCCAGTCGCTGTTTTTTGTGTTCATTGAGGCCCTCTAGTTGTGTGCGGCTGTTTTTCTCCATTTGCAAAATGGTGCAGCCACTCTCCTCCTTTCCTCCCAAAACAAGTCACCATAAGTACATCATTTTATAAAATAAATAAACATAAATAAATAATACAAACCTCAAATGGGGGCAGCTGGAGTTCACTGTACAAATGTTTTATTTTTTCTTTATTTTCATTGATGGTTTTTATCAGATTGTTCTTGAGATTCTCTTCCTCCAAGATCATCATATCCAGTAAATGCTGTAGAGGTAAAAGAATATTACGCAACTCATATAGGATACTTAATCTCAAGAAAATCTCTGAAATGATAAACCAACTTTAATGTAGCCATGGACTCCATTGGTTCGTGTGACACGTTGCTCCTCAGGGATTCCAATTTCCTCCCATATGTCCTGCAATTTGGCCATTGCCCTGTTGAAGTAAGCAACGGACTCTGCGGCGTGGACCTCACTGAAAACAGACAAGAAGTCAGTGGTCACACTGCACTTACCTGCTAAACCAGCTCCAAATTCCCAAAAGCCTAAATTCTACAACCTAACCTATTTTTAAGCATTTTCAATGATCTTTTTTAAAAATTATATGAAGATTGTCAATCCTATCTCTGTAAATAAAAAGTTAATGCATTATGTGTTACCAAACTGCAAGTTAGCTTTGATTGATTGATTATTCCTTGTTCAATGTACATTACATAAACATGCATTCATGACATTTTTACATGCTTTCATACACATAATAAAGTATATGTGAGAGGAAGAAAACCTATAAGTCCCCACCCGTGTAAGTATCATTATTTCATTCATGTGGTTGGAGCCAGTAGCAGGGCAATGTACAACAACCAGCACAATGATCCCAGCCAATCCCTACAAAATCATAATAGTTTGTTGGCTAACGACTAAAATAAAAAACACATTTTAACGTGGTCGATGCTTTGTGCTTCCATTTATGCAGCAAAAAACCCCACAGACAAACAGAACTATCAGGTTAAAACGTCGATAAATTCAAATTGTGTTTGCTATTTAACTTAAGCTAGCACTAGCATTTTTCTTGACCAGGTTAAACCGTGGGTTAAAACATTTTTAGCAAATCGGACTCTATTACCAACCTCTCTCTCATTTTGCGTCTACGTCCGTCCAGCATTAATGTTTAAATGTCGATATCTTCTTGGAAAAATAAAACGAGGCTTTGAAAAATAAAAAAAGGCAGCCAAAAACCGTTCTCCGGTGTTCCTTGTTGTGACTCCGCCGTAACGTTTGAGACTGAAGTTTGAAATATGCACCGATACCTCAGCGCCGCTCCCATTGGCTGAAGGAACTGACGTAAGCACGTAAGCGTCCAAATGGGCGGCGCGAGCTGCCTAGCTTTTTGGGTTTGTTTGTTTGTTTGTTTTTTACTCTTCAAGTCTCACAGAAGATTCATTACAGTATGTAACCTACATCTAATAATCATACAAGACCCACTTTAGAATAGACTTTTATTCTGTACTGTACGGTGACGGTGAGTGAACCAAGTAAGTAAAACAAATATGTATTTTAATTCTGAAGTCGTCATTTAGGTCATTAGCATCAACATATTTGTAATGTTTTGTTTTTTGTGGTGTATTACATTCAAGTAATTTTAAACTAAACAAAAGTTGTAGCCAACTAATGTTATGGTTGTAGAAAAGGACATCTCACACCTTTGAAATTTATTTTGAAATAAAAACAAATACTATCTAAGATCAACAAATAGTGGACTAGTTTCTGAAAGACCTGCAAAAAATACTATACAATGTAAATGAGGGTTTTATTTATTACATTTCATTTCTACACAAAAAAAAACATGCTGTTTTTAAATAATACAAAAGTAAAGAAACACTTCTTCAGGCTGATTTGGCTTAAGTGATTTCAGTGGTATAAAACTTTTGTCCTCTATTCTTTTCAGTGTGAATAGTGGTGAAGATAATGGTGTCTCAGCACATCATCACTGAACTGGTAAGTGAGTTTTTTCTTGACTTTTTTAATTTCTCCTGTTTTGCCATAGTTCCTGAGAGCTCTTGCCATTTTTTGGTAGGTCATCTTCTTGCGGTTTCCTTTCTGAAGGCCCCACTGACTGGCCAGAACCTCCTTGTGTTTGGTGGAGAACTGGAAAATGCCCTTGTCCTGGTCCACCCACCAGATACTGTCGCTCATGTCACCATTTCGGAGCAGGTCCAGAAGGAACTGGTACAAGCGGATCTTTTTCTTGTTACCTAGAAACACACCCAGGTAGAGTTTCAGCTGTTGTTTTTTAGTACATCACTTTAATGAACCCTAGTACAATTTGGTCCACTTACTTGTGTCCCTCCTTATAGAGGACAACCTGTGGGGTTCATAGTCATCTTCTCCTTCAGACACCTCCAGTGGGGGACTTACTACTCTCTGTTCCTCCTCTGAGTAGTAATGAACCGGTGAAGGGGCAGGTGGGTACTGGTAGCATAACGTTGGGCCATAATAAGGGATCTTGAACAAATGACAACAAATATAATTTTCCTTTTAACTTTAGTCTTTTTGTGACAAGACTTTACGGTCAAAACCAAAAATGACATTACTTTGCCAATCATTTAATTAAATTAATTTAATTTAAAGCCTCACGGCGGAACATTTATAGAAACAAACATTTATTATTTTATGTGAGTTTTTATTTGCGTAAAATACTCTAAAAACATATTTATTTCCTGTGAATGAGCTCACCTTACTTCAGAGCTGATTTATACCTTTAATGAGAGCTGGACATCACCAGCGTGTCTCCACTGAAATGTCGCTATTTGTCAACCAAACATGAGGTACAGTATATTAGACCAGGAATTCACAAACCTTTCACACCAAGTACCACCTCATGAAATATTTGACCTTCCAAGTACCACCAGGCCTACATCTAGGGCTGCAACTAACGATTATTTGGTAATCGATTATTCTACCGATTATTTTCACGTGTAATGGTGTTTGAAAATGTTATTTTTTTTTATCACATAACACTAAAGTGGCATCGCTTGAGGATGTGTTGATGGAGTAAACTTAAAGTGAATGTTTGTTGGAGGCTCTTGGCACTAATTCTGCCTCTGATTGGATGAGACACAGCCGAATATTTATGAACTACAGACCCTTACTTTAAAAAAAATGCACAATTTTCATGTCATTTTTGCTCTATTTGAGTCTGCGTTTACTAGAAAACAATTAAAAGATTACTAGAATAGTTGTCTACTATTTCAATAATCGAATAGTTGTTGATTAATCAATTAGTTGTTTCAGCCCTACCTTAATCAAGATCAAACCAGGACTGAACCAGATGTGAAATAGAACTAAATTGGAGTAAATTGTAAACTGAGCGTAAATCATGACTAAACCAGAAAAACAACTAACTTATCTTAAAGGCATTTTTCGAATAAGTAAAACGTAGCAGAGTGAAAACCAAAATATGACAGGCCTGTGTTAAATTGATTGCACGGTGTAAAGATGACAGAGAAGACGTTTAGCTCACACAGTGATGAGGTGAAGGGATACATGTCCCACACACGGAGACGTGAATCCTCATGGTTGTGTTGAGTTCTGTATGTTCACATGAAGTCAGTGAAATCAGGGGAACGGTTGTAGTAGATCTGCCCATAAACACGAGGAGAGTGTGTGCAAAAACAGCTTACAAAGAAATCCCCTCATACTTTGTAGTTACCGTAATATACTGAAAATGGTCATATGATCACTTTAAGGGACAAGGTTTTACGTGTGTGGGGTGTTTGGAGATGTCGTCATCAGATGGTCTCCGTTTTGGACAAAGAGCTGACCACAGCTCAGCATCAGAGCACTCAGGAAGTGAAATGAGTAGCTTTTTTGTCCATGTGAATCACAACCATGTGAATCACAACCAGGCTCTCCTTAAAAGAGTGGGTGATTGTACATTTTAGCAAAATGTTTAATTTCAGTGCATGGATTAAATCATTATACAAATATTAACCGTTAAGAGCTATAAAACAATAAGAAAACGTGCATCCCTAACCTGGAATGTTCCGCACTGTGGATTTAATTCTATAAAACTGAGGCAAACACAGTATTAAATTGTTTTCTACAACAAATTTCAGCAAATTCTGCACATTGTTTTTGATGGCATTAGCACTTTGTCTTAGTCAACATAGACTGATAAAAAAAAGAGGAAGTAGCTTTGTAAAATAGAAACACTGGCAACAAGACTGCAAACTGCAGATTTCAGAAAGATTATCTTCGACTGTCCCAAATAATTATTAAGCATAAAAATATCTTTATGTTTTTTTAGGGTATTACTGCATGTGCTGTTGGCAGTATTTAATTTTTAGTCAGTAATGTAGCAGCCTGTACAATAATAATATTCAAACAGAAATATCATATTAGATCTGTGTTCAAGGCTACAACTAGAAGGTGTTTTAGAATTAAGATGGGTGAATGTCAACTAAAATGTCAGTAGATTTCCCAGAAAGTGCACTTACTTGTGGAGACATTGACAATGGTATGAGTGGTGGATCTATGTGAAGAGGCAATGCCTCGCCGTTGTAGCGGAAAGGCTGTGTGAGCTGCTGAGGCGACACTGACTGTAGCTCTGTCAGATGGTTTACAGAAGAGTTTTCAAAGTCTGCTTGCTGCACACGTTCCGAGTGCAATGTCCATCTATGCTCTGAGGAAATACATCAAGGTTAGATGCAAAATTGACTTCAAAATGACTAATGTTGTCTCACCTTCGTAAATATCACCTATGTTGAGGTAAGGGTAAAGATCGGTTGGTGGACGATAAGGCCCCGGCTCATTTGGAACAATTTCTTCTGAACCCTACAAAATAAATTAGAATTTTCCTAGAAGTTTGTCCTTCCAAATTTGAAGGATGTGCTCGGTGCTACACTTGTTCAGCACATTCTACAATGAATCATACTAAACAAGAACGGTAAATCGTTGCTTCAAAGCGTACTTACAGAAATGACATATCCATCCATTATAAAGGCGCTGACATAAGACTGTCACTGGTGATGGATGTTCTGCTTTTCCTATTGCTTTTCTGTGACACCAACTTCATTTGTCAAGTAGGAAGTGAAACTGAGCTGTGAGCCGGACTTAAAGGCCACATTTGTATCAGCCAATTGTCTAATTCATACAATCCGCCAGTTTCTGATGTCAAACTCAAGTCTATGTTCTTTCTCAATAATTTGTTTTCCATTACACTTAAGTTTAGTTTTTTTTCTTTTCTCTGCAATGCCATGATACCATTCACTGAGAAAAGCGAAGATGTTAATGTGAATAGTTTAAAGTAATAAGGATGCAATTATTCATATTAAAATAATATTAGTATAGTTTTGTCACTTTGTAGCTTGCTAAACAGTGGATACTTATACGGTTTAGATATGACACAAAATTAATGATGAAACTAAAAGTGAAGTTTGGATCTGGCCTGTTCCTCATTTAACTGGGCATTAGGGCTAAATTTGAGGAAGTAAAGCCCATGAGAATAAAACCACAGGACTGAGGCCACTGTGTCCCAACTCATGAGTTGCACGCCCCAAATCAGTTCTCTTCACTATAAGGCTTTTGTTGTGTTGGATCTGAGAACGAAATTGTGGACATTAGACATTGCCTTAAACACAGGTAGAGGAAAGGTAGTTGTGATCCCATGAATGTTGTTTTAAATTCTGAATGAGGGACTTCCTGTTTACAACTTTGTCCATCTGTCAGGGCTGTCCTCTGCTGTACGTGCAGGGCATCTTTCTTGTGAATAATGTCTTGGATTTGTATTTAGCTTTGTCTCCATCTGCTGGATAGAGATGCTGAAGTGACCAGTATCTAGGCTATAGAGGCAGTAGTTCACTGTCGTAGAGGAGAGGGGGAAACAACCAAAATAGCACAGCGAGGCCCATATGTATTTATCCCATCATGTCTTGCCACTATTGACTGTTTCATTTGTGCTCGGCGGACTGCGGACTGTAAAAGATTGGACGATGTATCTGCGTTTTACATTTGCGCGTATGGCTCAATTTCCTCCGCACCACCTCATTCACTGACAGCTTGAGCCAGCCAGCCATCCATCCCTCAAGCCCCGTGAGCCAGGAGCGGATCGAGCGCCGACCGTCCCGCGGAAACACCACGGCGTATGGAACATGGCTGCGATGAGGACTTTAACCGTGGCGGGTTTGTGTTTGGCTTTTTGCGCCCTGGGGCTCATAGCAGTGGCGCTCAGCACGGACAACTGGTACGAGACGGACGCCAGGAGACACCGGGAACGCTGCAAGACGTATTCCAATAAGAGAAACGACCCCGGTTTCATTTACATCTCCAACCTGCCTCTGCGGATGCTGCCGAAGGAGAAGCATGTGGAGCGAAAGGGCTCCGGTGTGAGCGGCGAGATGCTGCTGCGGGCTAAGCGGCACCTCTCGCCCCTCGCCTCGGCCATGGAGTCGCTCTGCAGTCGGCAATACAACTCCACTATCACGGGACTGTGGAAGAAGTGCCACAGAGAGGGGTTTGATTTGGAAACGGAGGATTTAATCTTTAAAGGTTTGTGTCTTGTAGTCAACTGTTCACGCGCCCTGTGTGTGTTCTTGTATTGGCAGCCTCATTGTGTCATGAATGCGCTATCCAAGGTGATGCGCACAGCCCTCTCAGGCCTACGCAGTGCTCGAACACGGAGTACAGTTACAATCCAGTGCTGATTTTTACCAACAGGGGCACCCCGTAGTAACACATATGGATAGGATAAACTGTTCCGCTTGTCCCATTGTTGTGTGGGTGGACGGGTGGGTGATGGAGCATAAAAGGGGATGCTTTTCGGGAGGCTGAGAGGTGAGGGTGTGGGGGTGGCAGCAGAGAGCTTTGTGGTATCCTGTCTCAGCATCTATTTGACTTATGTTGTTTACACGCATAGGATTGGTCCCACGCTGCACGCCAATAAAATACTACTACTCATCTTCAGCGCTGCCCAGGAATCTGCCTGTCAATCTGACAAAGACTATACGCCAAGATGAGTGGCACGCGCTCCGTGAGTGTTCCGACCCCTCTTGCATCTATTTCAAGCTGTTATTTAACACGTGCACAGCATGTTTCACTTGGTCTGTCTGTCTCCTCCAGATCTCCAAAGGATGACAGCCAGTTTCATAGGTATGGCTATATCCATCATCCTGTTTGGGTGGATCATAGGCGTGCTGGGCTGCTGTAAGGAGCATGATCTGATGCAGTATGTGGCCGGACTGCTTTTCCTCATGGGAGGTAAGAGGATGTGGTTTACATAAAGAGTGCACTGCTCCGTCTCACCACCAAGGGGCAGCGCGTACGCAGACACTGTCCAGCTATGCACCACAAAATGGGCTGTTGGAACTCGGTTAGATTGTGCTTTTAATTTCTGCAGAGTGATATGTGTAAGTATAATTAAGCGTTATGTTTGTCAATGTAAAGCTGTCCAACAGTGACTGGACTTGAGCTGACGGTCTTTGTTTCCATTTATTAATAATACATTTGAATGTGCATTCAGTCTGCTCCATGGTTATTTTTCAGTGTGCAAGGCCATGGCTCAGTATTAGTCCCCTATGTCGTTGTTGTTGTAATCAAAGTATACACATGGCCCAGCTTTAATTTTCTATGTAATCACAGGTTGGACCAGTAATATATAATATGTAATATATTGTAGTGCTCTTGACTTGGACCTATTGGCGTCATGCCTGTTTGAAGAGATACTGTATAAGAACAGTTTTGTCTAAATCGTTTTCTTGTTTTTCTGTCAGGGACATGCTGCATCATCTCTCTCTGCACTTGTGTGGCTGGAATCAACTTTGAACTATCGCGCTACCCACGCTACATGTTTGGAATCCCGGAAGATATCAGTCATGGTTATGGCTGGTCCATGTTCTGTGCTTGGGGGGGGCTGGGCCTGACCCTTTTGGCTGGTTTCCTGTGCACTCTGGCCCCCTCCCTGTACCCCCCACAGACCCCCGTGGCACACAAGCCGCGTCAGGAGAACGGCTGCGTGTGACAGCGCTCAGAGACATGGTTGATACTGCTGTGGACGTTTACACACAGGGACTACCCTCAGAGACAGTGGACTCAAGGGGGGACTTGAGCTGAGGAGGACTGCACTTTGGTGCTTCATTTGCTCCCACTTAATGAATGAACTATTCCGTGTTATTGCTTGCTCTTCAAGAGGAGAATAGTAATACAAAACATTCTTCTGAATCTGCTAGATTAAAAAAGGAAAAGTAATAACTGGCAGGAAATCAATAGCACAACTTTGAAATGTGTAATAATGAAGTGTTCTGTCACATTTCAAAAGGGCAACATTGTATCATGATGTACTCATCAAAACATGTCCTTGTATTTTCAACTGTATGTATGCAGATGCATTTGTGTTTATTCAATGGAAACATGAACATTAAGACCTAACTGTGTTCGAAGAAAATGTTTTGTTGTTTTCAAGGTCTTATGGAAATATTTTTAAAGAATAAAATAAGCCTTGCAAAACCATTTTCTCTTTCCCGCACACCATCCGAGGATTTCTTTAATCCTTGAGACAGTTGCATGACTTTATTTGCAGAAGCTGAGTTTATAGCATTGCAACTGCAAGTGACTAAACCTTTTCCCTTTTGTGCAAAAGCCAAATAGCATAACAAATAAACTCCAACGCTTTTCAGTTGCAAATATAAAATGTAAAGTACAAAAACCGTCTCCACAACTCTCAGTGGTCGTTTGGCAACTTTAGGTCCGATATTTTGAAGATTAGACATGGTTATTTTTCTATCGACCACGTTTGTCTTCGTCAGTGTGTTATGGATCAAAGCTGTGAAGGTTTGAAGGTGTTTGAACAGGTCGTGTCAAACAAGCACTGACCTCCGTGACAGAAAACACATGTTAAAGCAGGTCTAATTACACAATATGGTCTGAATATATTGGAACACCTTTTTATGAAGTCAAGCCACCATGTACTGCATCAACTAAAGCACAAAACTTTTTAATTCTAATTATGTCCGAAAGAAAAATAAATCTGCAATCAAGGCCCTTGTGTAGACAGGCGTGTTGAATTAATGCAACGGTACAATTAAAATGTTTTTATTCCCATATTTACAATGGTTAACATGTTTACTGTAAAGATGATTGAGTCTAAAGAATTGTCTAAAGAAACTTGTCTGTGACCAGCATTGTGGCACAGTGCCTGACAGAAAAAAAAGGTTCAATCCCTGGGCTAAGCAGGACCTTTCTGTGTGGTGTTGGTTGGTATACAGTCTCGTCGGCTGCGTAGGTTGCCAGAGTGTTCTGATTTCCATCTACCATGAAAAAAAACATGTACAATAGATACCCAACAACCTGAAATCTTTGTGACTAGTCTGGTTAAAAACAAGGGCAAATAGATCATTTTATTCTGTTACTCTACACTCTCTAATGACACAAATAACGATCAAAACCTAAAAATAAGAACGAAACAGCAGAAACCTCCAGAAACCAACTATCAGTATCAGTCATTTTAGTGTAATATTAATAGTAAAACGGCAGCTGCTCTAGGGAGGCTTTGGTTTTTGAGGTTTGGTTTTCTAGCACAGAGTCGGACCTCTCAGATCAACACAGCTCTACATTCCTGACCTTTCTTTGTTTGTGCTTTAAATAAGAGAGAGAGAGGAGCGGACATTCTTCTGACAGTCAGCTCTGGGGCTAAAGCATAAGGGACCCTACCCAAACACTCTGCTTTATTATTTCACTGAATCATTCGGGCTACAGCAGACGAGGTGGAGGACATGGGTGGACAAGTTGTAAAAAGAAAGTTTATGGTGCAATTAAGAAACGGAGCCACATCATTTGATCAATGTGGGGAATTTACAAAGGTTTAAGAAGCAAAATGGCAAATGCAAGGTAGAAACGGACACAGCCACACACTGTATGCTGCACAAGTAGAATTTAAAATAAAATAAACGAATAAATAATAATAATAATAATAATAATAATAATAATAATAATAATAATAATAATAATAATAATAATATTAGAATGAAACCACAGACACCATTAGAAAGGAGGAGAGGTGCTGATATGCAAATCAATAAAAAAAATGAGATTAAAAATTGTATTTACATTCTTTCTGAATTATTTTTGCTAAATTGTGGAGTGCTATCTTGGGCTGTTTTTAGACTTGGGGGTCCCTTGGGGGAGAGCGGACTGTGAGGAAAACCAGACAGAGGAAATCACACCCACTTTCAACCATCTGGCTCCCTCTCATGTGCACACATTTAGTCAGAAATGGGCATTTTGAGCAGCAGTTGCAGATGGAAAGATATACCACAAACTGGCTTTAACATATTAAATTGGACAGCATTATAAGTGAAAACAGGCTGACACATACCCTATGTGGGAGGTCCAGCAAGCGCTGCTTTTCAGGAATTCAAAACAAGCAGCACCATACCCCTCATCTCCTGTGACAAAGTTGCTGACACACAAATGGCAAGATGAAGAACTATCAGAAGGACAAGCTGCCAAAGCACTGTCAACACAGACATTTGAGATCATCTAAACAAGGCAGACTGAACCAGAAGATGAAACATGTCTGCCAGGGGACTTTGTGTGTAGATTAGCCTCTTTTTTGTGTTGTTTGGAAGGATTAAGATAAGGTGATACTTTATAGACTGCTTTATAAGCACTTCACACAAATAGATGTGACTGGTTCCTGACAGCAATTACACACATCTCTTGAAGGGTCACACCAGCAGCTGCATGCCCTTTGACTCCATAAACAACAAAAACAGGAGGATGGTAAAACAGGGGGAGGGAACTCAACTTCCAAATGTGAAAACAACCTTTATTTATTGAAGCTTAAAATCAGCCTAATGAATATTGTGCTGCAGTCCTGGTGTTTCAAAGAATTTAGAGCTCATTTGGATCAGGTGTCCTAAAACGTGTGAGATTTGTTGATTTAAGGTCAAGCAATCCACTTTGTGTTCTTATTGTTTAATTTGCATGGTATTGATCCAGTCCAGTGACACTTTGGCAAATTGAAGACAGATTTTTCTGTGACAGTTAGGATCCCGTGTTGAGATACTCAGTCTTGAGGCGACTCAGTCTCGTGCCGTGGCTGCGGACGATGAGGGACAGCAGCTCGTGCTTGTCCTTGAGCCCGAGAAAGATGTCCTTGGTCTCCCGCAGTGTGTCCTTAACATCCCCCACCTGTTTGAGCACATGGCCCCCGAGCTGCTGCTCTTCGCGCAGCTCTGTGTCTTGGCTCTGTTTGAACTTCACTTCCAGCTCCAGCAGGGACTTGTCCACGCTGGCAAAGGCGTCGCTGATTTGGTTGATCTCCTTCCGAAGGAACTTGCCATAACTGTCCTCCCCGTCCAGATCGTGCGTAACCGTGCGTCCGATGCTCTCCAAGAGGCGCGCGGAGTCCTCCGCCTGAAGTTTGGTTATGATGAAGTCGTCACGCACCACGGAGTCCTCGTGCTCTGCGGCAGCGCACGGGGACACGTCAGAAAACTTGAAGAGCATCTGACACTGCTCTGGGTCCTCGGTCTCTTCGTAGTCTCCGTCAGGGACAAAGAAGTGATGGAAGGTCCCGTTGGTGATCTCTGGCTGTAGGGGCCCCATGTAAAGCGCCCAACCCTGTAGAGGGCAACACGACAACAGCACGAGCAGCAGCGGCACCGGCTCCATCGCGCGCAGCAGCCTCCTCTATTTGCGCCTGCACTCCCGCACCTCGTCTGTTAGGTCTTGACTCGTGTTTCACAGTTCCCATCCTCACAGACTCTCCCTGCTCCCAGAGCCAACAGGGGCCCCTGGTGGCCCCTCCGAACACACTACCAAGAAGTGTTTAAGAAGCATTTAACAGCACTCTCTTAAAGGCCCTACACCTGATTCTTTGTTGTTGTTGTTTTTGTGGTACAGATGTTTTTTGTTAACCGCTGAGGCTGGTTAGGCTATTTAATGTTTCTGTGACAGTGACCGTGAAAAGTGACCATCCAAGTTGACATACTTCATTTAAACTCCCTGTGAAGAACTGGGATGCTAGGTGATTGGAAAGTTAATACTAAATTTGGACCACACTTTTTGTTTGTTTACTCACTCCCATTTTCATTGTTTGCACATAAAAAATAATCGCGCTACAGGGCCTTTAAGTTATTATACGTAAGTTAAGTTATTATTATATTGTGTACTTTTTCCATTAGGTTAAAAGATAGACCAGCAGACTTAAGGTCTTTACAGAAGAGTTTGATTTGTGGTTCCAATTTGTAATAGGTAATAATATGTATTCAGTATATTATTACCAGTTAAACTTGTGCATGTTTTGTGAAAAAGATTTTGGGGAAAAAACAACAAGTTTGTGTAAACTTTCTCACTCCTCTCTCAGATGATTACATTACCCGTTGGAGGAGCGTCCCACTGGGCAGTTCCTGCATAGAAAATACTGTTTCAGATAATAGCCTGCATCATCACTGGGTGGTCCCACAACTGTCAGCATTATCCACTCAAACTGTGCACATGTGGTTATATTGGCCAAAAATAGCTAAAATAGGGGTCTTTAATGCATTTTCGGTTGGCATAGAGTCAACTTTAAGTTATACATTTTACTCTGTGTCTATTCTGGATGTAGACAGTAACAGTATATTACTGGGATAGTAAGCTGCATTGTCAGAGACCTTTAGCAAATCAATCAAGACATTTAATAAAAACTAGCTTTAATTAGCTTGATTTGTTTTAAAACATTTATCCACAAGTAAAAGGTCTTTCTATCTGTGTGGTGTAGAAACCTTGGGCGTATAAGTTTATTTTTATACTTAAACCACATTTGCTTTAACTCTTTCAAGAAAGAGAAAATAAATGACATTGTGTTGTCTCAATGAAGAAGCTCATAAGTATGTGCAAATGAATGTAAAGACAAACGGCTCAGCTGTGGGACATTCTTCAAGTCCATATGAGAGGCAATTATGGGGCCAGGACTGACTGCAGACTGATGGGATAATGGGGAACACGTGGGACTGGATCAGGTGGGTGAGAACCCAAAAGCAGTATAGTAGTAGTAGTAGTATTAGTAGTAGTAGTAGTAGTAGTAGTAGTAGTAGTAGTAGTAGTAGTAGTAGTTGTATATTGGTTTTCTAAAAAAAAAAAAAAGATGAATAATTCATTTACATTAGTTGTAGATATTTGGACTTCTATGATTCAATTTCATAAGTTAGATTATTAAAACAATGCCATAAGGTGCAGTGCAAGTTGTACAAATTACCACATAATTACCATGTAATTACTATATACATGTCATGATTAGGAAGCCTGATGGATGCAGATAGTTTTTACGCTGTGCTCATTCAATAGCGGTGGCTGACAGTGCAGACTAATATGACTGACTCCTGCCTCAAAATTCTGTAAATCTAAGTTGCTAGTTCTCTTCCCAACCCACGACACTTGAATCCACATTATCACATACAGAATATATTTGACTGTTGTATTATTCCTCAAATCCGTGGAAAGGACCAGGCTGTAAAAAACATTCAACCGGTCACTTGGAGGTCACTGACTTCAAGCAAATCTGTATCCGCTATGAGAGGCCGGAACAGTGGCTTTGGCTGTAATTGTCTCTCCTGGAGTATTTCACCCTTCACTTTGAAGCTGTGAAAAGCACAGCTGAATTGAAACATGTTTCTGACAGAAGTATACAAGCACAGAAATCCCGAGGTTTCCCGGCCCCACACCTGAATAAATAGAATCTCCCATTGAATAAACAGTGCGAGGGCAAGCCAGATTTTTGCCAGAGTGTTGCACATGGGGCTGTTGTAAGACTCACTTCATGGACACAGGCTACATCTTGGGGATCTTGCTCTTTTGTTCGCCCTGGGTTTCCTTGCTGAGCTGAGGTGTGTTTGAGTGGAAGGTCGAGGCTTACGTTGAAGCAGCGTAGGGGGATGACTCATGATGAACCAGAATAACCTTACATGTAATTATACACAGTGCAATGTTCATATCTGAGACAGAAAGGGGGAGAAAGAACAGGGGGTCATTCCATGTGCCCCAAATGTCTGTTTACATAGTATGTTTCAGTATGTGTGAATTGGTTTGTGATTCATCAATGGATAACCACTTTAAGAGCCCAATAGATGTGAAATTGAATGATATAAAATGACCAGTTTGCCCTTGTATAAGAAGTTTTAACACATTTGCGAGATAGAGCCAGGGCCTTGGAGAGTTTGTCCCAAGTGTCTCAATTCCACAGACATAATTAGGGCTGCTCTGTAATCGCTTTCCTCTTATAGAGTTATAGAGTTATAGAGCATGGACCTTTCGTTGGCAGCTTTGTATCCCTGCCATTGCACCTATTGCTCCTTTCACACATCAGTGACTTTTGGGCATCATTGCTGCATTCATTATTGGTGCATAAATAGGTTCATATCACACTGTGAGAGCTCAAGCAAAGGCCACAAGGCAAATGGATGAGCTGTGCACCCACCATGGCAGTACAATCAACGACTCTGACACGTCTCATTAAGTACAAAAGTGATGATAGCCAACAATATATGGAGTGTTTCATCCTCTGAACAGCTCTTTCTATATAGCCTATGCCAAACACGTAGAAAGTTCAGTAAATTTGTTACGTTTCCTGCAAAATCTCAAACTGATGAAATCATTTTCATTGCCTATAATGTACTGTTCAGGGATCAGTATCAGAATCCAATTCCAGCCTTTTTATTGATTGAACTTTCATCCATCCATTTTCTTCCGCTTTATCGTGGAGGCAGCAGTCTGAGCCAAGATGCCTAGACTTCCCTGTCCAGGCACACATGGTGTCCCTCCAGCGTGTCCTGGGTTTTACCAGGGATCTCCTCCCAATGGGACATACCTGAAACACCAGGCGACCAGGAGGCATCCGAAACAGATGCTGAGCCGCCTCAGCTGGCTCTTGAAAGGGGCAGCGGCTCTACTCTGAGCTCCTCCCCTTGTCTCTGCGGGTGCGCTCAGCCACCCTGTGAAGGAAACTCATTTAGACCGTTTGAATCCGGGATCTTGCCAGAAATTGAAAAGTGATCACACATCCATAGTTGTGGTACTTTGACACCTAATCCATTGTATGAATTTTATTTTCAGCATTTCTTTATAATCAAAAAAGTTGCCTTTTTTTTTTCATCAATATGAATTATGTAAGAATTTGAATATTGCGTTGATTTTTTAAGAGATCCTCATATGTCTGTCTTCTCCTCTCGTTGAACCTTCATGGTCCCAGCAGATGTGTTGACGTAGCATTATGTGTCTGTCTCTGTTTCACTTAAGAGCTTTTCCACACTCTTAACTGGCTCAGGACTTTATTTGTTCAAAGATTTTCCAGCAGTGTTTGCGTGCAATGTGGATATTACAGCATTTTGGGGTTTTGTTCATAAAATAGTCTCTTCATGTTTACTCCGGTCATGAGCTAAAAGTGTGGAAAGCTCTCTTCAAACTGACTCTATAAGAAGAGTGACTAAACATATCGGACAACGAAACCTTTAATATTTTAGTGCAAAAGAATATATACATTAAAGTTCTCCAAAACACCTATTATTGCGTAGTAAGTATTTGCAATGAAAACTTTACAGGCGGTATCTCGGATATGTCTCGGGGTTGATTCCCGGGCTGGGTGGAGCAGTTTGCCTCTTCACCCCATTACCCCAAAATATGTTTGAGGCTCTGGCTCCAGTTTGGTAATCCTGAGTAAGATCCTGGTTCAAGATGTGGTGATGGCTGTCGGCATAAAGTCAAAAACAAGGACAATAAAGTCTACAAATACAAAGAAGGATCTAAGCCAGATGCTCTTCCTGTTGCATCCTTTTCCATTAATCTGAGCGTCAGGCTAGTACGAGCTGTTGTTCACTGTACTGTGCATTGTGTTTGGATATAAATTTCTTTCACTTTGCCACTAAAACATGATTAGATGCTGTAAGTGCTGTGACCTCTGTCGACTGCCCCTTCAGCCCTGTGGGATTTATACCCCATCCCATGCGGCGGGGCTGATTGCCTCCCTCACCTTTGCTGTAAATCTCACACATCCCTGACCCTGACTCTGCTCATAGTGTGACCCGAACGTTATGCCCCGATCAACAAGTCTAAGTAGTAGGATGTCAGTGATGTGGATGCTCAGCAAACATCCCATGGCCCGTCATTGCCCACCCAAGTTATACATATAAACCTTTCCAGATCTGACGGCAGTGAAAAAGTGCTGCTCATCGAAGTCGAAGTAATTCCCTTTGGTCAAATGAGTGAAAGAAAACATTCCAACAGAAGACAGGAAATAATTTGAGTATTAGACGGCTGTTCATCGAGTGAAATTTGTGCATGTGTTCAGCAAATATTTCAGTTCGGAGGGCCAGGGTTGACTGCATATTAAAGAGGAGAAAGTGGTTTAAAATGATCGGTGGAATTCAAGCACAGCCGAAATATGCCTGTATGAAGAAACTACAAAAACAGGAACCACAGTGACGCTTGATTAGTGCTTTTCTCCAGTTCATGCCTTTTTTTGTGTCGTTGGGCAAGACACTTAAAGTCTACCTGGAGAAAATCACTCGTGATGACAGAAAGAATGTCATGATATAGGCCTGGTGGCACTTGGAAGGTGACATTTTTTATGAGGTGGTATTTGATGTGAGACATTTGAGAACCACTGCGTTAGTAGCCTATACATGGCATAGTTGCATTTCAAACAGAAGGCAGTTTTATCCTTAAATTAATCACACAGACCACAGGTTTAGAACAGTGCTTAAAAACCAGGGGTATGGAGACCCCTGGGAGTATAAATTAATGCCTCTTTGGGTACGTGGGACAAAAAAAGGTCGAGAGCCACTGGTTTAGAAGATACAATCCATGATTTATTACAGAAAAGTGATATCCAAACTATTTTATATTACATTAATACATTTCAGCATGTTTTCTATGTAAACATGAACAAAGTAAACATGTCATTGATACACCTCAAGTCACGACTGGTTATTCCCTAATGTTCAGATAAACTGTGCTTCCACACAGACCAGGGCCAGGGCACAGAAAACCAGTGTTTTCAATGTGCAAGGTCATGTCATTATTACTCGTTATACAAGCGCCTCATTGTGCTATGGCCAATAGAGGGACATGCCACTGACAGCACCTTTCCACTGTGTGCGCAGTGAGAAGGTGAACTGTTGTCCTCATAGAGAAGCGATAACATGAATTAATCCACCCGCACACTATTTAGAGGCTGGTAATTCACACTTCCAAGGTCACACGGTTGTCCATTCAAAACAATAGCTCCATAAAGGCTTATCTTATCTTATCTTATCCCAGTGGATCTAACGCTTCTGTCAGTCCTGTTTCTTTATCACTACTGACTCTACTGACCATAATCTTTATTATTTAGAAAATTGTTTGACAGTATAAAAGTCGTTGAGAAACATACATCCTAAATGCTCAAAAAAGAGGGAGGTGATATGTTAAGACGCTGTGGACAACGTTAGCTCAGCTCAAAGCAGGTGTTACATCATGCATACTCTACAGTACAAATGTACCAGTACATTAACATTAGCATCGGTTCAAATGAAAAGTAGCACTCAGGGATGACAACATGCATAGATTCTCAAAGGTCACATCGCAGGGAAAGATCAAAAACCTCCTGAACTAACCTACCACGGAAAAAAAAAATCTTTTGAATCTAATCTCTTAGATATTCAAAATGAGACAAATAGCTGTAAAATCATGTTGCCTTTGCTCTCTCTCCTTATTAGTTGCATTATTTTATTTCTATTATCATCTATGCAAAACAAAACATGCTTTCAGCTTTATGTGTGCTTCATAATCATGCAAGAGCACTGCAGTGCAAAAATATAAATATCTAAAAGCCGTTACTTCTGATTGCATCTTAGAAAATGTGGGAATAAAAAGCTGAACATTTGCAAACATTCAGAAGACACCTGAGAAATATGGACATTACACTGTAGTGAAAACGAGCCTGAAATAAATAGTATAAAAAATATTACACATTTCAAACAAAATCATAAATAAATAAATGACGGAAACCAACACATTAGTTACGCTATGATTAAGGAAAAACAAAAATCTGTGGTGAATGTGCATAAAATGGCAAAATACCATCATCTAGCCACATATCTCAGCAACACTGACTCCCTTTCTTTAAAAACAACCAAACAATTCTTTCATGCTGCCTTTTTTCCTGAGTTCGTCTTATAACATACTATACTCTGTCAAAATCACAAAGGCAATGATGATGGACGTAGTGTTGGAAAGTGTCTTAAGTTTGAGCGGCTGCTGAAGTTGATAAAAAAAAAAGGGGGGGGCAGGCGTGTTATTCAGTAAGAGTGGTGGATGTTCTTTGCAAACCGAACATTCAAGCCACAGGTATTTCTAAGGGCTCCAAGTCTAACCCAGCGGTAAATGAGAAACAGGCAGAACGGAAGAGTGGCTCCGGCATGCAAAACATATACATTGTTCATGACGGGAGTCGCGTTACGGCCAAGTCGTTAGCCGAAACCGCAGAAGGTGACGCGGGTCCAAACCAAATCCTCGCAGGTGAGTTCAGTGAGTGTACGGAAGGGGAAAAAGGAGGAGAGTAGAGGAGGAGAGGAGAGGGGAGACTTCTCGCACTTGAAAAGCATGTGCAGCACAGACAGGCACACGTGATGTCGGTGACACATTGGTGATGTGCACAACTGTAGGCACAATCAAAATTGCACTAGTTTTACATTTCCTCAGCACAGTCAAGCACAGTTTTTTTTTTTTTTTTTTTACACATATCTGATACAAGCACCAGGCATCAAGACATGGACTCGGGTCAGAAAGTACAAAACAATATTGCCATGCACTTTAAAGATGTCACTGAGAAAATGTGTAGGATCATTGCTTTTGCTTTAGTTCGTTTTTTCTCTTTTTTTTTTTACTGACAAAATTGCTGCAGACATGAATCAGCATGCTTCTAGGGCAATACGTACTCACTGGTATTGTCTCTTGTATTTGGTAGCAACATCACTACAACCACTTTTTGCGACGACAAACGGTAAGTGCCACGATAGCTCTAGCCAAGGGGGACCTGTTTAATAGTGACCAAACTGAAATCGAAGCGAAAGGGGGGGGGAGAAGCTGCCACGAGGTGCAGGACAGGGCCCGCAAACCAGCAGCCCTTTATCTGCATAGTAAACATTTCAATTGCACGTCGAGTTTGTTCCCACCGAAACAATGACTCAGCAAACTCAGGGTCATAGGAGGAAGCTGCGGACCGGCGCCAATACTTTAACATGGAGCAGATGGCAGGGAGGGAGGGGAGCGAGGTCAGCGCTGGTTAGCATTGGCCGTGTCTTTGGTGTGCGCTCAAAGCTATGAACAGGGGGGGGGGGGGGGGGGGGGGGGGACTGTGCAGCATGTGGCGTTTTGGGACACATGAGGGACACATCGAGGCTAAGGCCACTCGTGGTGATAGCGACGCCCGTTCTTCTTCCGCTCCTTCTGCAGGTGCTCCAGTTCGGTTTCGTACATCATCTCCTGCATCAGGTACTTCTCGCGCCGCATGCGGTCACACAGGTCCTTGGGCATGTCCGGGATAAGGTACGCGATGAAAGACTTGATTCCGAACACCAGGTGCTGAGGGAGGAATATATAAATGATGCATGTGTTAGCTTCAAGGCCGCTCATACATATCAGTAGCAACACACTGGAGTGGGGATTATGACGTGGGTTGACTACTATATGAAATCCAATAAGAGATGGTGCAGTCATAGGGTTAATGCTGCTGTGGCTACGCTGAGTTCAACAATACCTTTGCTTGTTGACATTTAAGTTTGACATTTACATTTATAACCGCCACCAAAAATAAAATATGTAAAATATAGAGAATGATGCATTTGATTGTACATTTTATAAACATAGCGTCATATTAACTTCAGTAAATGTTTCATTTAATTGTACTTAATATAGTAATGTATGCATTTATAAGACTATAAAGTAATAATTGCACTTGACTTTTCACTTCCCTTCGCAGAATCCTCTTCTTAGATCTTGTGGTCAAAAAAAGTGACAACAAAAGCTACAGTGGTCTTAGTCAAGAGTCTTTATTATGCTCTCATGCCGAGACTGAGATGTGTAATGACCCATCAGCCTTAACAAAGTTCCCTTGATCTCAATAGGACTTTATAGAAAAGGGACGAGGCATCTCCCCTGTTGAGATTGGGCTGCCTCCTTTACCCCTCTCTCAAACCATTTCTTCTCCCAAGCCAGTATTTTGACTTCTTTATCCTCAAACGTGTGGCTAGAGGCTTTAAAATGGATATGTACAGCCAACTGTGGACCACTGGTGTTTTTCCTGTGATGTTGGGCCATTCTTTTGAAAAGGGGCTGCTTTGTTACTCCTATGTACTTTACGGCTCACAGCAATCTCCCTGGCAATGAATGGAATAGTACACTCCATTACTCTCCATTACTTTGTAGCTGGGTGTACAGTAAGGCAAGGCAAGGCAATGCATGTTTATTTATACCGCGCATTTCGTACACAATGTCAATGCGTAATGTATCATCTTTATCTAACACTGCTCTAGCTTGGGTCTAGTTGTCACATTATTTGACTTCAAAAGCTAAGAAGAAGCTTCTGCAAAGAGAAGGGAAACGTCCTTCACACAACCAACTTAGTCCAGTCGACTGCACAACAAAGAATACTTCCTGGAAGACTGACGCATAAACAATTGCAGTAATAAGAAGCAATCTATCGCTAATAAGCCTAACAGTAACAGAAAGTTGTAGTAACAGCACTCGTTTTAAGAACTCCTACCACAAGCTTACACTGACTGAAATGGCTGTGAAGGTCTTACCTCAAAGACAATGATGAAGGCCAGTCGGGCAGCCAGGACATGCCAGAACTGTAAAGTGAATTCATAAGGGACGGGACTCCAGGGGGAAGCTCTGTAGTCCCTGTACCGGCAGTACCGGAACTGACTGCTGTTGGTCTCCCCCATGTCAAACACAGACAGGCTGCTGTTCATGTACCCTCGCAAACACCTATGGAGCACACGCACCGGGTTCAAATGAGGCCTGAATTGTGCCAAATATAATGGTCATGATTTCACATTTCTTACGCATTCTCGTGGTGCCTCCCCTTGTCTGCGCACGGGCCGTATTTGAAGGCGTAGACGAAGCGTGGTATGTAGTCAGAGGTGATAGCGATGACAAAAGCATTTGTTATGACAGCCAGCACACCGATCCCCTCCAGTATACCATGCCAAATGCCTAAAACACAACAGAAAATGAATGAAATAGAAGAAATCTTTCACCTACTTTTATTTTGCACAGAAAACAAATACTGTATTCTAGGTATTATCTTTTCTTTGTGAACAACTATAGACTGTAAGATGGTGTTATTTGCTAAATCAAGTGAACATTTTAATAGCCATTCACTGTATTAAGTTCTTCTGAGTGTGAGTTTGAAATAAATGTCCACACACTATAGAATAAAAGCCTTGGTTTAAGAAGTTTCCTATTTGTGACAAGTGCACCTTTGAAGTAGTAAACAAACAACAAGCTTTTCTCTTATGGTGAGATAAATGACACTAAATTGTCCTCATTACTGTTGAGGCTTTGTGTTCTCAGTTACAACCCCTCAATTACAGGGAACTAAGCCACGAGATGCTTTTGGTCCCATATTGTCCTGCGTATTGTGCTGCAATGTGTTTGTCATAAGACTCGGCGGCAGGAGCGGCATATGGCCACGGGACGAGGCAACATATGAGTCTCCATAGGATGGAAAATGCATCAGAGGCTGTTACTGTTGGAAAGAGCCACTGTGAAGCAAAAAATAGACCGCCGCAATGTCACGGTTACGGTGGACGCTTGGCAGAGTAGACCGACCTATGTCTGTGGCCCGGGCCGGCATGGGTCGCCTCCACTGAGTGACAAACTTGTAGGCGTCGAGTCGGATTTCGATAATGTTGTTAAGGAGAGCGAGGAGCGGAGCCAAGGGGAACGCCGCCACGAAGATGGTGGTGAAGCCGAACTGGAGGACTGCAGAGACCATCACGAATGCATTAGTTCAGACAGAAACAGTGACGGGGGGGGGGTTTGCTTCTTAGTCAAAAAGGTTGCATTCATGTGAGGTCATATCATTTCGCATTATATAGTTCAATTCCATGTAAATCTATATACCCCCATTTTGCAACCATCGCCACAAAGGGCTCTACCGGAATACAGTCTCCAGTGACAAATGTAACTCTTTAAATATTGGAATAATCTACCCATTTCCAGGTACTCGTCCACCAGTCCGTGTGCGTTCATGGGCTGCAGATTCCAGTCCTTATCCCACTGTGGAAGTTGGGCTTTGTTTTCAACGTTCGGCCCTCCTCCGCCCCCTTTCTTCATCTTCCTACGAGACCACCAGTTCTGCAGCAACCTGAAAGTGCGAGTGAGAGAAGCCCGGAAACTGTCAGCGCTCAGCAATTATTTCGGACAATGCAGCGAACTCGACAAGAACCCGCTTCTGAGCCTCCAAGAGGAGATTTGACGAGTTTCCGGACACGTCTTTTATATGATAATGAGCAATGTGGACAAAAGGTGTGAGGAAATTGCGTGCAGTAAAGCTTGAACAAAACGGCGCTCACATGCATTTTACAGCGCTTATGCCTTACAATAGCCTCCCTAATGCTTTGACTATAGAGAAACATGTCATTGTAGCTTTACTTACGGGTAACCAAGCTCCATGAAGTTGTTCCATATTTGCTTGAAGAACATTATGACGCCCATTTGCAGGCATAAATCAATCAAACAGCCACTGGGGTGACACTGGAGAAAACAAAGAGGGATAATTGACTGTAAAATCCATATTTCATGCTTCTCAATGCAAATCTGTGGGTAAATCCAGTGAAGAGCGCTACGCCATTCTGGATTGGATCGTTAAAACAGAGATTCCTGCTAATTACGGGGATGATTAATGGAACCTATTGGTGATTGTCAGTAATATGTTTGGGCCGAATATAGCTCTACGACTCTATCTGGAGAATAGTTCAGTTGAACCAAGTCAGGGCTGGATAATCGAAGCATATTGTCATGGCTAATTGCACTCACCTCCTCCAGCCGCCATCGATTAAACAGCTTATTGTATTTTCCGGGCCTGCCAGCAAACCTGAAACAATTGGGAGAACGGATTCAATCAGAGAAAAGTAATGAACTCTGAGTGGGAAAAGATTACATTAACTGGGGGTGATAACGTCCATCACATTTCAAGTGCAAATACTGATGCACAAGGTCCAAAAATAACCACGCCGTCGCAGAGGGGGCAGTTGCACATACTGTAAGTAACTTTCAGGAAACAATTCTATTCTATTTGGGTTTATTGTAATTTTATTTTAATGGGATATTTCAGGATTTTTTAAATAGGGCTTCATTTCCTACTTATCCAGAGTGTTATTGATATCTCGAGATGTTTTCTTTTTTTAAAATTCATGCTGTCCTTATGTTTGAAGATTTTAGTGGGGCTAGGCAAGTGCTAGGCTAGCGCATGTCTATGGTAACTAGTAGCCTGCATTAAAAACAGTCTGACCCAAGCACAGTGCACCTGAGGCAAAACACTTGTAACACCAGACTACCGATATAATGTCTGTGTTGACTGACAATTATTTGAAAAATAACCATTTTGCATTTAAAAGAACTTATATTTGAGCAGCATCAGCTTCCTGGTTGTAAACTATGCAGCGGCAACTCAATGATTTTGAAGAGGTTTTTAATGCAGGCTACTAGTTACCATAGACATGCGCTAGCCTAGCACTAGCCTAGCACCACTAAACTCTTCAAATATAAGGACTGCATGAAGAAAAAAAAATCTCCAGAAATGAGGCCCTATGTCAACACTGAACATGTATTATTTTTATATATTATTTTGTTGTTTACCAGGGATGTCAAAACACTATAAAACACTATATCCAAACAGACACTGAGGATATTTGACTTTTACATGAATAATATTGTTTTGAAGCCACAACACTCTGCCCACGACAGAAAGCAGATGGCGTTTTGGCAGAAGTCATGACCGGGGAGCCTGTTATATAAAACATCACAATCGCCTCATTAAACCCACTGTAAACAGAAATCTAATTTATAGTATTCAGTTTATGGCAGACAGCAGCCCTACCTTCCCAGAAAGAAGGCAATGTAAAAAGTTGAGCTGTTCAAATTCACGAACTGAAACAAAAACATCTTCAGAGCAAAGCTGTTTTCCCATTCGGATTCGGTCCGCGGGTGCTCTGAAAGGGGACAGGCAGAAGAATTGAATGTGAGCGGACCATCTGGAAGTAAGGCGTAATGGAGATGTGAACGCAGGCGGCATGTGCATAACACTAACCTAAATTAGTCAGCAGATATGACACCTTCTCATAGACCTGCAACCAAACAGGGCAGCTGGAATTATATTTTGACCACAAGAAAGTAAAGGGATAAAAATACGGCTGCACTACAAACAAACAAATACAAGAATCACATGCCTTTCAGAATATGTTTGTCGGTCTAAACTATGGGAAACTTTTATGTGCAAGATGACGCTATATAGAAAGGATAGTTTGTTATTTCCTTCCCCCTAAATAATTGCAGACTTTGCATTTTGCCAATTACGATCAAAGAAATTGTGCAGCAAAAGTTTTGACATATCTCGTTATTTCTGAGTTGACTATATTCACTTTTAACACTTTTTATTTGAGTGATAACTTTCTGCACTTTTTCCAAATCTGCTGGGAACGTAGTTAAAAATAAACACTGCATTAAACATTTTGCGGCCAGACGGCGGCATTGGCACAGACACGCACCACATTGAGAGACATGATGATCATGAAGTTGATGCAGACGCCGGTGCCGGAGGTCGCAAACTGCCAGTTCTTCTTCACAAAATGCCAGTTGAAGGAAGCGAAAGTCTTCATGGCGATGAGACGGAAAACCACCACAGCAAACACGGCAGCGAGAACCAGGGTGATCTGGACACAAATGAGAAACAGACACGCTGATGCTTTATTTGTTCATGAGTCTGTGTTTTTACACATTGTACAAATATAGAGACAGGGCCAGACAGTTCAAATAAACCAGATGTTAATATGACTCTAAATCAACAAAGGCAATAATCTTTGTGGGGAGTAAACTCTGAGATTAGTATCATTCATTGAATTGATGGTGTCATAGTCATAGGCTTCCTCCCTAAAGCCAGAGTAATAGTGTGCAGGGTAATACATGCAAGGCGTCTCACAATGCATATGGCTTTATATAAACAAATAGAAAACGTTATTAGGGCCTGGGCAGTTTTCAATTTGTTTCCTAATGTGCCTAAAATTGGAATTGGAAAAAGTAAAGAAAAACTGACAAAAAGTAGCTTAATCTACATAACAAAATAAAAAAATATGATCAACAACTAAAGGTGATTCAACAGAGTGCAACATGAAGTGCACAAGTCGTCCAGCAGGGGGAGTTGTTATGCTACCGCTGCTGCATCCTCTCCCTATCTAAAGGGGGCACCTGCAATCCGCCTTAGCACATAAATCACCCCAGATTGGAAAGATCGGCGCATTTACCATGAAGAATATCCCGGACACTGATAGCATGAGCCGGCTGACTTTATCCGGGAAGGGCTGGAAAGGCTCTGGTTTTCCCGATATGGGGTTCACCCGCTCCACCCGGGAATATTTGGCTTCGAATTGAGGCCGCAGCTCCTCCTGATTGTACAGATTCACAGCACATGTATGAGTGAACTATTAATGAACCGAGACTGCATTCACCATGAGCCACACCACCCACATGTCTAATCAAATAGCCACTGATCTATTAGTGGATATTGCTGACACACCTCTTCTTCCTCCCAGTCAATGAGATCCCAGTCATATGTCAGCTCCGCTCTCCTCCTCTTCCAGAACTCCAGGAATACAGTCGCTGCAAAGGGCAGAACGGCATCAATCAATCCCTCTATTGATCCTTATTGACATTAACACAGGCACAACAGCTAAGAGGTCGCGCTCATGTGACATCATAATGCTCTAAAGAGTAAATCGTTAGTTGTTATTTTGTGATCATACTGTATCTTTATTATTTGTGATTAGCAGAGATTAAACACAGTTTATTTACAATATGCTATGTTCTTCCCGACACCCTGCCCAGTGACCGGGAGAGAGAGATTAAGAGGGTTATAAGATTGAGAGAGTAATAAATTGAATATTGAGGTCAAGGACAAGACAGATTTCTACGGATCAACTACAGATGTTGCCTTGTAATATCTTTGAAATAATACTTGTTCACACGAAATACAAACTGACACAAAGTTCAATGTCTTCCCGTTTTTCATCTGAAATAAATATAATTTGGCCTCAAAGCCCAGAACATATGGAGTCAGAAGTGGGATGGGCAGTCAAGTAACGCCACTTCCCAGTTAAAAGAACCAGATTATGCTCATACTATTGGGTGCAGATGGTACGCGTGTCACAAGAAGACATTGTGGTAGGGAAGTGGTTACGTGTATTTACAATAAAAAAAACTTTTGTGAAGGACAATGTGGGGAAAGTGGCACCAAGCAAATGGGTTTTACTGGTACAATGTTCCCCACAAAGTTGCTGTCCGCCAAGAACCATTTTATGCTCAGCAACTTCAAAAGTGCACAGCTTATTGTTGGCAGACTTCAGACCGGAGGCGCAGCGTCCCTTTGTTCTTTGCGTTTCAATTATAATGAGGTTTGTATTCTCTTCCCATGTGTTAGGGTTCTGTACGAATACATGACGCTGGGAATAAAAGCACTGTACGATGGCTGGATGTCTATTTCCCGTCAAGGATATAGATATGGGTGGATTTTACTGTTATTTTTTAAGGAGAAAACAATGAGTAGCAGCAGACTGAAAATCAATGGGGAATAAATGCACATTGACAGTGCTGACAGCTACAGCACAGGGTCAATTCATTTGCCAGGTGCTATAACTGCATAAATGATTTGAAACGCATATGATGAAAACTGATGCTGGCATTTAATTACGTGTAGCTCAAGCCCTTACATGACTGTAGTTTATTAAATGTTTAGCACAACTTGAATCTAATCAAATCAACAGCAAAACAATTGCTTCACTAATTAACCAACCAAAGCACAACGTTGCCAGTTGCGAAAAATGTAATATAGCTCGACCGTTTAAAAGCAATTTCAGTCTTTACAGATCCCTTCATGGACTTGTTAAAATTTTTTCACAAGCGCTAAAATACTGCAGACCAGCAGAGCGCTAAACTGCTGTAGTCTACAATTGCCAGAGAATCCCTCCCACTAAAGTCGGAGTTCACTGTCAGAGAGGCTGCAAGGACTTCTATCGGCTTGACTGAACCTAACCTGCATTTAGCATCTCGCCCAGACGCTTTAAAAATGGCCACAGTCAGTGCTCTAGCTGGAGGCAGGCTGTTATTTAGCACTGAGTCAACAAATTGCATTGAAATATCTTGCTATAATGAAACAGTAGCCTGGCCAAAGTGCATGGAACAAAGCATTGACATCTTGAGCGATACGGTCTCCCAGTGGGGAAATTATCACACCGCACTGACACTTAAGAGGAAAGTAGATCTAAGAAGAAAACACTGAGTTTGGGACAAATATCAGGGTTTGTTTATGCAGGACATGAAATGTTTTTCAGATGCTTGTTAATTCTCATTTGTGAGGGGTTGACTGGAGTGCGGGTCATAAATGCTCATTAAAAATAGATAAGATGAGTTAAGTATAGAATGGTAATAAGGATACTTACCCCAAATAGCCATGAAGATAGCAAAAAACACAGTTCCTCCATTATCAAATAGATGAGTAACCTGGAAATGATAAGACAAATATTTTTACAATAACATGAAATTCAAAGCAGTCAAAGCACTGACAAGAACAGGCATTTTGTCAATAGTGAGGTGACAAATTGCTAAAATACTGTGAAAGTTGCACTCACCTTGGCATACACACAGCTGTCACTCAATGTCCAAGGCTCGCAGTTGTCGTCACACATGGGACACATGATGGTTGTGTTGGCTTCACAGATCTCTTTACTGTAGCAACATAGAGGTGAGCATCAAATGCACGTGAAAAAAGGAAGTGATGCATCAAGGTTTAAACGGACCTGACTTGGCTCGAGTCCATAGTGAAGAGCCCATAGAGGAAGACAAAGAGCCCGACTAGTGCAGCTGGGATCAACATTCCCGTGTACCAGCCCAGCCAAGCAAAGTACAGACCAATCTTCTCTCCAAAATATCTCCTGGGAGGGCAAATAACAGAAGTCAGAGTTCATCTACACACACTCCTCTGCGATAGCAGGCGGTGTATAAGCCTTGGAAGGTAAATGAATGGGGCTTTAGTGGATATAAAAGGTCACCGTGAGCAATGTTATGGCGTGAAATTAATCGAAGCTGCAATCCCTAAACAGTTGTCAAGGTGCCCTTGAGCAAGACGCTTACATAAGAACATGAACGAAACAGCTCAGTGGGAAATAACACACGAGGCTCAACTCCCCGGTGTATGGTGCATTTTGTGATAGATGAACAAAGCACTAGGAGAAGGCTCTGCAGTGCGTTGACAACAGTAGTTTTCCACATCTCTGTCTTCACGACTTCAGGGCCAGGAATATAACAGTGAAGCTTTTCACATCTCACTTTTGTATGGCAAGTTATACTTGGCTTCAAACACAGTACAATGTTTGTAATATGTCAGTGCTTGGGTTGAAACATACACCACTGTTAATAATCTAATTCTATGTGATCAAATTGTCCCATTCCCAGCATTAGCCTGTCTCCATTATGAGATTAACGTCATCTGTCTGTCACAAATGCACGCTATGAGTCCAACCAAGGTTAAAAATAATAACGTCTGTGCCAGAGCAGACCAAACCCAGTGTTGCCTCTTACAGTAAAAACAGCAATGCGGTTTGAGGGGCACTTAAGTATTTTCCAGTCTGTTTCCAGTGTCAGTGCTGAGCTAAGCTAATTACTTCCTGACTTGGGCTCTTTACATAAAACACAGACGCGAGAGTGGCGTCAATCTCATCCATCTAAACAGAAAACACACATTTCCGCAATAGATGGCTTACAGAATACATTAAGAAACATAACATTCAGGAAAGCGGTAGAACTGTATTTCTAACTATATAGTATTATAACTACAAGACAAGGACGGTGCAGTGGTGTATCTCTCAATGCATTTTGTTGGTCCTAATTTTTGAAAAAAAGAGTCACAATACCAAAATTCTTGTTGAATTACACCAATAATTTGGATGCTGAGCCTGCACTTTGATCAATTGCACCATGATCAATTATGCAGCATGTTTCTATTTTTTATCTAGCTTCTGAGTCAGCCTCTTTTTGTTGTTGTTGTTGTTACATATTGCTGAACAAAGCTACAAGGTACAGATTCGGAAGTACGAGAGGAAGTGAAGAAGCAGCTTGTGAAATTTTAAGCATCTTCAATTAGATTTGCACTGAACAGTGGACAACCATTCTTGCATTTTATGATCAGTATAAAAAGGTGATGAAGTGCTTTTTTGTTTTTACCTGATGAGGTCCAGAGGCTGGTATTTGTACCACAGTCCCCACCGGGCCCAGCGCTCATACAGCAGGTGCCTGTGATTCTGTGCTCCATGTGTTTTAATGGGGTGCCTGCTCTTGTATCCACCCTTTTATCACAGAAAAGCAAGACATTAAAAAGGGTCTACTATGAACTATGTCCAGTAATATGAGGGCACTTACCTCATGGGGAGGAAATGCAGCTTCATATGTGCTGTTGCCCAATAGCCGGTTGATACCTGCCGCAGAATATAACACGCTTTCTGAGCATTATGGCCACAACAACATTTAAAAAAAAAAGCAATATGGGAAAGTTAAGACTGGTCATAATTCTAATAGAACTTGAATCTGCAAAGTTAACTGAGATACACATTCTTGATATTCAGTGACACACATTTGCAGAAAATGCGAGGTGTTGTAAAAGGCTGTTTATGTTTCTGCAAAGTGGCATTTGGTTTCAGGTTCAAGAATGAACATGACAAAAGGATTGGAATAAGCCGACCAGTCCTGTCTTCGGGCGGTGCCTGTGTAAAGCTGTCGTGAAAGACAGTTTTTTCAAAGCACAATAGAGCATTGTTGCTTCTTCCTCAACTGTCTGTGTTGATACGGTCTGTTTCCACTTGTGCCTCAGAGCAAATCTTTGTTGGGAAGTTAAGTGGTCAGCACTATTCAAATATTAATGTCTGATCCATTCTGGGCTTCAGGGCTGAACTTTATTGTGCAGCCAGTGTCATGTCGGTCAAAGACTGGACAGAGAAAATCTCAAAAGCAATTCTTCAGACAGGTATAAACACTTTAGCCAAAGTCAATGCCAGGATTGGGGCTGGGCATCGTTATATTTTTTTGGATACCGGTACTTCAACCATATTTGGTTTTCGATACTGATACCTATACTAAAATATTTGTCATGTAGAACCAGAAAACATAATGGAAGATATTCATCTTCAGTGTCAAGAAATGTGTAGAAAAATGGAGAATATTTTTTTTGGGAAATGGTGGAAAATTTGAAAGAAATTGGAATTAAGGAAAAGATGGAAGGGAAATAGGGAAAACATTAGTCTTACAAGAAATAGCAAAAATTAGGGGGAAAATTTTGGAAAACAAGAACAAAAAATTGGGAAGAATGGGGCAAATACTGGGTATTTGGGGAATCTTGTTTGAGTGGGAAAACCATTTATTTGAGCTGACATAACAAAGTCACTTCCTTTGATCCTATCCCTGGACCAACAGCATCAAAACTTTGATCTAGAGATAGAAGATTACTTTTCGGTATACAGCACCTGCTTGAGATACTTTCATTTTTTAATTGTTTAACAGTACCAGCCCTAGTCAGGATAAAGTTACATTACCAGGAGAATGTCCGTATGGTGAATTTGGCTCATTACTGCAAGCAGGCTTAACATTATGACCACTAGTTACAGGTGAAGTGAATAAACAAAGTGACCCAGTGTTTCCCAAACTTTCAAAGGCCCCACCCAATCCAAACCAGGTCCATCCACATTGACTATCAGGTTTAAAACAGGTTTTAATGGGGCCACCGTTAAGTTAGTTGCAATTTCTTGTGTTCTCTTTAAATATAGATTTTGTTTTAAAACCAAGACGGTTGAATGAGAATTTGCATTTACCATATACCAGTACCTGAAAGCAACCAGATTTAAAATGTGTTGCCGCGGCGATGAGCAATGTCATACCTATCTTTGATTTGGTGTCCTCATACTTTGTGCGCTGCAGGACATGATGAACTATCCTGCTTCGGGTGGAGTTGGAAAAAAAGGTCTCCCTGTTGTTGATGGTGAAGCTGTAAACACATGGCACAAACGTTAGGCTCCATTCAACAATACATCACCGCCCCTCCGTCAGGGCCCCCGCATAGGAGCACTGTGCGGACAATGGGATGCTCGTTAAAAGTCCATTCACGCTGCAAAGTTTTTTTCATTCCCTGGCGACATCACTTCTAAAGGACGAACACATCTCTGACAAGGGGGAAGTGGAAAGGGTCCCTTGACAAATGGGATTACATGATGTCTCTCATCAAAGAGACACCATTCAGGGACATCTGCAGTGTGTGTCAATATCTTATTATCGTCGCCTGCCCCGAAGCGATCCAAATTTATAGGAGGCCCAGATAAAATTTTCCTCTTGATTATTATCGCCAACTCAGACATGGCAAATTAGTAGAAACATGAAACGACTGGCTGTTAAAAATGCAGCTAAACAGAAAATTGCATCTGTCTGATTCCTTCAAAGGTCAAAACGAGACACAAACAGCCTTCAAATATCCCTTTTACGGCGGATACATTTCTTTTGTAAGGCAGTCTCTTTTACACAGTCTCCTCTGTACTTGTCAAAACCATCTTAGCCTTGTCTTACTGCACCATCTCCAAAATGTCTGACCTGAATGGCTCATTTCTAATTCTACATATCGGCATCACTCTTAAATATACATCTTGACCTTCAGTTCTGCTCCCTCCAGCAGTTCCTCCTGTCTCAGTAACACAGTATTCTCCAAAACATACGTGATACTGTTTCCAAACCATAAAGCATCCTGGATTCCCACACATTTTCTGTGTTATTTGCTGAAAAATACTAACCTGGCTAACACCATGCTGCTGTGTGCGCTCGAATTATTTCGAACTGCACAACAGCCTGGGGACCATGGCCGAAATCTCCGGTGGATTTGGGAACCAATCACAGAGCGAGGAGGGACGGCAAGACGATGACGCGCTATTCGATATATGGAAGCTTGTAGTTTATTTACGGATAATAAAAAAAAAGTTTATTTACGGATCCAACGTGACAGCAGCAGACACAATGGTATTTTTTGATCAAGCTTTAGACCTTGTTCTAAATAATTTAGCTCAAAAGTTTACAGCGGGTAAGTCATACGCCATCTCATACGATGATACGATTGGCCATGGCTACGTGCAGACGCATGAGACTTTTTTTTTTTTTTTTCGTATCGCCCAATAAACGAGTATGGACGATCGTAAACCACACCTCTCCTACGAGAAAATGAATTGGTGGTCCCCAGACTAAATATCACTTGTGATTTTAGTCTGGTGTTAGCCAGGCTAGAAAAATACATGCATACTCGCTGAAATATGCTGCAACCTGCAAAACAGTGGCTCACCTGGAAGCATAAACTACATCACACGTGATAGGTCACTTCTTTGCCTCTCGCAATATCCTCTACGGTCTGCTTTTACACAGCGCAAAAAAATGCCCTCTCATGAATAAGAAAACACAGCCGCGCCGCTAGTCAATATTTTATTTTGATGCATGTCCCAACTGCTTCTGCCAAATGTGATATCATTTGGAGCGGGATTTACAATGCCATCAAATGAGTTTTCTCTGCTGGCTGTCTCACTTCCTTTCTGTTTGAACAACACACAAGTCATGAGCCCCAATCAGTTGAAATAACACCTAGACTTAAAATAAAACTAACCAGGGACATTACATTAAAATGCACTGAAACTCCATAATCTGAAAACGGGTACGTTCCAATATATTAAAGCTGCACTAAGTAACTTGTTTACTTTAATAAATCCTATTCGTAGTCTCTCTGGGGGTGATACAAGTGTTGATGGGATGATTGAGGGGTCTTTCATCTCCCCCGGTGTCTCTGGCCAGAAAACTACAATTGCAGCTTTCCCTGCACCGGGTCAGAAGCGCAATACACTCTAATAGAATCATGAAGAAAAAGCTAACAGGCTAACGGGCAAAGCTAACTGCGGGCTAGCGCCACTTAAACTGTATTTACAGCCAAGTTTGGTGAAAAAATTATTTCCATTGTGTAATTGGATGTACAATATCCTTCTCTCCCTTTGTCTTTTCTATCAGAGTAGTATTTACTCTCACGGACAACATGTTACGACAGTGGCGCTTATGGCCTCTCGAGGCATGAGTTACTTAGTACTGCTTTAACTTACTGATCTGAATTCAGTTTCATAAATTTGATTAAGAAAATAATGTTTTAGAGGAATTAAACTGAAAGTCTAGTATAATATATCATACGTATTGGTTCTTACTGGTGCATGCGTGCTCTGCTGAACGGCGCTGTGTAGCAGTCGGTCTCCTCCAGGTCAGGCAACGCTTCTTTGTCCAGTTTCATGGGGTTTCTGGGCAGCCAGCTCTTAATCTGCCGACACCTCAGATGAAACCAGCTGCGTAGACACAACGAGCGTTAACACACAGTCATTTTATATCAGCACTAGTGAAACCCATGAACCCAGGAGCCACTGATCAAAAACGACACACAAAAAGATCTCTCTGCATCCATTCGAATCTTTTTTCTTTGCGCTCGTAAGTCTGCAGAGGTTTGAAGCCACGCATTGATTTCCCACTGAGGCTTGTGTGAATGCCCTTATTGCCTTCTCACTGAAAGATATATTAGACATTAGAGCGTGCTTCTCTACAGCGTGCTGATTAATTTGTGCTGTAGCTGCTCTGATAGGAATTGAACGAAAATAAATGGGGAAAATCTCGATGCTACAGATAGCTTTATGGATATTGTAGCTCAGGGAACAGGTGCTGCACAGGGTGATATGTAACTATTAGAAGGACAGGCACCATTTATTCAGCGTTGGGGCGATGTTAGCTTGTGACACACCATTAGCAAACATATAAAGCCTATTTGCCACTCAAATAGTTTAGAGTTTTAGAGGAGGACAGAGGGAGCTTGTGGCGCAAGAATGGTTGAAAAATGTTGTTCCTTTGGATGGATAAGCAATTCCTCTCTTCTGTGTGTAGGCGTGCTCCAAGATTAAGAAGACTGCCATCTGAGAAAATAAGAAATGAAAAAGCATACTCCCACATCTCTAATCGTTAAAAGTAACCGAGGTGTGTCAATGTAGCTGCATATTAGGGTTGCACAATATATTGGCAACTAATCACTATAACATAACAAATCATTGAGGTCTTCCACCTGACTAACATGTACACAGCCTAAAACAAAACAAATGGTCATCTAAGTCATGGTTTTCCTTATTTATTTCCATTTCAGTCTTGTTATTGACATTACTTATTATTTAAGTCGTGTTTTGGGGAAAAAAGCGTATTACTTTCAAATTTTTTGTTGAAATTTGCAGAATATATTGTGTTGAAACAGTTCAGTAACATATCTGAACAATATCATTACCACAGTATTCAAGACAGTTACTGAATATCACAACTTCTCATATTCATTTACAGTTTAATCTTTCCTGGTAGTATTTCAAATCACTTTTTATTTCCATATTTGTAAATACAAAGAAGCATTTCATCTTTTCTTACACGTGACCCAGATAGAGATTGTTCACAACACATGTCTCCTTTACCAGTGAAGTCACACTGAAACTAGGACACTTTCAAATGTGGTCCTGAATTAGACACAGGTGAGGCTGTTTGCAGAACAACCTGGATCTGACACTTAAATACCCATTTATATCTGTACGTGCAAGAGTAAATAGGCAATCATTGATAAGAATTAATCAAATTATGCTTTTTGTGTCTGACTGAGTGACTGTGCAGCTCAGACCGCTCTTTTTACAAATATATAATACATGTAGAAAGTAAGTTACTGCTTTATTTTACAAGTCAATAGATTATAGCAGTGGTGTATTATTTACATTATTGTTCTCTTGCTTATTTGAAAATACTGCTGACTCAGGTTTAGATCCAGCGTTGTCTTTCTACGGTGTGAAAAGTTTAAAAACCCCTGGGCTACAGCCTCTCTGATTTTCTATTATAGCCAAGCCAACATTTATCTTTTATTTTTCTATAGGAATGTTGTGATTCTGCATTTTTATTCACCTTATTCCGCCCCACCCACTTTTGCAACTTTTTGCTTTGTCTCTGCACCGTTGTACAGACACTTCCGGTCGAGCGCGAAGCCCGTTCATTTAAACGAAGAACAAGGGAAAATATTCTCCGCTCAAATCTGATGTTTAGTAGATAGATTTGTGTACAATGGCCAATGTTCACTTGCACCAACATGTCAACACTGCACCATTTCTCTGTGCGGCCTAAAAACGGCTTTGTTTTCGTGTAGTGACTGATTTCATGTGGACTTCTCCAGCCCCATGTTAACAGATAGGAGAAAATGGGTGGGCACAATTCATGGCGGCGCCCACGCGAACCTCTGGAATAAGGTGAATACCAGAGAATAACAGGCTTAAATAACAAAGCCATTAGGAGATGCTGTAGACTTGTCAACATAAATCTTTATTTGGCCTCCTCAGTCCACAACTCTGGGCACTACAAGACTTTTTTATTGTCCACAAATTGTTCGTAGAACTTTCTTCAACTCAATATTAACTTGGCTGCAACATCGAAACCATTAGCTGCAGCAGGCATTCTGCTAAAGTTGTATATTGGGATTCATTATGAAGAAGATTGGAAACTAACACAACAGTATAAAGTATGAATAAGTTGTGCCTCCACATTATTTTCACATTATTGTCTCCAACAGATAATTAGGGCCCATGCACTCATTTTGATCTCATTTGTCTAGTTCAAGTTTTTTACAGAAAATGTTACCAACAAAGTATTACTAGATGTCACATTGTATCTAGTAATACTTTATTATTGGAATAGTTTCCTGATTTTTGCTTTTCCTCCATGTCGTCTTGATTATTTTTCTTGCTGAAAAGTCTTTCCTTGCCAATTAAGAAGAGAAATCTGGCATCCAGTAAATGGCTTGGACAACACTCCAGCATCACATCAAGGCATGACTATTTCTAAAAATAGTATGCAAATGGTACTGAGGAGCTGAAAGATTAGAAGTATTTTTAAAGAAAGAAGAGTTGTAAATGTAGCAACGAGCCTGAGGTGAGCAGATTTCCTGAATATAAAACGCACTGCATCCAACTTTTAGGCTAATCCCGAACTTGTGTTGACAGGCGATTTGCATAGAGCAGCTCTAAGTGCGATTAATCCTGGGCTAATTAATACATTGGGATAGGGAGGAATGAGGTAACATTTACTGAGGGAGCATACTGCGCTGTGTTCACTGATAACTCCTATCTCGGCATAGTAAGTAGTGAGCACCGCACTCTGCCCCAGGCCAAACAGTCCCATCATATATCTCTAATAGACATACCTGCCCAAGGTTTTACTCTTCCTGTCTGTGAAGTAGCACTTTTTCCTTCAAAGGAAAACAAACCCAAAGTCAGTACTGGTTAAAGGTAAAACCAGACAACAAAAGCACAAAAACGTTTTTACCTGAAAGGCATCCGTATGTTCATTTGTTCTGCATATTTGCAAAGTGCGTCCCAAGGAGCGTGTATCTTCACAAACATAATGTCATTGTTTGTCATCGAGGGCTGGAAAAAAAAAGAAAAGGAAATGATTTAGGCATTTTAAAAGTTTTTCTTTGTACATTACTTAAGCGGCAACGACAAATCAGCTTTATTACTGTGTATTATTTATTATGCTATGATTATCCAGCTTCCATTCCTATACATTTATCTGAGCCTAGGACTGGCATAGAGATTTCAGAGCGCATAGGACCTCATGTGAGCATATTAAAGGGGCTAGATGCAAGTTAGCCCTTTTATACTCACTACTGCCACCTCAGGTCATACGTGTAACTGCACCTTCTATATTAAACTCGTGCATGACGGCAATTCGGACCTGAAGTAGCAACTTTTTGAGTGACAGTGCAGGATTTTAGAGGCAACAGGTGAACAGTTCTGGGCTCATTCTACACATTAGGACATGGCTGGAACATGTATGGGGAGGAAAATACATAATTCTAACATTTTTAAAGTCCGTATAGTCCCTTTAAAGTATTAAAGATAATGACGCCAATACATTTTACTCACCTCTTTTTCCAACATCAGACCCTCAGCTCGAAGGTTCTTCTCAAATGTGCATCTTTTCTCCACCTGAGGACTGGACTTCTTGTAAACCAGGATATAGTCAATTCTTTTTTTACCATCTCGGAAATACAATCCGGATGAATCAGTTGGCGCTCTACCCTGCTACAAAAGATAAACACATTTTAAAAAGAGGAGGGTTACCTAGACCATGCCAGGACTCTTTACCATACAATCCACGGCAGTAAATTGTAAGTAATAAAAAAATAAACAACAATGCAACCAGTCATTTTTTAGTGTGTACCATTCAGCAAACGGAATAGCCTATTTTAAATGATATGGTGGTGAAACAGGTGCAGAGAAGCAGGTGGTGCATTTAAATAAAAAAATATTTGGCATCTGTTTAGAATAACAAGCGAGACAAAAGGATGCAGAAAGGATCCATATGACCGGTCTTTATATAAACCGGGTAAACAATTTCGTCAATACATTTTAGTGACAGCAGACACTGTCTTCATGAGAGCCCATGTGTAAATTGTTTACCTTTAGTGAGTCTGCTCGAGCCTCTAGTTTTGCCCGTGTGATCGGCGGTTTATGCAGCAGTAGCGTCTCGTCTGCCCTGGTTTCACATGTCGTGGCCTCAGATTCCTCCACGTATTGATCTTTGCCATCCTCTGTAACAAGGAAAACATCTTCAAGTTTTAGCTAGAGACAAAACGGCCCACTCTCCATCTGCCAACAAGAGAAATTAGATTCGAGCCATTTCACTTTGGGCACCGAGTGGAGAGCAACACCTTGATGCAATTTAGCAGCTCAGCGCAATGAGCTGATCGAGTTTCCTTGCAGTCGTGGAAGTGATGTGCACAAACAAAATGAGGTTTTGTCAACACACACTAAACAAAGCAAAAAGAAATCCTCAGGCCTAGAGAGTAAATAGAAGGGTGTGAATAACAGTGCATTTATTAGATGGTTGAGATGCGCTATCGTGAACAATGTTTGAAATGTAAAGTTAACAAGAAAGAAAAATCACTTCTTCTAGTACCAAACCAAACTGAAAAGACAAGTCTCTGCAGAGTTGCAGAAAGTGATACAAAAACACAGCATTTCAGTTCAGAGCCTGCTGTGAACTTCCCGCACTGTGAATTCAGTTTATTTTGGATTCGGAGATCAAAGTAATAAATGTGCCAGAATGACTCAGATATCTGGGCGACATGGGAGACCGAACAGGATCCCAAAAACGTCCGTCTGAACTCTGAATGTATAATTTCATTTTGTGAGTGCGTGTTGTTGTTTTCTGCAGCGCAAATACAATGAAAAACATTTCAGCTCAGCAGAAGTTTTCAAAATCTCAAATAAAAGTGCCGCATCTTCAATATGTGTTTTTACCTGTATTTAGTCATTTATTTATAATCCTGTGTGAATGTAATGCTTCTACCAATGTGAATACTCTGCATAACTAACACACTAATACAACCATTGTAACAAATTCTACAATTAAATCATGGTAAAGGTTTTACGTTCTTAACTATATAAAGTCTCTGCACATGCATAACACATGCCCTCCCTGCCGCTGCTCCTCAAGAAAGAAGTAGCTCGGAAGTCTTTTTTTTTACCGTCAAGAGTGATCCTTGTACAAAAATACCCCCTGCTCACACCACGCCGCTTCATCTGCATAGAACTCGGCTCACTTTAGCACCACGCGCCCCGACAACCAAAACACAGGCGTCTGAGGGGAAGAGGGCGTTTCAAGGTCGCGAAAATAGATCCCCGTCAGAAGCTGCTAAATATTCTACATAATTACAAGACCCCTTCCACTGCAGACTTCTATCTCGCTTTGCTGATGTATTGTTTCCTTCCCCACACACAGCCTAATTATTACAATGTCTTCAATCAATGGGATTCTCTTTATGGCTTGTTAACCTCATGCAGAAAAAACATCTTCAAAACCAACCAGTAGTGTTATTTAGAAATAAAAAGCGTAGTACGATGTTGACAACACATATGTTACTGTGTATCGTATGTAGATATGTTTTATTTGCATGTATTTGTGGGGGTCTGAACTCATGTAAAATTCATGGTCCCTTTGCCTGGCTGTTTATGTGCATCCTGACAGTGTAATTGGCCTTTAATTCAATTCAGAGACACTGTGTGCCGTGTAGTGTACATGCCTATATGTACTGTATATGAATTCCAAATGAAATGTTGTTAGCATTGACAATTCTGTATGAGGAAAAATATAAGGCACGGGTTAATTTTTTTCTGTCAGTCACTATTTTGATTTGGACAGATTAATTTACCTTAGGAGATTAAGAACATGACAAAAAATGTTATTGCTTGATTTAATTGGAAATGCACCAAAATGCACGAGGGCTTATCTCAATGTGAGATTATTTAAATGTGTGTAAGTATAAAATAGAATGGATCTAAGCACATCTAATGCGCTAAACAACAGATACAAAGTTATGAATAATCAGTGGTCATAGTAACGAGCCAATTATTTAGATAGCTGGAGGTGAGCTGATCCCAAAAGCATTTCCACTTCATCATAAATGCATTTTTTCCTTTGAGCTGCTCTGCCATTAATCTCGTTGCCTAATGGCAGCAGGAAACAGTGTGAGTTTATGCCTTTTAAATGGCTTGGCCTCTCAGTGCACTCAGCGGTACCTGTCTGTGGGGGGAGCAGGCTGCAGGACGTGCTGAAGCTCTGGCTCAGGATGTCACCCTCCGGTTTGGGCTCGGGGCTCAGGGGCACAGACAGAAAGTGGTTGAGGTTGATAGGATGGGTCTGACTCTGAGCCAGACAGGGCAGGCTGCGGCGGGACGGCTTCAGGCTCTTCTCCTTCAGTATCTCGCTGATGCTGGTGTGCATCCCTGGAGAGGAGGCGAGAGGATAATAGTGAATACAGCAGCAATGGAAAGAACAGTATTTACAGACTAAACAAGGAGTGAAGGGGAACTAATTGAATGTGCCGACACAGGATGAAGTGTTAATCTTAAGGTTTATTGGATGCTCTAACTAGTCAATTAGTGCTAAATCTTATTGGATGGGCACAATTAACAATTCAGAGCTATAAAATGTATTAACACATATACAGACTTATTAAGTAACCATGGAAATCTGACTAATATCATATCAAACTGCTAATGTGTGCATGCCTGGTTTACTAAAGAAAGCAATTCACATCAATGTCTATCAACAACACATCAGCAAGATCGATAGGTTAGTGAGGTTATTGACAAAGCCACTAAGCTGGCAGTGCTTTATAAAGCTACTGTTTGGCTATAATGTAGTAAAACAGCAAAGTCACTAAACCAAACAAAAGTTTTAAACTTTCTTTTCTTTTAACTGTTTACATTACCATGTGTAGCCTATCCTTTCAGACTAATGCCCTGCATAATTTCATCTTAAAATCAATATTTATTGCTCCAGTACAGAGTGGCTTGTGGATTTGGACACAATGCGGAAATCTGAAGAGCGAGGCATACGCATACTGTATACTTAGCCTTGGCATTTCTTTTAGCATAACTTGTATGTGTTGAGAAAGTACCTACATACAGTATACAGTGGTGCACACAAAAAAGAAAATTTCGGTTTATTCGGTTTCGGTTTATTTCGGTTTGGTCATTTACAAATGATTCAAAACATTCAAAACATACAAGTCAAACAATGAACACAACAAATGACCAGGCGCAGGCAGAAACTAAAGCTTATTGTGCCTGCCCTTCACTTTTAAATCATAAATACAGCACGTTAATGGTAATAACCATACGTTCACTGAATTAACACAGGTGGACCATTGTCCGCTCCAGAAGCATATTTAATACATTTTCATTCTGCCAAATATTTTTCCATTATTATTCTCTTGTAAGTATTTTTGAACTGAAAAAGAGACGTAGCTTGTTTTAATTCATTGCAGCAGCTATTCCATAATTTAACTCCTTTGCTTGATAAACAGTGTTTTCTTAATGTAGAATGTACTTGCGGTTGATTAAATATATATGTTCCTCTGAGATTATAGTTACTCTCGCTGGGTAAACAATATTTGCAAGCATTTAGGGATTTTATTTTGCTTAACTTGGTAAATGAACTTTGCCGTGTACAAATCGACTAAGTCATAGAACTTCAGGATTTTTGATTGGATAAACAGTTAATGACTTGGTGAATTGTAAGGTGCATAATTGATTAATCTTCTTTTGTAATAGGAAAATTGGATTGGTTCCAGTTTTATAAGTATTTCCCCAAATCTCTATGCCATACGTTAGGTATGGTGTGACAAGAGAACCATAAAGTAAATGTAATGCTTTTTTGTTCAAAATATATTGCAATTTATACAAAATTGCAACAGTTTTGGATACTTTCTTTTGCGTGTTTAAAATATGTGGTTTCCATGTCATTTTACAATCAATAATCACTCCAAGAAATTTTATATGATATACTCTTTCTATCTCATTTTCATTAATATTGATCTTGAGCTCATCATTTATCTCCTTATTACTAAATACCATAAATTTTGTTTTATCTAAATTTGATGATATAAAAGCTTAAAGGTTGGTCTTGCATGATATACTGTAAACCATTTGAGAAAATCTGTTAAAATAAAGCTTACTGTATCTGTCAAAGGATCTTATCTCTTTTTTTTACTGCGTGTCAGCAAAGTAAGGGCTCCACATTGGCCCATGAATGATCTCTTCCTCAACTGGCCGGTGATGATAATGTTTGTCCTTCATACTAAGTGCATTACCTTCAGCACTCCCCTTATGTTCAATCACACAGCTCACTACACTAAGACAAGCATAACAGAGCAACTCTTAAGGAACTACAACTTGTCCAAGCAACTCATTTGCTCTCATTGAGGAGGTCCTTTTCAAGGTTGGCTCATATCAAAACGGAGGTAATTGATAGAGCTGGAGATAAGGTGGTGATTCTGGGGGCAGGCTAACATCCTTGGTGAATTGTAAAGAGAAACCCAGGGGTTAATCACCATAATGGTTGTCCAGCGTTGAGCGAGGAGGCGTTACAGGTGACCTTCATATGGGCAGCCTCCCCATGATATAGTTATGCATGGAATCAAAGGCCTTCACTTGCAAATGGATGTGAAAGCGAAACGGTACCATGCATTCACCCCAGTGTTGAACTTGGACCATGACCTTCACAGTGATAATTCATGCCCGGAGGCGCTGCTGTGCCTGTGCTACGCAATATCATATTCTGCCCCGCTCTACACTCAGCTGTGAGGGATTTCCCTGTTGTGCTTTTGGCTGAGAATGGAGCAAGTTAAAGATGCGTTTGCAGGCCAGGAGGAGTTATTAATTGTGCTGTGTGCTTCCTATACAGCCCTATGCAGTAGATACATGACAGATATTTGAGCAATGATAACACATTAAGCTCTTTTCCTTACAGGCTGTTTCGGTTCAGGGGTTGCAAAATTATCTGCCGTCGTGTAGATATCTCAGCATTCTTCTCTCCCACACTATGTGCCCTAGTCATGTCCTCTTCTGCTGCATTCATAAATCTCGTATTTGTGTTTCCTCGAGGCTCCCTCTCGTTATACAATATAGTGGTTTACAGCAGTTTTTAACCCTTTTGGCTGTTCCATTTAAGAGACGTCACACAAAATCAACAGCCTCTCTCTGTGTAGTCTCTGCTCCTCTCCATTCTTTCCTCTGGGGCCAGTTAGCTTCATAATGTCATCTTCTAACTGCAAGGCTCTCTTTGACTTTATCTCCAAAGCATCCAACACGAGCTGTTCGTATAGTGCTCTCATTCCTATTCCCATTAATCCTCATCATGAACAACAAATCTTCACAGGCCTACAGCTAATTCTAACTCCACTCTCTGTCTTTTTTGAGAGCCAGCATCGCAAATCCTGTTTAAAATTGCAGGTCCTGCCACTTTCTTGTAGACCTCTGCTTCTGAAAACTCACCTAAGAAACAATACTAATAAACCACTATAGGAACAATGGGGTTTGACCATTTACTGCAATTTATGCGACACATGGGACAATATTACAAACTGTAATAAAGTCTGCTAAAATTTGAAGTTACAGTCCCACAACCCCCGACCACAACTGTATTACTTTAATTGACCATTTGCTTCTAGGTTAACAACATGCATTATTTCCCTGTGGGTTCATTATTTCAGTGCACAATTGTTCTGTTGCTTCTCGCTGCTTTTGAAAGAACAACACATTGTCTCTGAATCAAATCAATACTAAACCGCCTATTGTGAAGCTTACGGCAGCAATTACATTCGCAGTGACATTTCAGAAAATGCAGTGTTCATGGTTGAATAAATGGGCCTTGGTTTCTTGAGTTTACGATGACACGCTTTATCGATGGCAAAACAAGCACTAGATCTGATCATGGCCATCTGTCTTTTTGTCCAATCCCTTTATTTCAATTGCAAGTTTTACAAACAAAGCCATTTCCAAAGTGCCGCACATGGTGCAAGTATGTATAAAAACATTAAAAAGGTGCATTATGCAACTTTTTAAGTGAAAAGAAAAACTTGATATTTGTGCTTAATTTACCTTTTTGTGACCCAATGGCTGTATGAGTGGTTAAGCATGGCGCCTTTACTTTCCATCATGGTGGCCTCTATGATGCTCAGTTGTCTGTAGGTTTTCCGGTGAGAGCAGAGAAAACCTACCAGCAACTCTAAAAACAATTGATCCTGGAGCATCATAGAGGCCACAGTGATGGAAAGTAAAGGCACTATTCTAATCAGCCATATTGAAAGATTAAGCACAAATAAAAACTTTTTCAAACTTTATCAAAAACTTTATCAAAAGTTCCATAATACAACTTTAAGCAAACAAAAATAGTTGTATGCCTCAGCGTTCTCACTTAAGCCTACATCTCAGCATTCAGAGAACATAAAGTTTAAAGTGAAATAAGTTTAAATCAAGGTCATAAAACACCTGTAGACTTCCCTATTTCTCTAACTGATCAGTTCATTAGACAAGCTGCGTCATCAATGAATGAATAATGCAATGTAAAGCGTCTTTGAGTGTCCAGAAAAGCGCTATATAAAACCGATGCATTATTATCATCATCATCATCATCATCATCATCATCATCATCATCGTCATTATTATTATTATTATTATCAATTCAACAAGTTGGTTTGCCTGGCTCAGAATAGGTTAATACGTGCATCAGTTATCAGTGAGGAGGAGCAGCTTGTTTGGGAGGATATGTGCGCCTGAGCCAGGAGTGCTAATAGGCCTGTTGTGGCAAGGCACTGGATTCCCACATGACTATGGTTTAAAATAGAACAGCATTGGGCAGAGCTCTGCATTAAGTGAATGGAAATTTTCGGTGTAAAAAAAAACCCCATAACGGCTGGTTTAATATTTATACTTGTCATTTTGCATGAATAGGTATAGTGGGTTATGTCGACCTAAATAAACATATACAGGGTTCTCTGAATGTCAAACAACAGTTAATCTTACTCTGGCTGACACTGGTTTATCAGGAGAAAGTTAATCCCATCTGTTTACATGGGCCACGCGTGCACGCTTGAGAGCACGTGCACAGGCGGTCACTGAGTTGTACAGCACAAAGATAATACGGTGAACGCTGAAAGAAAGAGAAACAACAAAAGGCAGGATCCTGAGGCGAAGTGGAGGAATCATATCTGAAAGGGTTGTGTTGCAGCCTGACAATAGCAGCAGGACACACTGCAGCAAGGTCACGATCTGTATATAAATCCCAGCTCGGTCAATGTGATGACAGATTAAAAAGGACACTCTACTTTGTCAGTGTGTATTCACCAAGCAAATTACTGTTTGTTTTGCTTTCTCTTGTGGGGCAAAATCATAATATGAATATTAACTAACTTTGCATAAACACACCAATGATTTTAATAATGCCCTCATGTACTGACGATTTACATTTCATCAAGCAGAGAATTTTACCAGTCTCTGATGGCACAAAAAGTAGCACAAAGTGAATCGAGGTCAGTATGCTGTTTCCCATCATGCCCCATTCTTAACTTTAATTATTTATCCAACCCTTGCCCTTTTAGCTACACAGCTTTTACCCATGAAGATCCTGTACCAAGTCCTTGTTTGAGGCACAACATATTTTTTTAACTTATAGTGCATTTAAGGGCAACCAGGCAAATAGATGACTGCAAGAGCACATTCAACTACATTATCACATAGAGGCAGGACTGGGGGAGGGACAAACGGCTTCACTTTCTTCCTTCAAGCAAATTCGAGTGCATTTCATCTTCTGCCTGGCGCTCTAATAAAGAACAGGCACACTCCACTCACAGCCACTGCTTTTAACAGGGACTTCATTAAGAGATACTGAATATTCCACTCTGTTGGTAAGTGCTATAGATAGTCCCACAGGAGCCAGAGTCGGTTTTAAGTTTAGAAATTGATGTCCAAAGAGTAAATTGCTTGAGACCTACAGTAGATGGTCCAATGAGAGACTGCAACTCAGACTGGGCCAATTAGTGTCTCGGTGAATGTTTGTCTGTGACTGGGTAACTGGACATCCTCCAGAAAGCACCTACGCTATGTCCAAAGCAGTTGGGATGCACTCCAAGCTCAATAAAATAAAGGAGAGATTTTAGGATCAGCACTTCCTAATCCGAGGCCATGGTTTTTCACTGGAAAAAGGTGGCTTCCCCTCTCCGGGTCGGTGGAGAGTCCTTCCATCAAGTGGAGGAGTTCAAGTATCTCGGGGTCTTGTTCACGAGTGAGGGATGGATGGAGTGTGAGATTGATAGACTGATCGGTGCGGCATCAGCAGTGATATTGTCGCTGTATCAGACTGTTGTCTTGAAGAGGGAGCTGAGTCGGGGGGCAAAGCTCTCGATTTACCGATCGTTCTACGTTCCCATTCCCACTCTCATGGTCATGAGATCTGGGTAGTGACCGAAAGGACAACATTGTGGATACAGGTTGCCGAAATGGGTTTCTCTTGCTGGGCGGCACATCCTTCGAGATCGGGTGAGGAGCTCAGTCACCCAGGAGGAGCTCGGAGTAGAGTCGCTGCTCCTCCAAGTCGAAAAAAGCCAGCTGAGGTGGCTAGGGCATCTGTTTCGACTGCTTCCTGGTGGCCTACCAAGGTGTTCCAGGCATGTCCTATTGGGAGGAGGCCTCGTGGAAGACCCAGGACACGCTGGAGGGACTATAGTCTCTGAGCTGGCCTGGAGTCGCCTCGGGGTCCCCCCAGAACAGCTGCAGGAGGTGTGCAACGTGCGTTGATCGAGAAGTCTGGACATCTCTGCTCAGAATGCTGCTTCCGCAACCCCGGATAAAGCGGAAGAAAATGGATGGATGGGTTTTAATTTATTAACAAATAGACGACTAGATTATGGACATTACATGTATGCCAACGCATTATGGCAAGATTTGTAGGAGTACCGGTATATAACAAAAGCACTGTGACAACATGGTTAGCACTGTTGCTAATCCTTGAACTACTCCATCAATCTTAGCATAAGATCTGAGAGATCTCAGGAGTTGTTTGTGCTTGTCCACAAACAGTTTGCCTCAGTAGGACTGAAGAATTTGTCATTTCCCCCGGAGAGACAACGAAGCTTGCAATCCTGTCCTTTCTTGGTTTTCTTTATGGACAACACGCCTCTGCATTGAGGCGACATTAAACCCACTGTAATTAATGACCGCTACGTTTTTTCCAGATACCTCCCATCGATTTGACCTGAAAGTAAATGAATCTAATTAACACATGAAGCTACTAATCACACTAACTGCATCATCAGTGTCAGGTGACCTTCACTACGGTTTAGCCTGCGTGAAGGTGTGTACAACAAAGTAGATACTCTGTCATGAAGATTTTTGCCCATAATAATGTAAATAATATGTCTGGACCTCACTCAATAATACCGAAGCACTTATCGCCTCGACCAATAAGTCTGGCAGATGGTGCTGTTGTTTTAGCCCATCACGTGCGCCGCGGCCACAGTCTGACCGTAAGCACACCTCTGAACGGATGCCATCGTTTCCCACAAATCAGAAAACGATTATACAGTCGTGGCGTGAGCTGTTGATTGCATCATCTAATCATTTCAAACATCTCAATCTCTCCAATTTCCCCCATCACTGTCGCCTTCTGTCCACTGATTGTTTGCGGTTTCTTCTGTGTTACAGGCTTGGATTTAGTTCAAAGCCTCAGCTGTATCTGTGTATCTCAGTATACAATTACTTTCCCCATATATAGGTTAATGCTATAATGCCGCAGAATCACTGTAATCTTTCTGTATGTTCAATTAAGCCAGGGCTTAACTTTAGTTTCAGACAGAACTTTTCCCTAGACCTTTTTTATAGCCGAGCAACAAAACAGCCACCTACTATTTAAAGATTAAGTGTTAAAGCTGCAACACAGACGCTCACATCTTTTATCTTCAAGGCATGCTAATTTCACACAATATGTATCACCAAAGTCATTGCAGATAAAGCTTAATATGTTATCTATATTCAAATGCTGTCTGGTGATACAGCAACACTTTGAACAATCTGTCTCAAATAGTATCTAGAAAACCATCTGGATGCTTGCATAACAGGGACAGGTGGCTCGCTCAGGACAATGCAACGAGAGGTTTACACGCACAAGCGAGACTGGCTAGTGGCTGAAACACACATTCAGTCTTTTCAACACAAACGCAAAGTGGCTTTTTTCCTAAGTGTTAAGTGTATTAAGGCTGGGCAATTAAGTGAAATGTCATTGAAAACACAATCTCAACTTTGCTCTGTCTCAATAATCAATCAATAAGTCAAGAGCTTTTTAATCATCAGCCAGTTCTTTGGGAGTAAGAGTAAGGTTTGGAGACAAGAGACAATAGAAGATTGTTGTGTGCTAAAAGATGATGCTGGAGTGGAAATTCTAGTTTGAGCTGAGGTTTACGTAAAAGGTCTATCTTGTCTTAGTTCATGAATCACATCATTAAAAGCTATTTTTTTCATATGAAAAATACAATAAAGGCAAAATCAATCAATCAATATAACAGAAAAAAAGGTTTGCCATATCAAAATCGTCATATCACTATTGTCAATCTCGGTAATTCACAAAAGGCTCGTCAGGTCAACTGCCAATTCTGTGACAGTAAAAGCAGATTGTTTGGAGCAGTAAAATTGACATATTTGTATTACATGACCTTTGTTCCTTCTTAGTAAAGCTTTTTTTTTCATTATACAAAACTGTATTGAAAAGATTTAGATAAATCAATAAGATAAAATATACATGTATATGCCACAGGGTCCAAACCCTATCTGTGCTGTTGGACAAAATAGTAATGCTAAAGTAATGCTTGAATAAATTATATAAATTCAGTCCAACTCCTTCTCAAGAGCTCATAACATTTGACACCATGCCATGAGGTGGTGCTGCTCTATGTGTTGAAAGTGATTCCAAGCAGCATCTCTGGACTCGTTTTAAGCATTTCCGTGCTGAAATTGTCATCACTGTAAGCCTTTCTACCTAAATGCTCTGTATATGTTTTGTAGTTTCATTTACACTGCTTGTCCCTGTTAGGATGACAATTTCAAAAGTAGTGGAGGAATACTGTGGGACATGGAGGGACAGACAATTAAAATGGTAAATGGCAAATGGACTCAACTTACTGTATATAGCGCTTTTCTACCTTTATCGGGCCCAACACGCTCTACAGTAAGGAACCAGTCACCCATTCACTCTCTCATTCATACACCAATGTACACAGATACTCCTATTGTATAAATGTAAACCAAAGAAGAATTCTCCTCACGGCTTTAGCCAATGAAACACACATTATATTTTAACCCCGAAACCAAGGTCCCTTGGCAACATTGAAAAAGCTACAATAATATTAATCTCTAGGATCTAGACATTTGTGTCCTCTGATATTTGTGTCGTATACTTATACCTGTGTTTTGTCAACCCAAATATGCATAATTTAAGTTAGAAGCTAAGAGTATTTAAAAAACCTGTGATATGTGATTTGTATAATGTTTCTGCTTAAGCTAGCAGTGCTTTACTTGTTTGTGAATAAACCCCAGAAAAAAACATCCCGTCCTGCTGCAACCACCCCTGTAGGGCTAGAAAGTAGGCAATGTGGGTGACAAACAAACAATGCTACTCCAACCTTAATACTTAGAGGATCAACAAAAAAAGTCCAAATCCCTAAGAAAGTGGTTTCATAAAATAGTCATCACAAATCTCCTTCACTGTAGATTCTCATTATCTTTCAATAATACAACTTCTATGTGTAAATATTCATGCAATGAAATGTCATCTATCTACATCTTTAGTTTGCATAGCATCGTCATGTAGTGGGAGTGTTTGTCATTTACATTTTTATTGTTTTCATCACTGTGCATTGGTAGCAAAATAACACAGTGTTTTCTACAGATTTTCCCCCAGACACGTCTTTTTAAAATGCCAAATGAGTCACGACCTTTCATCGTCCCTCAGACTTTTTGGCACACTTTTGTCCACAGAATTGTCCAAATGCCCGAAACCATTGCGGCACTTTGATCTCATAATCCTGGTATAATATCCATATCTGGTAAGCGGCTATTTGTGATTAAACTCATACAGAATATGATGATTTTTTTTTAAGGCTTATCCTCTGGTCATAAGGGATTGCAGCCTATCCAGCTGCTTTGGGGATGAGGCAGAGTGCCCTGGACAATTGCTTGTGAAATGTGGGACTAATTAGTAAAATGACATTCACAATGAAAAGTTTCCATTCAATTACTGTGGCCAATTTCTGAACACACACATTATTGGATAAGTGCATGACCTATGCACATGAAGATGCAGACATTACACAGACACTACATGTGCAATAATACATGTGTAAATGAATCCTTTTGTAATTATGACTTACTTTGATGGATGATATCCGTGGTAAGTATGAATCATGATTTATTTCAATTTAACGAAGAAAAGTTGGGGATAACGGTTATTTTTATGTTGGTGACATAGATAGCGGGACACTGTAGTTCCAGAGAATTCTGACTCACTCATTTCAAATTAGAAAAACATGGTTGGCACGGCGACGTTTACATTTTTTTTTACCTCTACGTATGACACTTCATAAGGAAGTGAAATGATAAACATCACAAAACATGTCAAAATAAGAAAAACTGGATGAAAAAAGAAACAATATTCTAAGAATAATTATGTTGATATTGTTGTTTTTAAAGTTGTGTCTAATGTGTCGTATGCATAATAAATACATTTCACAAACTATACTCTTTGTGCTACTTCCAAACCGGGTTTAATGGCAAACGTTGGAAAGGATAGCAAAACTCCATGAGGCAAGTGATTTACAGTAGCAACTCCAAAATGAATCAATTACCATGATAATGCTTCCATTGTGCAAAAAAAAAAAAACGGGCCAGAAATACGAAATGTGCAGCCTGCTGAAAAAGCAATTTGCAATGCATCATCATAATCACTGTTTGACACCACTGGCCAAATGCACAAGCTGACAAACTTTCTTATGCAAACTCCACACTTTAAAATCATAATTAATGAACAAAAGAAACATTATATATTTAATCAATAAAACAAACTTAGATTCACTAAGTTTGTTTTCGATATTGACACTTCAGTTAAATTACATGGATCAAGATGTAAAACATGAGGTTTGTTTAGCTATGGGCAACCCCAGGTCCTCTCACTTCTCTGAGGACAACCATATCATTCTTTTCAACCACAGCTTTCTCTCCGGCTAAATATAGAGAGCCGGCTCATAAATAATGTAAAGTGTTAAAGAAGCACTAATGTTGTGGAGCGGTGCTTCAATCAATAGCAGCCATCAGTCTAGTGCAATTTAGGTTTACAAGACACAGACTGACGAGAAAGCATTCGCTGTATCATTATAAGTATTATCTTTTTACTTGTGCAGGACTGTACTGATGCCAAGACACCGCCAATAACTCGAGATGATGTTCACTGCCTTTTCTATTGGCTTCAGAGATTCATGTTACTGCAATAAACAAAAAAATATTTGGTACATGTGTTATACCAGATATAATACTTGCAGACAGTGCACTTATTGTATCAAGTTTTCTAGAGTCTTATTTGCAAATAAACTATGTTCCTCTTTCATTAAGCTAATAATTATTAGGTGGAAGTGTATAGGCTCTAAGTCGTCCAGGGAATATACATTAGACTCGGATAAGAAAATTCAAATATACTTAATAACTTGATAAGGACGTCAATGTACACTTGCAGACTGTAGGTATAAAATTGCCTTGAGAATCCAGTCAGTTGGTCCCACTACAGCTGTGTGGACATAGCCTATTTAAAGCGCACTTCAAATGATAATGCAACTTTCTTTAAAACTGTCTCGACAATGAGCAAAAGACAACGTGATTGTCTATGCGTAAAAGCTTCTGTATGGTTATAGCGCGAAAGTCTATCCCTTATCACAGGGGACGAGAAACAGTAGCCCGACGAGCAGACCCGAAAACCCAAGTCGTGCGTCACACTTTGGCCACGACACGCGCGCACACCGATACCTCAGAGTGGATTCTCACGTGCCAAACAAGTCACCAAGAACAGGCAAAAAGTCACCATGGCACGCACTTGCGCTTGGACTACTTCACACAACAACTGCACGCCACACTGTCCTCTCTGTTCCCCTAGACCAACCTTTCTGCTGCTTGAAGGACTGGATGGATCCCGAGTGGTGCACCATTGCGGCGTTGATACTGTGTCCGGGCCGCTAATTAAATTCCGTTGTCCGTAAAAGCAAATATCAGAGTGCACGGGAATCTGTGGTGGGCTTGCGTAGGTGTTTTCGTGTCTCCCATCCTGCCAAACGCGATCACTGGCGGTGATGCGCAAACGCCAGCAACACCTGTCTCGCGCTCCTCTCCTCCTCTCTCACGCGCCTCCTCCAGTACCGTCCACGGCTGTTGTCATGGCGACGGCGCGGCAGGGGAGGTCCTGGGAGATGGACACGTCCCGCTCGCGTCCTGATTTACTGATTTCAAATAAGCTGCGCAAAACGAGCGCGCCCAAAGCGAGCACACAGCCGACACCGACAACGGCACCTATTGATCCGGCCGTCAGGCCGTCAGTCTCGCTTTTCTAACTCCTCGAGTCACATCGTTCCGAACTATGAAGTTTGTCAAGAGCTTTGCATCTGTTCAAGTCAAATAGATCAGCATGGCACACAATCAGGGCGAGGATGGGTGGAATATAGGCTATGCTTTCCAAATAGGACAAGTAGTTTGCTCATGCACCAGGCTCAAATAACCAACTTTAGCCTAATCTACAAAAAACATAAAATGAACAAATGAATTAAAATGGTAAACAGTAAATGGACTCAACTTATAGTGCTTCTCTGCCATTAACAGGCCCAAAGCGCTTTAGCAAGGAACCAGTCGCCCATTCACTCTCTCATTGAAACACCAATGTACGCAGACACTGGAGGCAACTAGAGTGAAGTATCTTGCCCAAGGACACAACAACAGTGTGCATTTGCGGGAGCTGGGATTCGAACCCACGACCTTCCGATCCCTAGACAACACGCTCTAAGAAAAAACAGACCTCCGCAAGGGCGCTGTCACAATTTGTAAATAACAATTTGCCCTAATCTTAGTGGATAAACAGTTATATTACTGTGGAACAGTTGAGAACCGCTGAATGTGATTCAGATTCAGAAAACTTTATTGATCCCAAAGGGCAATTCATTTGTAGTAAACCTCAGAACATTTCACAAACTCAAGAAAACAACAGTCCATAACAGCAAAAACAGAGTCCACCTTACTGTGGGTTGGGATTTATATTATGCCATACAAAGCAAAGTCACAACTCAGTGCATTTTACTGTCCCTCCGTGGTCACACACCGCGGTTGTTGTAAACCAACTATAAGCTTCAGCTAACCCAGGGGCACTGTGTTGCCTCCAAATGACAACATCTATCTTGCAATGGTGCAGCGTCCTTTGAATATTCTCAGACCAAGACAGTGATCTAAACCCATGACAAAACTTATTTTATCTTTGTCTTTAAAGCCATGCTGCGGAACATTCCAGGTTATTTGTTTTTATGCTTGAAAAGCACCTAAACTACCAAAAACTCCAAATATACTGCACAAACAAACATGCCAGCAATAGATGCTACATACATTAGAGAGAGGATTGGTGTCAAAGCAAAGCTGTAACATCTCCATGGAGATGAGCTGGTGATGTCCTGCTGTTCGTTCTGAAAAGAAACCAGCTCAGAGCAAAGATGCATGTTTATTGAGAAATTTTCCATCAATACATGGGCATCATTAAAAATACCCATATCTAAATAAATGGTGTATTGTATTTTACTGTATTTGTTGCATGGGTGAAATGTTACACAGAATTTCATCATATTTCAACAAGGAAGCAAAATCTTTCTTGATAAAAGTAATGCAATTAGAAATACCAAGCTATATTTTCTTAGTTTGGGAGAGCATTTGTTTTATTGTAGCCGGTGAAACCATGAGACAGGCGAGAAATACTTCAAACAATCGATACAGCTCACTTCTTTCACACAGCACCTGGCTCAGCTGTTCATACGCGCTGCTGTGTAACATGTGGTGGAAGAGGTAAAAGGCTATTATGTGTGGGAGTTCAGAGTTAATAGATTTAGTCAGAAATCACAGTGCAAATTAAATCCCCAAGTCTTTTTTTCTATGTTTTATATATTAGCAATCTGTTTTTTCAATTGGCAAAGTTTGACAAAGCTTTATAAACCTAAACAAAAAATCAGTCGTGCCGGTTCTGGCTGTTATTGAACTACATATATAGAACTATATACAATACTGTCAAAAGTGCTTCTTTGTGAGTGATTTTAAGTCCTCTTAATTTGGAAATGTGAGATCTCACGGGTTGGCCTTTGAACAGCAGCAGGTTTTGTAAAAGGTTATTCATCAATATTGTAAGAGGCAAGACCCAGTCGTGACGTTTATCTAAACTTAAGACCAGTGCTGTGTTAGCATTGGACTAGTCAAGACTATGTTTTAAGAATGCGATTTAGTGACTCTACGTTATGCTTGATGCTGTAATTGTTCTACATTACATCACACTCCCTCACTTGCTTTGATTTAGACATCACTGAAGGATAAATTATATCAAGTCAGTCTTGCATTCATGTTATTTTAAATGATTTGTTTCTTTCACTGAAATTGATGCTTGAATGGAAATGAGAAAGTGCATTGTTAACAGCAAAGTATTGATAACTGTAAAGGTAAAAACAATACTAAAAGAATGAGTGTAATTTGCTCTATAATCAAGTTGGGAATAATTTATTAGTCATTTGAGTTGGAGGTCAAGCAATAATTGTGATCTCTGTCTGTGGACATTGACTGATATTGTGTGTCGCTGTGTCACAATATTTGGCTCTCGGTCCAGTTCTTTTCCATCAATCTCTGCATGTGACGGACTTCTGGGGAGCAGTCTGGCATCTGTTGAGGATGCAAATACCATCTGCTCAGTGGCCCACCTCCTCCCATCGCTCCAAGGGCCTTATTGGAGGATGGGGACCGGGCTAAGTGTGCCAACCTTCAGCCTAGACCAGCACATTTGTTTAATTGGAATTATGAATAATGGACAACCCACTCATTTGCAGCCAGATAAAAGAACTCTCCATTTCACTTCTTCTAGAGCAGTCTGTTAATTCAGAGATATAGGTCAGATGCCAGCGCTGCAGAGGGAGCACGGATTTAGCTAAATAACATACTGCCATCTGGTGGCATAAATTGGGAATGGAATGCTTAAGAGCAGAGTATGGCTTCAAAACTTGGCTCAAAGTTAAAACTTAACTATACCGTGAGTGTGTAGGGTAAACCAGGTGCTATGTGTTCGCAATACTTTGCGCTGCAACACCAAGTGTCGATACTATTTAAGTATCAATACTTTCAATACTGGTGTTTGGAGGCATTTTTATCCTGCACCCCTTTGTTTTCCAGTAACAGCACTTTTTGTGTTATTGCATTTGTTTTATCTTAACACTTCAAAAACTGACAAATGGCATTGGGTTTATAAACTCTGGACAAATGACTGTTTTCTTTTCACAAATTTTGAGGTAAACATATTACAAATCATAATTACTTATTGTATCGCAATACGCATCGGATCGGCCCCGAGTATTGTGATATGTATCGGTTTGTGACAAAAGTGGATCATCCCAGCCCTAGTAGGTAGCATTCACACTGTATCCCTGACAACTTGGATTTAGATCACAGTGCTCAAATGATTGTTATAAGGAAGCCAATAAGTAAATAGAACAAGATACTGAGAGTACATAAAAGGGGTGGGACTAAATAAGTGTTTACTTCCCCCCACTCCTTTTCGGACAGCCTAATCTAAAATGTACAAAAGGTAAAACAAAATTGTTTGTCCTAAGATGTTAATGTATTGAGATGCACGTTTGATGTATTTTGCGTTCATATAAGTTTTCGTTTGTATGCTTTGTTCATGGTCCGAAAAAATATTTATTCATTCATTCATTCATTCATATTTAGCTACACATATTTTATAGTTTGTCATAAGGGGGCACAAAGCCATAATTGGTATTGCAGTCATGTGGTTGTGGTTTTGCTTCTCAGCTAATAAAAACATTGTATTGACATGTACAGGGAGTATGTGTGAATCTAAATTAAATAGGATATGGTTTGGAGGAGCAGGAATATACTCCAGCCTGGTGTTATTCCGGTCAGATATACTAAGCCATAATGAAGCAATAAACTGCCCAGGGCCAGTACAACTGACATAATTTATCGATAGGACTTGAGGCAAGATATTTACATGCAACTGTAATAATCGCTTAACAAAATTATAACCTTGGAAAGGTTATAATTAGTGTCCAATGACACTGACTAACCTGATACCTGACTCACCTGAGAGCAGCTCGCTGTTTGAGTCTGTAGCGGCAGATTCAAGACTGCTGTTTGCTGTGGAGCTCCAGGACACCGAGTGACCGAGGACGGCGTTGGTCTGAACATGTTTGGAGTCTCCAGAAGAAGTCCCACTGTCCAGCAGAGGTACATACATGCACCTGTCCCGGGAACGTGGTCCTGGAGAATATACATGGATAAAACAATCAATGACACAGAGCCACTACCGCAATGTCACCCAACATCAACCCCAAATGAAAAAAATGAATCAACTGCCATCAGCATATTCGCAGGTTATCACTCTCACCTCACAAAGGTCCCAGGTTCAATTCCTTGTGGTGCTTTGTGACAATTGGCTTTCAATTTAAAACATGCATAATCAGTCAGTGCTAGTAGGTACTAAGATCTAGAAATTGTGTTAATTTCCCGGCTGAAAAAAATAAAAGGATGCCTTGCCAATTTGGACTTTAGCACATTTTATTTTTTTGTGATTTAACAAATTTTGTGTTACATACAAAAGATGTACAATGTATGTTTGACATATTGTGCATGATAATGTAAATATTTTTAAATTTTAAAGAGTACTGGTGATTTGTATTTTCCGAGTCATAACATATTCCAATAAGCTCTCATGTTCCTCATAAATATTTCAAATCCTGTCACGGTTTATTTTACAGATCGACACTTGATGCCTGTTGAAAGCTACCGTCTGTGGCTGTCTGTAAATATCCCTTTCATCTGATCAGATTAATAATCAATAACAACTAGGTAAGTTTAAATTGTATAGACTCTCTCCAGACAGAGAAAAGATGATGTAGTAGTATTGTTTTTTTTATTCAAGTAACAAAGTCAGTACAATAGATTCCAGTGATAATAGATTCCTGTGCTACATGATATACTGCCTGAAGCTGTCGGGTCTTACCTCGCACCAACATACTGTACATGTTTGTATTTGTTGACAGGGGAAAGCTTCAATCTAAATGTGTATGTACTGTGGTGCTGTGGTGCATGTCATTTGTGCACTGAACACGATTAAGAGATGCCAGAGGCGCAAAGCAGCAGTCGGCCTCCAAACATCATGAGTCACAATTATCTGAAGTGCGTCCCTTTAAATTTTGTCCAGATCACGCACTGAGATTTTCTTACAATGCACTGGGGGGAGGTGCGGTGGAGTAAAAAAAAAATCAGCAAATACTAAACTAAAACAACAATAAAGTATTTGTGTTTGTCTATTTCTGTCTAGCTAAACTAACATTTTACACACGGTCACTTAATGCATCTGTACTACAAACTGTAAAGCCTTTAGTCTATTATGGTTTGATGCCCGTAAAGAGTAACAAGATGTTGATAACATCACTTAAAATTGACGTGGAAGGTTAATTTAATGCAGTAGTCCATTACAGCTGAGTGCAGTAGCAACAGTCCTGAGGTAGATCGATTGATGAGCATGTATTTCCTGTTTCAACTCTCTGCAAATTGATCATTTGTTTAAACAAAATCACGCAAGACTCGCTACTTTACCTTCAGGTAACCGTGTTAAGAGCTGTATTAAACATTGATGAGATTTATTCTACATGGCAACCACCTTAAACACATTTTAACTTTATTGTGTCTGGACTAACCTGATAAATGTATGTTTATGAACACTTTGCACAGATCACAGTAGGTGTAATTTGGTTTGACAACAGTTAAACACTCAGCTGCTTCTTAACTGGATAAAAGTGGCATTAAGGTTTCTAGGTATAGGCCAGTACAGTGCTAGCAACAACAAAGTTATGCATTATGCTCTGTCTGAACAGCCTGCAAGAGTTACTTATTAAATGACATTGAACGACATTTCCCACAAATCAAAGTCTCTAATCTGATAAAAAAAAAAAGCTCCTGATAATTTTCTTCCAAAATTCCAATTTAAAAACTTAATGCAGAAGTGTGACCTTTACCTTGACATAAAAAGCGTGCAGAATATTAAAAAGCAAGGAGTTATTAGGGCAAACTAGATTTTTAATTTCACTTTCATGGCATCATTCTTTTCTGTGACAGCAAATCAGATTCCTTCTAATATATGATCGGTTATTTGCATATTGAATAGGCTCAGGGTTCACGCAGGATGCCCTGGGTACCGCACACAACCTTTTCCATTTATTTTGATTCTGTTATGCGATCCACTTAGATGTAGTGTAATTAATGTGGTAATGTGTATACAGTAGTATTCTGGGATTGTTCTTGGAGATCCTCCTCTTACAAAGGAAAGTGCTTGGGGTTGTAGTTCACTGGACAACTGTATAAGCAAAAGTAATGCTATCTGAATGATTAATGTAAAGGCTCTGACTTCTCCTCACACCACTGAACTCTCTTTTATGCACATGGATCAACACAAATACAGCAGCCCTATTAGCTAACAGGACAGCGCCATCATTTTGCCATTTTCCTCTTGGCCTGGGGCAGGGATGATTTGAGGCGGCTAATAAAAGCAACAGCATTCATGTATTGAATAGCTCATTACGCTACGTGAAGACAGCGTTTTCACTGGAAAACCCTCTCCGTGCCGCATGCTTTTCTGAAGGATGTGGAAACATGGAGGAATAGATAATGCTCATCATTAGAAAGATCATTCTCATTGTCCTAAGTAGGATGAGCTAAGATATGTGACTTCTTGGAACTTGATGAAAGCAAAACATCAAATGAAAATATGGGGATGTAAAGCTTAAAATTATTAAAATAGTATTAAATGTTTTCTCAAAATATAAAGTGCTTACCCATGCACGCAATATTTTCATTTTTATATATAGTAAAGGCCTGAGAAATAGTGTCAGTTTACTGTAGTATAAAAAAGTATATAGTTTACTAAGAAAAGTATAGTATTTATATCAGACAACCCTAAATAAAATTTGAATAAGTACACGTCCAGTAACTACAGCAATAAAACAATGAGTTAACTGTAGTAAAACTTTGAAATTAGACACATTTTAAAAGTTATCCATGCCCTACCTGATGAGATGCCCAGAGCCTGCGCGGCTGTGGTGTCCATCGCATGCACCTGTCATTAGACCAAATGCCACAAGAATAGATAAAGGATCCTCTTCTGAACTTACAATGCTACATGAGCAGCGTCATGTTACTGCTATCCCCTCACTGCTGCTGCACGCTGAGCTGTGAAAAAGCTGGTCAGCGCACACAAGATGAATGGGAGGAGTTTTGTAAGACGAAGCACGGCACAACATTAAACTCTCTATTGATTGACACTGCATTGACTAGACGGAACAGCTGTAGGGGGACTCCCATCACACAACGCTCAGATTTGATACTGACCAGCCATTACATACAATATATCAATTTTGCTTATTATCCTTGATAACAAAGTTGGTATTTTGATTAATCAATTTCAAACAATATATTTTAATTCATTGTGACCTACCTGTAAAATATAGCCCTTCTCACGCACTTTAGCAGAACAGGCTCCAGCAGCTTTGAAAGATTCATAGTTTCTGCAATAAATACAAATTTAATTCAATTATGTATTTAATTATACTACACAATTATTTTTCTCACTGTGAGTTAATCATAATGGAAATTATATTAATTATCTAATTCATTATCAGTGAACAAATTATGGGACATTGAGCAGAGGCTGATCTTTGATACTATGTTTTAATATTCATGAACCCAGTCATCAATGCCTTTGGGAACGACGTTTAAGACAAATCCCCTTTTTATCAGACTAAATATCTTAAAATTGCATGATCTTGTTGATGTTTACACAGCAGTTGTGATGTACAAAGCTCACAATCTCATGCTCCCTCAGTGTTTACAGGAGATGTTTCAAACTAGAGAATCTATATACAACCTTAGAGGAACTGATCTGCTACAAAAACCTATGGCGCTCAGTAATACTAAGAGGAGGTGTTTATCAGTTAAAGGCGTTGATCTATGGAACGGTTTATCTATTCAACTTAAGGGCTCCAAAACTATTAAAGCATTTAAGAAAATGTATAAGTCAAACATGATAGAGAAGTATAGAACACTTGAATGAAGACCATTAGAAGAGAAGTCGATCGAGGATACATAGCATAATTTTTGTTTGTTGAAGTTTAAGTTTTGTGCTTAAGTGGTATTAAAGAAAGTGTATAATGTGTCATCTTTGGACACAGAGTCACAGTTGTATAAGGGGTTAGGCAAAATAAGTCTTGGCTTCAGCCTTCGGTCAGGCATCATATAGATTAAATTCTTAATGTATGTGTTTTCTTATTGTATAATGTCTAAGATCTTTGGAAAACATGTGACATGTGATTTAAATGTTCATAATGACCGAAGAAAATAAATTAACTAACTAACTAACTAACTAACTAACTAACTATTATTTGAGCTGTGCTTATACAAAGAAAAAAGAACATTGATTGATGTATACGGTATATTTTCTTTACAGTACCAGCCAGGCTTTCTTTGGTTTAGCCACAAGATGGTGCTGTTGAGTTGCGATACGTTCAAGAAAAAAGTTTCAAAATATATCCGACCGAAAAAGATTACTGACATGGCCTCTAATTTTAATGTATAAAGTAAACTTTTGTTCACATCATCCTCGGTGATATAGGAACACTTAAACATATTTGCAGACGTCATTAATGGAAATGACATCAATCAACTTTGGGGACCTGAACATAGCACCTCCCTGGACACTGCAAACGGATCTCTAACCAAAACAACCAGCCCAGACGCTATATTTTAGCATTTACTAACGCTTTATTTCTCCGATGCCGCTGCGTCTCAGTAAGAGGTGGTGGATGCTCTAATTGTCCCAATCGCTTGCCTAGATTGCTGATGTGTAACTAAAAAGAAGTAGTGCTTTGCCTCTGCGAGCTCTGCTAATGCTAACAGTGCCCCCGCTGCTAGCTAACGGTGCCTAATGCCAAACGAGCCCAAAGCCAGTGCCAGGGGGAGAAGCTGCCTCATTTATCAGCATTACAGCCTAAACGGATATCCCCGCTTAATAGTCGCTAGATAATTAAACTTAAGTGTATATCATTTTTAACTTGTATTCAAATTCACCGTTGCCTTTTGCGGCCTGGGAAGAGCAGAAGGATGGGAATGTGTTTACCGTGCTTTGGAGGTGCGGCGGACGATGTTGTAGTAACACCAGATCCTGTAAGTAACAAAATATGTCTGGCATTTGGGACATTTTTCTTGGGGCAAAAGTGGAAACACTTAAGGCAGTTGTACATTTTCTATTTGTGGTCGTGAATTAAAAAAAATATGGCCTATGTTTAGTAAATGGAATGTTAAGTATTCATAGACAGGCCTTGTGCCGCCGCCACACATTATCGCTATAATAATCTATTTTATGCTTTTTGGACACTTTTTAAAAACGCCCCACGTCCCATTATTCATTCACACCATACTTGATAGTCGTAATGTACTGAAGCCACAGCACAGTGGTCGACTGACGGAAGCGAGGCTGCCAATATGCGCCACCGCACCCACCGCATTCATACAATAATGCAAGGGTGAAGTGTCTTGCCCAAGGACACAACGACAGTTGTTGTACCAGCAGCTGGTCAGGAGGGACCTACCTGTTCAGTCTCTTCTTGTCCCGCACTGTGCAGCCCGGCCCGGCAGACAACTTTAAAGTTATTTTCGGTAGTCATTGTACATAATATACCTCTATTTATAATTAGTTGTTTGCACATCGTCCTGTTCATTGATTGCACATTTTCCTGACTTTTTTTGAGAACTGATGTAACAAGTGAATTTGATCAATAAAGGCTTATCTTTTCATATCTACAATTTTAACAGGACACTCGGAGGAGGCAATTGGCAGAAGCTGCTGAAAAGAGACAGAAGGAGGTAGGTGCCAAGTTCATGTTATTTAAATTTCTCTTATACACTTTATTACATCAAAGATTTTTATTTTAAAGCTCCGTAATTTCCAGAGTTCACTCCTTCATTTTCCATGCCATATTTCACTATTAGGGTTTCACTGCCTCGTTATTACAGAAGTCATAGAAGTAAACATTTACAGTGGGAACCAGATGTTTACATACACTATGTAAAAAGACAAATTAGCATTTTTTTTCCCTCAGGTTCTGACATGAAATGAGAATTAACTTTACCTTTTTTAGGTCAATTAGAATTTCCAAAATTATTTCGAGGAAGAATGAGAGATTTTTATGTAATTTGTTTTGTTACTTTCTACAAAGTCAGAAGTTTACATACACAAAGATAAACAATTTGGGAAAACCCAGATCACAATGTCATGTCCTTGGAAGCACAAGTCTGATTCATCCTTGAGTGCAATTTTAAGACACAATCTTTTTTATACTTGAGTATAATTGTTTGAACCAATGCAGGTGGCACTTCATTGGTTCAAACAATTATACGCAAGTATAAAAAGAATGGAAATGTCCAGCCTTCATACAGATCAGAAAGAAGGCGGGTTCTGTATCCCAGATCAATATCCCAGAATATCAAGTCAAGACAAAATGCAAAGACTTGGTGAAGACGCTGAACCTGGTAGGAGTTTGACTTTATCCAGAGTAAAACAAGTCCTGTACCGACATGGCTGAGAGGGAACTCTGCCAGGAAGAAGCCCTTACTCCAAAATAAACATTAAAAAATGCCAGATTGGAGAAGGAAAAGGCACATGAGGATAAAGACTAATTTTTGGAGACATCCTGTGGTCTGACAAAAAAAAAAATGGAATTAGCCATAATGACCATCATCACTTTTGGAGGAAAAAGGGGGAATCTTGCAAGCCTGAGAACACCATCCCAATTGTGAAATATGGGGGTGGCAGCATCATGCTGTGGGGTTGTTCTGTTGCGGGAGGGATAGATGACATGAAGAAAGAACACTATGTGGAAATATTGGAGCAACATCTCAAGACATCAACCAGGAAGTTAAAGCTTGGGCACAGATGGGTCTTCCAAATGGACAATTCCCAAAACATACTGCCCAACCCAACTAGTTACAAAGTGGCTTAAGGTCAACAAAGTCCTGATCTCAATCCAGTTGATAATGTAGAGAGAAAATTATATCTCTCATTCTTCTGGAATTTAGCAAATAGAAATATTTTTTTAAATTCTAATTGACCTAAAAAAGTAAAAGTTAAATCTAGTTTCATGTCAGACAGTGAGAAATAAAATGCATGTGTGTCTTTTTATATAGTGTATGTAAACATCTGGTTCCCACTGTAAGTATAGGTATGTGTTGTGTAGACATATTAAGAATTTAACTTTAAATATTAGATTTTTTTTGCCATACTGCATTAGTCGGATTTTATTATAACCTGGTATAGTATCATCAGAATCATAAATTACATATCAGGGTCTACCATGTACGATTTTATTGTAGGTGATTGTTCATTGGATTGCACATTTCTAATAATAGTTCAGGCATCATAAAATGATGACAGACGATAGATGCACCTCATGAGTCATTTTTACTGTACAGAGAAGCCACTTGAAAATACGTAAGAACAAGACAAAAGTGGCACAGAGGTGAGTAGGCCTAAAACCACATTATAACATCCCCTTTTCCTAAACTGATTATTCCCTGTCACATCTTCTACTCCAATCACAGTACTAAGTTTCACAGCTGGAATGGATTTACAGTTCACTCTTTCACTATGAAGAATTGCTTTTGCTCACAGTCACTCTTACTTACCTGTGCTCATGCATGGTGCGTTTTTGGCCTACGGTTGGACAAGCCCAGACCAGTAAGGGGTTTGCCTTTAATGTTAAAACTATTACAATTGTTTATTTTTCAGACCGCATACAGGGGCGTTAAAAACCCAGAAGCAGTTGAAAGGAAAAGGAAAAAACAAGAGGAGATGGAAAAACAGGAGATGACCACATCAGTCTCTGGAGGCGGTGGGCTAAAGGTACAAAATTATTAAAAACTATGAAATTGTTCAAAACTTACTTTACGATCTAATCTTAACTGTTATTTACCCATATCAAGTTATTTACATATTTTTTATGTATGTAACACCAATATTTTCAAATGTTTTCTTTTTTTTCAGTGGCAAGTGGGATAACACATTTTTTATCACAATCTTCAATTCTGAAATCCAAAAATGAAGTGATGCTCCAGCTCAACTTGAATGAAGACGAAGACTGAATTGACTATTTATTTTACATAAATGATTTATTTAATTCTGTAATATATTTTTTCACACTGACAAACTGACAAATTGCACAGAAACAAGGACTTGACATTTGTTCCTTGTTGCCAATAGTCATTGGAGAGACACAATTATATATTTAACACACTACATCCGGTCCTTAGTGGAGTTTTTACACTACACTGTACTATCTCGCCAGAGCTGTACACACAAGAAGAAACATTATATTGATGTTTACAAAAATCTAACCAAGTTTGACTTCATTATTTGACTGATGTGCACACAATGCACATCCACAAATTAGTTATTTTTTCAATAGGTTGTCTTTTTAGTAAGCACAGTATTAAGTATATTAATACTGTCAAAAATGCTGAAAGTCTGACTCTATAGCCAATGTTACCTGAAGGAGTTGAACTTGCTGCACTTTCTGCTGGTCTCTGGCACTGCACCCTCAATGGGAGACTTTTCATATTGTTTGAAGCCCTTTAGAAATTATGCATAATAATAGACAATGTACAGTATGCCTGCTTGATGATTTTATATGCATATGATGCCGACATTGGACATAGGATTTGCAATTGTTGATATTGGTTAGGAGTTTGTATGGAAAACCTGCCTTTTTCACTGAGTGCATTTCTTACAGCTGCACTTAATCCTTACATGCTTCTGGTGCTCTTGCCAATTTTAGATATAGTCAGTGTTATTTCCAACAATAAAGTACATTTATGCTACAACGTTTGCTCTATTATGTGTCCATGAAATATAAACTGCACTCTTGGAGAGTTTTTGTGGAATCAGACATTTGGAGCCATAAACAAACAAATCACGTGGTATCAGTTCACATAATAGTTTCACATTTACTTTTATTGAAATGTAAGACTACAGTCTGAAATGCATGTTTTCAAGAAAATATACAATCTTGCACAGTTCCTTTTATACAATTCAATTTAAAATCCTTTTTTAAAGAATATTGCCACTAGAGGGCGGTAAAGTACAAGAAGATATTAGAAAGAAGAATGTATTGGCTAAATACTGCTGTATGGTAGACACTAATAGAAAACATGATGGTCGTTGCAATTCCCAGAACCCGAAAACTATAGTTTCAACAATGGCACAAGATACGAACATAAAGGAAGAATGTTTGTCAATAATACAAGAAACAGTGCAGTGTTTGCATACATACATATTTGGTCCCAAAAAAAGAAGCATATTCCAAGAACACACTATATTAAAACATGCTCGCGAACAGAGTAAAACTGCATTGAAGACTCGAGGAAAGATTGACAAAAAAAATGTACATCTTTATTTTTAGGTATTTTTTGACTGTCTAAAAACATGTTCATCTCATTTTTGTCCATAGTTTTGCTTCATCTCACTTTTTACCTTTGCAGTTTGCTGCCACCACCAGGTAGCTGTCTGGGCTCAGGTCTTTGATGCTGGGTGACTTGCTGCTGGTGAGTGGTGATGTTTTCCCCTCTACTCTGGAGATTTGCAGCATTCTGCACGGATCATGTTTTAACAGGTAGCTCTCAAAGGTTTCCCAGCCTCCACCCACACGCACCATCACATGCTTATTGTTGAGCATCTGCAGAGAAAGAGAAGATGAAGACACTAAAGAGACAAAGCCACTTGTGTTTATGTGTGTGTGTCAGAAAGTGCCTCTCAAGAGGATTTAAGTCATTTCCTTAATGGCGCTTTGAACCTGAATGAACAGTTAAGAATGGCTTTGAAGTCCATTTTGTGGAATAATGCCGACAAATAGTTCAATGCACTTTAGTGGACAAAAAGATCTCACAGATTGATTTCTGGCAAAAAGGTTGTATTGAACCTTTGCTAATTATGATTCATTATTCATTAGTAATTTACCTTTCATTATCACAAAGGACAAAATGGTCTCTTAAAGACAGGAAGTCGTTCTTAAAGCTTGTGCAAGCCATTCCTTTAAGGTCGTAAAGCATTTCTTCTTCACTCATTGACCTTTGCCTAATCAACAATAAATGTACATACACTAGTTCTCTGCACCACTGTTGACATTCTGAGAAATTGTAGGAATAATATGAGCAAAAGAGAAATCTCCATCGATAAGACAAAGTTTAAAAGGGTAAAGTCACTCCTGAGATCGTCCCCTCAGTCTGACCCAATATGAGCTTTCTTGCCCTGCAGCAGCATAACATACAACATTTATAAGCCCCTTAACAAAATCAATCTGTGGGCCAGTGGCAGGGCAGCACTTCCAATCAGCTGCTCCAGGCCTTGGGGCGCTGTGACTGTGGAGGTAATAGTCTGGTGTGATGCAGAAAGGTTTCAATCAGGCTTCTCTGGGACAGGATCCATGTTTTAGTGGACCCCCTCCTCTGTGAGTGAGGGGGACAGCAGCCCCTGGGTCCAACCGGGACGCCACTTCTCACAAACACAAGGAGGGTTCAGCCCTAGAGTTGGAGGTACAAGAACCTCATTTAGGGCACTGTACAGTAAGGGGAGTGCTTTAATGTTAAAGGTTTAATATGTGCCATGTCTTACACACACAGGAGTGCCAGTCCCTTTTGAGTGCAGCATGCCAGCAGGAGCATGGATATGAAAAAATCTGTGGAATTATACTTAAACCATCTTTGGATAGTTTAAGATTGATGATCTTGATTTCAAGATTGATGGCTCGAAGAAAAGGCTTGTTTGCACAAAATATACAGCCTTGATTCTAATGAAAGACACTCATCTAAAAAGGTGAGGGCAGTCAGTGCGTACAGTGCAAAGACTGTGTTGGACCAACAAAGAAGCCTCCAATTCGTCCTTGGTTGCTCGGCAACAAACAGAATAATTCATTCAACGAAAGTGGATTTGTACGATGTGAAGAAAAATCATTATTTTATCACTAGTGTGCGCCATGTGCTGTAATTAAATACATTTTGACACTATTTTGTGCAGTGCAGTACAATGTGCTGACAGCTGAGGACATGGTCTGAACATCCTGAACACACCGTCTCAGTGAATCACATTTAGAGGTGTGAATACTGGTGCTGCGTTGCCAAGTAACCACACTCCCAAGGGGATGCGTGCTGCTTCTGTATCTGCATTATTCTTCCTTTACTTTCTTCAATGCAGTTTACCAATAGCTCAGGCACAGACAATGAAGGACCACAAACAAACAAGAAATAACGTGATCCTTAAAACACTGCATAGATTGAAAATTCAGAATCTGAAGCCAAATCAACTTTATCTGAAATAATTATTACCCGAGTACTATTACCAGTCACAGAGACCACACAGTAAAGGTACGCCCTCCAAAAACAACAAACGAGTCCATATATTGCTTTGGAATACAGGGCCACCTCTTTGAACAAAGAAAGATCAGAAAATGGGACAAAAGAAACCTGTGTTATGTATAAATATTTTACTTTGCTTTCAAGCTCAGCGTAAAAGGTTTATAATCAGCTGTTTCATAAGTATACTTACACGAATGAAGAGCATTTTTTCTCCAACACGATATCGACCCTGTGACTGTCTTTCCACACAGAACTTGTTTGGACATTTGCAAGGAGGGTCATCAGCAATGTGCCGAACCTAAAACATAAACACTAATTAAAAACATACATAACATGCAGTAAAGCCCGACAATTAATGTGTGCTTACAGCATCATCCAACAGTTTCCCTGTACTTCTCTTGCTGGAGGTGACTTTGGCCGGGATGGGTGAAGCGGTTGGGGAGGGGGAAGGTGACAGTGATGGTGATGGAAGCAGGGGCTGAGTGGGGGACACGGGCGATGGAGGGGGTAGAGGCGCTTTTTCTTCAAGTTCAATTTCTTTCTCTAACTTTATGAGTCCAGGTGGTTCCACGTTGTACCTATATCACAATATGTAGTGGGTGTTAAGTTGGTCATTTATTTTTTATTTTTTCACCTTCATCTAATTGTATGTAATTGTATTTAAAACAGGACAAATCACTCCATACCTACTTGCTATCCTTCCCAACTCTAAAAGACAGAGGCACACTTCTCTGGGCTGCTTATGAAGAACTGTAAAGACAAATGAAATTATTAGCATCAAATAATACTAACACATTGAAAATGACACTGCAACATGAAAAACTGGCATGAGTGATTGTGAGATGGAGGGTAGCCCAAAGACATAAAGTTCGTTCAGCATGCAATTCGTGTTTCGGCTATTCCATCCATCTATCCATCCATCCATCTATGGCTGTCCCATTATAAAGTAAATTGTGGCAGTGCTCATGTTGCATAAGATGAAAGAAGATGCACATGTGATGAAAATGTGACACACCACACCATGCATTACAGGACTCTACTGATTGATTTCCAACCTTGAGGTGTACTTCTGAACTAAATCCTTCAAAAAGAGAAAAACAGACACAATATGGAAAGTAGTCAAGCATAATGTGGCCTTGATGGGTTTATCTTTTGTTCCAGTAAGATTACAATTACAGCCCTGAAGGATTTGCATTGCTGAGATTGTTTAAGTCAGACACCTCCCTGTAAAGTGACGGAAATGCTCAACATGACACTATCACATAAATCAGAGATGTGGTCCGTCGTAATCTGAACATGTGTCATACATTTTCTTTATATTTCTATACATTTGTATTTATAAACATGGAACAGGGACCTTGCAGCAGTGATAAAAAGAGGCTGAGAATGAACTGTCCCATCTCGGCTACATTTGCATATTGCTGGCCTACTTTCACACACACCCTTCTGAGGTTGCTGCTTTGTTTTGTTGCAGGCATTTTGTGAAAGCATCCAGAAATTACCACAAATTCTCTATCCGATTTTCACATTGGCACTAGTTAAGTTGTAGTAAATGAGTAGCAAGTATATATACATCATTGCTAAATGTTGATTTATATCTTAGTGTGTGTCACTGTATGAATTTTGTACTCTGCCTTTAACCCATCTGCACCCGCACTGGGATAAAACCAATGCAGACACTGGGAGTCTGTGCTAACTCCACAGTGAAAGGCCCGCCTGGCCCTGGAATCAAACCCAGAACCTTCTTGTTGCAAGACAAGAGCTAACCAATCAGCCACCATGCCGCCGAGAAGCCAGAAAATGGGCAGGCATGATGAATTTATGGGTGGGTAAAAGCAGACTTAAGGGGCGTTCCCAGTCTGCAGTGGTTAGTCATATATTAAAAGTAGTGCCTATAAGTATTGCAAGCAAGCACGGAGTACAGTAGTGTGTCAGAATGCAGTTTGCCTCATTACTACTATTAGGCAGGTCGCTCCACATCAATTAGAGATCACTGCACAGGCCACGTTGTTCCTTTTATAACTTGTATGTATTACAAGCACTCACCTAAACCCTCTGACTCAAATAAACACGTCTCCCCGACTCCAACCTCTCTGCACCAGGACAGGAAGTTGGCTGTGTTGTCCCGTGCAAAGAATGACCCCGACGGTGCGCTTCTCCTACACGGGATCCTCCGATAGGGAATAGTCTGCAAGGGAAGAGTTGAATAGTACTTTACTGTCAACAATTTATGAACTTTTAACTTGTGATGAATAGGGAGTGAATGGTACGTTTGTGCAAGAGTGTGACTTCCCCCATTGCCCAGGGGCTTTCGTCAAAACACAGGGCAATTCAAACTCTATCATGCACTGATGTCTTTTCCATCTGTTGAGGCTCTGATTTCAACCAGGATCTTTTCCATGCAGATCAATAAAGGAGATGGCGGGTTGCTATACAGGGCCGATTTTACCAGGCTTTCTGCATTCGGGATCAAATGACACGCTTATGGCACTCAGCCCCCACATGGTCCTTACTGAGAGATTTATGCGCCTGGCTGTAGCTTTTATGCAGGATCTGTGTGCGTCTGTGCTATGGGAAAGGTGCAATGAACTCATGCTGAAAATATGCAATAAGCCTTTTGGGGTATTTTTCTTTTCTTTCCAGGCTCTACAAGTCGCTCTTTCTGGAAAGCCTTTGTTTAAATTCCTGCTGAAGTAATGCTGGCCAGATCTGATACTAAAACTGTTCAAATTATTATGTTTTTATACTTAAAAACTCCACTCAGGCTTCTGCAGAGGCTGCATCTTTCTATTTAAAATTCATGTACAAAACCTGCTCTATAATTGAGAGCAATAGAATGGGTCTGTGGTTTTTGGATAGGCTCTGAATGCTTAAAGTGAGAACCAGATGTTTACATACACTTTATAAAAATATACTTTTTTTTTCTCACTGTCTGACCAGAATTAACTTTTACTTTTTAGGTCAATTGGAATTTTAAAAAATATTTCTATTTGCTAAATGCCAGAAGATTGAGACTGTGAAATACGGGGGTGGCAGCATCATGCTGTGGGGTTGTTTTGCGGTGGGAGGGACTGGTGCACTTCAGAAAATTCATGCAGACATGAAGAAAGAACCCTGTGTGGAAATATTGGAGCAACATCTCAAAACATCAGCCAGGAAGGCGCAGATGGGTCTTCCAAATGGACAATGACCCAAAGTATATGGCCAATTCTGGTTACAAAGTGGCTTAAGGATAACAAAGTCAACATTTTGAAGTGACCATCACCAAATCCTGAACTCAATCCAGCTGAAAATGTATGGGCAGAGCTGAAAAGGCATAGGCACACAAGGTGGCCTCCAAATTTCACTCAGTTCTGTATGAAGGAATGGACCAAAATTTCTGCCAACTAGAGAAGCTTGTGGAAGGATATCCAAAACGTTTTACCCAAGTTATACATATTAATTCAAATTCTAATTCTAATTGACCTATAAAAAAAGGGTAAAGGTTAATTCTGGTTTCATGTCAGACAGTGGTGAGAAAAAAAAATGCAAATATGTCTTTTTATATAGTGTATGCAAACATCTGGTTCCCGCTGTATGTCTCTACTTTTGATTTTGTTGTTTTCTTGTTTTACATTTTTCAAAACTATTTTCAATGTTGTTCTTGAAGGCAAATCAGGATATATTTAACTAATAGAGAATAAAACTATGAGTGTAATATCAGACTTTCTGAGGCCACTGTGTATTCCCACGGGAAGATTCTCAATGTCAAGATAATGCGCAAACTGTATTCATACTCCCTCCATTGTCGCAGGTCTCTGAAGTCTGACCCTATTTGCTTTACAACATCAATAGATTTTAAACAATTAATGGAGGCTTCACAAGGCTGGCATATGAGAAGGCCTAATTGTTTATCTCTATTCTAGTTCATACTGATTGATGTGAACACAAGAAGGGATTCAATACAATTTATGGATCTGTCTCGTGAAGCACACTAGACTAGACCAGGCCTATAAGACATAAGAGTGCAGAAACAACAGCTAATAGAATATGTTCAATGAAAGGTGTATTTGATCGAACAGAACTTTTTTGTTTGTTTGTTTTTTAAACCTAAAGAACATTTACCAAACTGACAATATGTTGAATAATATATTGCCTCATTCTTCTATAGGTTTCATATAGCTATACACTTTTCACATACCCGCAAAGTGCTTGAGGCAGGAGGCAATTGGGAGAGAATGAAATTAATGAGCAATTACTGACAAAATGGGCCAGTGGCTATGACTACTGTTATTCGAAAATATATATATATGTGATGTTTAAATCTTTAATTCCCATTTCTCACAGCTTTACTGCTTTGTTACTAAGGGCTCTTCAATCAAAGGGCTTTTTCATGCATGTACACAGAATCAGAGGATCATCTGCTGTCTCGCGGTCATTGACCCGAGCGTTTCCTCACATCTGTGCGGCTGCGCTCACACAGAGTGAAGCAGCCCCACTGCAAACATCAACAAGGCCCTCTGAGGAGCCAACTATGTGTCTTCAACTCACTCTACGCAGTATGAACAGGAAAGGGATTTCAACCGCAGATGTTCAACTTAAAAATAAAAAGAGTTTCGTCATCGATGATGATATACAGTAAAACTTGCTGAGACTATGTTGAAACGTCAATTGTCGCTTTTTTAACTCAATCTATCAGGTGGAGCGTATCACATGCTTCTGGAGACTTCAGAAGGATTTTGTTTATAAGTCTTGTGATTGTTTTATTAATGTAATAAGCTCTTGAACATTTCAAATAGATGTTTTTTTTTTCCAAGTGAGTAACGCATCCCCAAAAAGTCAGCTTTGATTTTATTTGTTTGTATGATGGTCCTGTTCAATCATTTAACCCCATTTTACACAGAGCACATTTATTTTACCATCTGTTGACATCTTCAAATGTATGCACAACTTTTGTAAATAGCTGTTTTAATGAGAACCCTGTTGAGAAAATGGTTGCCTTCTAATGAAAAACAAATTTTCCTTTAATCCTCCAGGATTTGAGAGAAAACATTCTTAAACCCACTTTGCCACTTCTTACAGTGTATGATGGGGCCCCTTTGGTTCGTGACTTCTTGCCAAGATTTTTCGTTGCCCTACTCCAAGCCACGTATCCCATCCCCCAACTTAGGCTTTCAGTCAAAATGCAATAGTTAAACACTTTGGAAAATACGACAGAACGACAGAAAACAACACTTCCCAGTCATGCAATATGTTAACAATAACTCTAAGTGCATGTTGTTCCACCTGACAAAAATGTGCACTAGGGAGTCTTCATTAGGCTTTTGAACAATAAATAATCATTTGCTATCAAGCCATTCATCAATCATTTTAATCGGACTTAGTTTTCTGTTTTTACTAAAGTTTGGGTTTGTAATGCTCAGTAGTGTCTGTTACATTGTGCAGCCATATTGATAACGATGAAAGCTATTTGGTCCAAAAAGGCCCCGTGCCAGTATAATGTCCAAAACACCTGGCTTCCTGGTTTGAAACCTCAATCAAATCATTTATATTCAAGGTTGTTTTAGGATCTGGTTCACCATTTTGAAAACCGTGATAGTTGTCACGACTTCTTCTACGACGCTCGGGTTTTCTCACTATACCTTGTTGTTGCCAAGTGGAGACAGGACTCCGTTGCTTTGCCTGAACTTCTCCTGCAGTGTCTCAGCCAGCTGGCACAACAGGAAGCCATTGTCCAAGCGATCCATGAAGCTTTCGGCGGTGATTTCCAGACCTGGCCAGGGGAGGCATAAAAAAAAGGCAACGGCACTCAATTCATCAAAAAAGAATAACCAACCACCAAGCATTTATTATCCCATTTGTGGTTCGGGCTGAGCCTGAATGTAATGGTATAGACCTGGCCCCTGCAGTAGCCAACTCTTCAACACATCAATTACTTTGCTTTTCTCTTTGTACATAGGAATAGCATGATAGCACCTCATTATCCAGTAGATTTATCCTGGTATATTGGGGATGATCAACTTTAGCTGTCCAGTTGACTGACTTCCAGGCGACCATTCTTTTCAGGTTAGATCATAGTGAAAATGGAGGTGGCAGTGGGGGGTGGTGTCTGCAGAAAGCAACCCAAGAGATGTTTTTTTTTTTTTTTATCCCCCTTCTGTTTCTTATAGGAGGAGGGGCTTTTAATGAGTTCCAAATGTTGTAATTGTGGCCAGAAAATCGGGATCTTGAGAAAGACTCCACCAGCTCCAGTTTTATGCTTATGCTTCACTACGCATAGTCTAGGTATTGGAAAAAAATCAACTCCAAAGGGATCCATAGAGAAATGCTTTATCGCTATATAGTGTGTCTTGGCTTTTCAAATATATGACTCACCCGTGCAGCCGGCATCCTCCTACACAACCAACAGACACATTTATAACACATAAACGTCCTCCCAGATTTCAACCACACTAAAAAGACATACACTTTTCGTTTGACAACATACATGAGCAATTTATGCAGTTATTATTGTTGCCAAGTGTGTATATTCAATTGTGTGCTTCCTGTAGTAAGATCTGCATGCGTACATATTGAGATTTATGTGTGTAATACTAATATTCATGTGAGTTTATGTAAAGAAGAATGGAGAATATGCGTAAAACAATCTAAAACATACAAATCTCAACTTGTGTGCACAGATTATCGATTGACAAAACATGCACATCGGGCTGTCACGACAATTACTTTATATATCGACTTATCGTTCAATAAACGAGTTTCGGGCTCGATATTTATCGTGTGTACATTTATTAGAATTTCCCCCAATATTTTCTAATATTCTAATGGATTTCTAACTGAAGCTGAGTTACATTATATTTCATGTTTATGGCAGCTTGTGTGGTATTTTAGGATATGATGATGCACTTTTAGAACAAAGGTTTACTGTCATTTTTATGCCTGAGAGTTGAGTATCCAGTATCGTTAGAGTCTATATTATCGTTTATCGTGTTACTTTCCTACCTCAATATATCGAACTTCAAATTTGTTATCGTGACAAATATTTTTCACATGCAAAAGTCGTTTCCCCCCAACAATAATAGCTCCATATATTTAAATAAAGTATTTACTTCTATGCTCACACCAGGCTTGTACATGAGTTGATTCCAGTGCAAACACAAGAGACGCCAGAAACAACAAGCATGATACAGGAGTTGTTTTAAGATGTTAAAACTGGTGTCTGTTTCAGGAACCAAATTAGTTGGTGTGAGAAATGCAAGCGCCGTGCAGGATATGCTGGAAACACGGTGCCAGACATGAGGGTTAGACTTTGTTAATCAAATAAAGAGTAGCTACGGGAAAAGTGGTCGGTCTCGTGCGTGGCTGAGGTTGCCAGCTTGTTACAATGGCTCATTATAATTGTTAGAAATGACTTAATAATGCATTGCTTGTTGCCTAATTCTGCAATAATTACTTTGTCATGACATGTGCGCTTCACAATTGGGAATTACACTCACTTTCCATAATTCCTCAACAATTCACACAACATTACTGATCAGATTTAAATAACATGGAGGCAGAAACCATTGTGAGAGGAGCACGTCTCGTCATTTGCATCTAACAGCATTTTGTTGATTCCGTTTGCACCTTTTGGTCCACTTCCAGTTACAGTCATTCAGCAGCTGTTAATGATGGCCATTATTTCATTAGAGCAAAATCTGTGCGTCCACAAATTCAAGTGACTTAACAGCGGTAATGAGGTTCACATTGATCGTAAGCCCCAGAAAAGCACAATCAGCAACACTGTGGCCAAGCTACTATTTTTGGCCAGCGCTGTGAATAACATTCCTGCCATGTAAAACATTAATGGAATAAAGTAAGTATATATATGTATGTTTATAGGTTTTTCTTACTCAGCATGTTGGAGAGCCACAGTGCCAAGTCCTCCTTCATGGGCAACAGGCTGGCTTCATGGCGACTGGCGAGCCACTGCTGGTACTGCTGCATGTCAGTCAGGCCCGGGCCGATGGTCTGTTTGGGACTCAGGGAGCTGCACATGGTTCCCTGCAGATGAGCTAAGGTGGACAACGATAACGAGTTTACTTTGTACTTTACCTGAGTGTTTACAGCATTGTAAAGCAGAAATAATGAGCAGAGTGTGACTCATAAAGCACATGAGCACATTCACTAATTGAAAGGAAATCAATCCACAATTCACTCAACAATACTGATCAAGAGACTGGACCTGACATCAATATCAGCAAGTGTGTCAGTCGGAAAATGGAACTAGTTAAATAATAGGTGAGATGCATGTACTGTTACTGCGCTTCATTAATGCCCAAGGAGACTGATAACGGCACATATGCTCTGTCACATCATTGCAGGTTCAAGGACCTGTCGATTTGCTGAATTTGCTACCCCCCATCTCCTATTTTGATTATCAAATAACAGGCAAATGAGGAAACCAGCTCATTGCAAACAATTCATGTCTGTCAGTCATTTTCAATATATTTACTTGGGGAAAACGTTTCATTTAGATTTTTTGTGATAGGTATTGTAACTAGATTTAACTTTCAAAATCAAGATTCACTTCTGCACATAGGGGCATCAAATTTGAGAGGTGACTAAAATACTCGATTGACTCAAGAATCCCATGAATTTCAGGGCATGTTTGTAGAAGTCTAAACTACAGTGTGAGCAGCTTTTGTACAACTTTGCAACCTATTTTTTTTGCAGAGGAAACTGTACTGCAACTAAACAATTGCAGCCAGCAATTTCGATTCAAATGCAATTCATTATTCAGCCCTATTGAATCATGGCGGCTAAATACAGATGGAGAATGTCGCTATGCAAGGAATCCGCCCCTGGGAGCAGTTCAACATTTCATGGCCACCTCTGGAGCTGGAGCTACATCAGTGATACAATTGTGGCCATTGAAACCCTGATGTCAGACCGAGGTTGTCTTATGTTCCACAAGACAAGAGCTGCTGGTCGCCAAACACAAGGAGATCCACAGCTCAGCACTAACATTCAGCTGTTAGATTCCCCTGTCCAGGTAGACTGGCAGAGCAAGCAACACCGACCAAGTCAAACATCACCATTTGCTGTTGTAATCGGTTCTTGCTGACATGCTCTTACAAGTCAAATGATTTTGGAGTCGTTTACTGCCACATATATCAAAGAGATACATTGTCTGTGAGTCACGCATTCTGTGAAGTGTTTAGCCCAAGGACACAACAACAATGGCGGTGTTGGAGATCGATTTGCTTGTGGAACGGTTGCCATTCCATTTGAAGGAATTTACAAAACATCTTGGATAGGAGGTGATACATGTTCAACTCAAAAGCAAATCCACAATTTAGATGTTTGGAACCTTTTGTTTGATCATTTTTCTACGTAACCTCAAAAACTGTCCCTTTTGTGAATCCCTCGCCTTCCTCCCGGGATGGACTCCAACAGACACACATGTTGTTGTTGGACATACCTGCCTGCTCTCACCACACTGCAGCTTGACCTCTTCACCTCCAAACCAAAAACACATCTATCAACTATGTAGACTCTGAATTGAACTTGCACAGAGCTCGAGCATGGGGTATTTAAGTAAGCACTGGCCTTCTGTGAGACGGCTCATGACTCGAGTCAAATCCGTGGAAACACGCTGCCGTGAGCAAAGGATGGCTCCAGAAAAAGCGCACGGTGGGATGTTTCTGCTAAACAGTATCACGTCAATTATAAGTAACAAGAGCTGCTCTGTCCTCTTGACTACCATGCCTTTCGTCTCTGCACAGTACAGTCTGCACAAATGTTGTATACGTTATCTCTGGACTGGAAAAGCTGGAATGAATAAACTGTTTCTTTTTTGAGGGACAATTATGTAAAAACAGACTGTCAATAAAAAATGTTTAAGCAATATGTTCAATGTTGCAACCCAATATCACATAGAGTGTTTATTACAGAGACGTGCCAGCCAAACCCATGTCTTGTAAGTTGTAAAATCTTAAAAGACTGTCTGGGTTTTAATGATAGGCTATCAAAAAACCACATGTCAACACATTATTTGCTTTACAATGTTTTGGACAAAATTGCGTCCACTGTAAATGCAGACACCAATAAAATATTAAACTGTCTCCTCTTTTAAGGGTGTTAGTCCCACATAAATAAAGCCACAGCTGACATTTTACATGTTTTGAGGATAAAAACAGGAGCAGTGTCTCTCATATAGGCCTAACTTAATTAAAACTTATATTGCTCTAATGCTCTTAAACAATAGTACATTTTCTACTGATAAACCGATGTTGTACACATTTTTAAAGGTTTTGACAATTAGTTGTATAAGTGTACGGGCCTTCTTGTAATGTATTATTTGAATTAAAAACAACTCAATATTTTGTCTGCTTACCCTATGGGGCTTCAGCTTCCTCTCAGTCGTCCACTCAGGCGCTGTACCTCTGCTTTCATGCTTCTGCCCGTCAGCGGTGCGCAGCGCATTGAAGGAGAGCGGACCGAGGACTGGATCTGCTGTCGCTCAGACTCTCTGCATAGTCTGTGGTTGAAGAAAGATCTGACTGCCCCACACACGCACACACATGAAGTCAGAGCACGCTGCAGATGGGAGGGAAGTCCCGTCCCGCAATCTGCCCAGTATTGTCCCAATAGTTCAATGCTCTCTCTCTGAGCAAATCAAATAAGCAAATACTTTCACAGCACTTTAATGAAAAGTCACAAGCTATTGACAAATTAACTATTCGAAATGTTAGCTTTTTAATAACTGCGTCATTGTTTAATATTGTGTTTGTTTAATATACACGGAAATACATTGCACTTTACATAGGCTAAATAGTTTGGAGCGTTTTATCTGCAAAAAGTCGAGAGCACTGCGAGCAAACTGCGCATGCGCGGAAGTGAAACCGGTAGAGCTCCGAGGACTGAGGAAAACAACAAAAGATTCAAGCTTTTAAGTAAGTTCAATAAAACATTACTGTCCCTGTTATTCTAGCGCAGTATCGTGCTTTCAACAAAAAACTAATAAACTGAACTTTGACATTTACAGGAAGGCTTTAGCGAGCAGCGTAGTTCTTTTGGTTATGGCTAAACTGCTTAGCTTAGACGCATTCATTTTCTTTACTGAACGACCGTCATAACACATGTCATCATCTTTTCTCATCCAAGTGACGGTGAATTGGGGCTCAAATGTGTAAACCCTCGTGGAGGACCGTGGACAGCAGACACAGCGCCACATGGAGGCGATGGTGAAAAACCTGTCGAGCACCGCGGAGCTGCTGGCCGTGGCCGCGCACAGCGACACCGTGGCGCGCTGGGACCAGGAGACGCTTCGCAGGGCTTTCCACTGGGCTCTGTACTGCGAACACGTCCACAACAGGTTTCACAACAACCCCGGCATAAGGACAGTGATGGAGAGGCAGCTGGAGATGACAAACACGAGCCTGGGTGCGGTTTTCCCACAGCACTCTGCGCTCTGCTTTACTGACTTGTCCCGCTGTCAGCACCTGTTGTTGCATGGCCTTTTACATAATGTACACGCGCCTATATCTATTATGAAAATACTTTATGACAGGCCTATAGACTTACACAAAAATCAAGACAGTTACCAGGATGTGAAAGGCATTTGCAGCTCCATTATCCAATGTAAATCTGCAGCAAAGGTGCTCGGGAACCTTGACATGCTATCAGCTATTGGTCCTGATGCTGAGGTCCTGGCTGAATCACTACTGAACAAATTGGATGCTGTGCTGAAGCAACCCGACAGCGCCCATTGTGCAAATCAGTTTCTGGACTCTGTTCTTCAAGGATGTGACGAAGCAAGGGAGGATTTGTGCGTAGTCCTCGCCGCAGCTTTACAGACAGAGTTAACCCCACTGCTGGACTTTGTTTTGGACTGGCTAGCGCTAAAACCTGACCTTTTGGAATACATGTGCCGTTCACTGTCTTCGTCACTTCTCGCAGATATCGCCAAAAGGCATTTAAGGTTTAGAGACGTGTACAGTGACGTCCTCAAAAAGTGGGCCAAAGAAATGGAGTATGATATAAATAACATTGAGTGGATTCAAGTCAGCCGAAATCCCGCTGTGTCTTTCCAGAAGCTGACTGAGCGTTTTGTGTCTTTGTTTAAAGGCAGTGTCTCTCTGAGGGACCATGTGGAAGCCGAGCTGAAGGCATTGAAGTCTGAAGCTGGGGACTTTGATGTCAGAGGTCTGAGCGTTTGGGGAGATCTGCTGTCAGAAATGCACAAGAAATGTCCTTGTCACAGCTCGCTACAGAAAGAGCTGAAATAGTTTTTAAACAGGTAATAATTTATTTGTCTACATGGCTTCTAAATGCTGTACACGCTGGCTCAGAAATGTGACATAGAACTGATTTTCCATCACATTCTTTACATGAATTGAAAATAAATGCTGCAGTGCTGTTTCGTCTGTTCATGCAATATGTGGTTGATTTCCTATTTGATTTGGAGAAAGACATTTTGTTGGAGGCACCGCTCTGAACAGATGGGAACATTCGCTCTCCTTTATTATCAGTCGCAGCTTGTGACTCGATAATTGTCAGTTCGCAGTGAGAAAACTAATCTCAGGAGATTGATGGCTTCATTCAGACTCACTGAATTGTCCTTGCCACCACATTGTAATGTTGCCAATCGCAATGTAATAATTGATAATCCGATATGTCTTATAGATATTATTAAGGCTCGCATAATCACATTGGAAGCAACTAAATACTTTTCAGAAACTTTATTTCACAAACCATTCTCACTCAACATTGTGGAGATGTCACCTGTAGTAACATGTCCCTCTTTTAGTTTATTAGTTTATTTCAACAGGGACAATGTGCAAGAAAAAAACATTAATTAAAGATACCAGATTAAGCTTGAGTTTAGTTTCCATCTGCAGTCCCTGAGCAGGGGAATTACTCTACAAAATGTACAATATAAAATATATTTAACCACTCAAATACAACTATTCATTCATTCAATCATTCACCCGTTACAGCCATCAGTCCACATTTAATCGTGCTAAAATTACAACAATAAAACATCACTAAAGGTCATATTTACATTCAGAGTTATCAATGCTGACACGACTGAGCGCTTGCGAGAGAACTCCTTCAAGTCTAAGGAAAGTTTCAGATTCCATTGTTTCTTTTGGTGGCGCTACAGTACACAACCCTTTAGGCCTCTTTCCCACCGATTTAGATGCCGTCATTGAAGCAAACAGAGCTTTTAAAACTCATTTAAAAACAATCACACAAACACAGTTGCTTTTTATTTCAGCAGAACGTCTCTATTTTGCATTGACATTTCAACACTAATTCATAGATTCGTGTCAATAAATGTGCGGCGAGGGATCAATTAGCCACAAGAGGCGTGTTCAATCCCAGCTTTAACAACAATGACTGCTGTGTGACATAACCGTGGCAGACGGGAAACACCAACAAACCACGGCTCGTTTAACTCGCCACCCGCCACTCACTCGGATACGGGTCACTGAGCTATGGCTCGATGTACACAAGCAATCTATATGATTTAGACACTGTCACCTGCCCCCATGTCGTAATTGTTCTCATGTTACTGCACAGAATGATACAGGACTGTGTTAAGATTTGTCAGAACCAGGGATGAATTATCTATTTGCAGTTTTTCAGACTATATTGCGATAAAGTTTGTTATTTTTGCCTTGATTCATTACACAGAGACCGTTTTAAACTCACCAGATGGAATTGCATTTGAGAGAAGATCATCGTACCTATGTCAGAGCATGATTGCGAAGGTCTTGATTACAGGGTTAGCAAATTCTGATGCTAGATGAGATTATATTCACGTCTTTGGTAACCTTAAATGGAAAATGATAGGGTTGTTTTCTGATACAACAGAGGGTTGACCAGTTTTATAATAATAACAGGGTATAATAATCATACCCTGTCTCTAAGCTTGACACTGCTGCACCACAATGTAATTCCAGTGTTAGATTGCTCTCTGCCAGCATGTGGTAATAAGGCAAAGAAAGGTTGTGAAGGCTAGCATTCATTAAAACTCAGATCCAGCCCCCATCTGGTGTGTGAATAGGGGCGAATGGAGGAGGGAGGGAGGGAGGGAGACTGTCCCACAGCGGCACGTGCCTAAGCCGCTCCAGCCTGCCCCCCCTGTCTGGTCCCAGTGACAGATCACACAGGCAGGAGGGGGCCCACGCACACCTGTGTCCCTGTCAGGGCATCCCCAGTAATGAGAGGCCAGTGCCACGAAGCACGCAGCCAGGAATAGAAGAAAGACTGGATTTAGACGAGTGTGAGGGGAAAAAAAGGCTCTTGTAATTTTGACATTTAATGCATCTGCACGGTGCCCTAAAACAACTATTTTTTTTATTTCTTTACTTACTTTCAATTAGAAACTAAAATATGATCCACAAAGGAGGAATATTTCAAGCTGGCTATAACAGTATTTTTCATACTTGTGAATCAGGATGGGTCACACAGTAAATAACACTAGATGTGCAAATAAAAAGCTGTTGTAGAAGAAGCACTATGTTGTAACGCTGTTGATTTCATTGGAACGCTTGCAAAGATTACACGGAATAAACACAGCTAAGATGAATCTTAATCTGACTGGTTTGAGGTAGTTCACATTTGTATTAATCTAAATTCTTTTACTATTGTTTCAACACATTGCTTCTTATTTCATGTAACTTATTGTTACTGTTAACTTATATTAACAGAGAAATGTCTTAAAATAAGTAACTATTGGATAATAAATAAATCTAAACAAATCCAAACAAGATTTATATCCTCAATTTATCATAGTAGAAGTTGTAGTTTTGTGGCGTAATTTTAAATACTAGATCAAGCCCATTCAGTTGTAAATGCTCAACATAATCGCATGGAAATCTCAGAAATCTTTATTGTTGCAAAATGCTCTATTGAACACTCCCATTACAGCCTACCCAAGATTAAACCCACCTTAATGCTTAAATCAATTTAGTGCTTGTTGTGCTATCGCTGACGGTATCGTGTAAAATCTTATCAGCCTGTCCGCCTCCTTTGTCTGTGAGAGCATCATGTATCAGGGCGGCTATGAAGCTGTTAACACTGCGCGAGGTGGGGGAGGGGAGATGGAGAGACATTTTCTCATAACCCTGTCTTGAAACTGTTGGAAAGCAAGGAGGGATTTTGCCAGTTTATTTCTTTTCTGATCTAGTTGGCACAATTGTTTAGTCATATGTAAAAGTATTGGATTCTTCCTTGGGAATAGATGTGCTACGTCTTATTTGGCGTGAGACAGGCTTGATTTGTTTCACAAGCTCTTCATTAATAAAAAGCAATTAGGAAGACACAAGAAGGGTGTGTGTGTAAACCCAACTGCCCCAGGGCTGATCATTACCAAAGCCTATTGTGCCATAAAAAAGTGAACACTTCTACCTAAACTCTTTGAGGTGCGACCTAAAGACAGTTTGGATGATCTTAGGTGAAAGGATTCTGGACATGCAGCAGTGATTGCAGGAGCTTCAGAGAAAGAGGAGATCGTGGTGTAATTGCATGCAGGCAGCGTCCCAAGGGAGGAGTGTGCCCCTGTCATCAAACACTCATCTGGCTGGGCTTCATCCCATTACAGTCCCATAGGAGTCAAGTGGCACCTGCCCCACGACCACAATAATTTCCACTGCACTGTGTCCCATCCGAAGATACAGCATCATCACCTTTTCAGATTTTTTACTTCATTTGTTATTTTTAGCAATTGCTTGGAGTCCTTAAAGACACATTTCCTCTACTTTCTCCTCCCCTTTGGATCATCACCAGCTTCCGTCGATGCTCATAAATATACAGGCAGATTTCATCCAATTACTTGCTGCTAGAGGTGGGACCTATAACAGGCACATCACCAGGGCACAAGGCGTGACCATTCCGGCTGGTTAGGCTTGAGAAAACATGTTCCACGTGGCTGCCAGGACAATTGGGTTTTCTGTCAAATTAACAAGTGTATGGCACAGTTCAGGAGGTGGTTAGCCTCTAATTGGCATAGAGTGGATAAGAAAAGTAGTGAGGTTTGATGGGCGGAAAATGTCAAAATATTAAAGAGCTATAACTGAATCATATTCGTGCATGCGAGGCACACAGTTACCGTATCAATCATATGCCTAAACTGATAGTAACAGAGCACTTCCTGCTGTTATAGGCTTTCTGCCTGTCCATCATTTCTTCTGTTAAGGCAATTGCACAAAGCCAGCACACCCCTTTCCCTTTTTATCAGACAACATTTTCAAGTCAGATGCCCTTTCTGATCAATATGTGTTTATATACGGAATACGATATAGTCCCTGTGGAGAAAAATATATGTATAGTACCTCAAGTATCTGGTCTTCCATCCTATTATGCTGCTAGGGCAACCTTTTAGGACCACAGTGCATCCATCTCTATCTCCTCTTTATAGGTTTGGTCAAGAGGGTTAAGCCCATTGTGCACATTTTCTGTTAAACGGGCACACTTGAGCACCAGGAGGAAACACACCCAGACACTGAATAACAAAACAAAAAAACTACAATGCAAAACTGCAGGAAATAGGACCTTCTTGCAGGGAGGCAAGAGTCCTAGTAACTATAATAAACTACTATACCAAAAACTTAAATGAAATGATATTTCCCATACAATGATGCCTTTATGACCCATGGTAAATGGTGAATGGACTTATATAGTGCTTTTCCACATTCATCAGGCACTCATCAGGGAACCACTCACCCTTTCACATACCAGTGTACACAGACACTAGAGGTGGGTGAAGTGTCTTGCCCAAGGACACAATGACAGTGTGCACCTTCAGAAGGCTGGATTCGAACTGCCGATCTTCCGATCATGAGACGACCCACTCTACCAACTGCGCCACTGTCGCCCCAACCAAGCTTTGTTGCAATCTGACAAAAAACAAAGACAAAAACACACAATACCTTCTCTCATTTCACCAACTGTTGGGGTGATGCAAGTTAGTGAATGGTGCCATGTTTATCTGAATAATTTAGCAGCTCAGTCAGAGGCAGGCGGCTGCAGTTTGTCGGCTTCTGCTGAAAGATCTGCCGCAGGGAAAGCCGCCACACCAGCTTCGCTCTGAACAGCCCTCACTTCAGATGCCTCCGCAGGTGCTCACACTTTTATTAGACTTCACATATGCTGCAAAAGAAGCAAGTAAACGGCTGGTAAAATGTGTTGATGAAAAGTAACTCAAAGACACCCTCCGTTACGGCATCTTCAATAAAACTAACCTGTGCCTCTGTTCTTTCTCAGCCTTGTACATTGAGGTTTTTATTTCTGTACCATAATGGTCATAATTATAAATGTTAAAGGCTGTAATTATTTGAGCAAAAAAGTGTGCACTGAAAACCACAATTAGTCTATATCCAATGGGATTTTCCATAAATCTACTAACCCTGATTATCAGACCTGTATGAACCTGTTCTGAAATGTATTTTTTAGATTTTTGTCTTGTATTAAATGTGAATGCTTCTGAACTTACTGCTTACATTTACTATTGATTGGTAAAATAAAAGGCAAATTGTTTCATTAGATAAAGCTATAGGTGTTAAAAAAAAATTGTACACCCTTGTTGTGAGTCAAAAGGAGACAATTTTGCTGAAATCATGATAGTTTGGGTGTTTTTATGGAAATAATATATGGAAATATACTGAACACAATATTCTGCAGTTCATGAATGTCTATTATAGTATCATGTGGCCTCTGTTTACATGCAGGGGCTTGCACATTATTGATTGGGCAGGATTTCATGCTGCCTGATCAATATTTGAATGTACAACATGTAACAGAAGAAGACTTACGCCGAATTCTTTGTTTCTTTTGGCCTATCCCACTCTGTAACAATATTACCTGATTTAAACCCTTTATCTTCTACAGTATCATCCCTATAGTGACTTTTAAACATGTACAATAGGCAGGCTGAATGAGAGGGTGTTTGTGAGTGCAAGTGTGGGACAACAAATGGTCCGATGAGGTGTGTTTACTTTACATACATGAGTGTTCATTGTTTGTCCCGACCAAATAAATAGCAATAAACAAACAATCTATATGCTTCTCGACTCAACCCTCTGCATTTATTGAGGCTTGGAACTGTCACAAGGGATAGACTCAGTATCGTGTGATAGTATAACCTTATTTGTGCCATATGCTTGTTCTCAGTTGTGTGTGCTTGATTATTCACCCCTTTTGCACATGCTTTTAAACCATAAACTATTTCGGAAACAAAGCAGAACATGATTCCATTTTCTTTCAAATTTACACTGTTGTAATAGCATTAGCATTGCAATTCCTATCCACCTTTACCAATTACTGAGCGACATTGACCAATACTCTCCCTGAACTCAAGAGACCCAGCCCATTGATTTCCTAATGAGAAGTGTGGAATGAATTGGAAACGTGTGACACTGATTGTAGAGCAAAGCTGGTTAGACGGTGCGCGGCCAGTCTCAAAGGAACTGTAACCCTTTAACATGTGGTTCCCATCAATAAACAGCAAGAAACAAAATACATTTGTTGTATGTTTTATATAAAATGATCTAAGCATTTTATAATACCTTTGACATGTACATATCTCTTCAATAAACACAATTAGAGAAGCCATAAAATCACATTTATCTGTTTACATAAACAGAGGCACAAAGCCAATAAAGCATCTTTTGGTCATAAACATTCGTAATATTTATATATTTTTTTAAACATCCTTGCAGCAACAAATTCTAGCAAATAGAAATCAAGGTGGAAGAGCCATCTATCATCATGGTTCACTCAAGTTTGACAATATCAAAGTGGCAATAAAGTTGGTGACAATGAAAAACACCAATAAAGCACAAAAACCTGCTTGTTCAAATACAGTACACTGCATTCCTTGCTGTCAAAATGAGATATCATGTCTGGTCATTGGCAGCGCAATAAACTCCAGACTAGTATTTTGATAAAACACTTCATGTTATTCATCACGTGACTTCAAAACAATTACACAAAGATACGGCAAGGCATTACAAAACATGGTGTGATGGATTGCAGCTGGTTCACAGAAATTATTGCGATGCACACCAAACACCAATTCGACAATGTATTCGGAACAATCATCTCTTGTAGTCTCCAAACATCACCTGATTTTTAAAAAAGTTAATTTATTATGATTTATATTGGCAGAAGACACTCATCTATATCATAGCAGTGGCTGATTAAGGACTGTCAGTGGTCAACATTGATTTGAGCAAATTCATGCAACAAACACACACTAAACTCTACAGTTCAACTGCACTCACGCTATTTTAATATTATATGTTATTCATAGGCCCCAGGGGCCTTTTTTGCAAGCAGACATATCCCTGAAAAGGTACTGTCCATGAAAAATATGGCCTTTTGATATTCATGTAAAACACAGATCAACGACCCAAGTGCACAATAGTCTCACAGAAACAGTATACAGATATATACAGAACATAAACACATTTAAGAATCAGAATAATCTTCTTTTTAGCTTTGAATACTTATGAGTCTGAGTGCAATCAGAGCGATAAGACCCGATGTGATAGTCAGCTGCAGTGTTTCCTGGTGCATGTTCAAGTAAAACAATGAGGTGTGTGGAGTAATTCCTCTGTTATAGTCGGCCCAGGAAAACCTTATTGTTGCCGCTAAAAAAATCGGTCACCTTATTATTATGTCACAAGTGCCTTAAGCTGTGAGGGTGGATTTATTGAGCCGGACATTAATCAAACAAAACCCTTTGGCTCATTCTGCAGTGCCAGAGTGGATATATTTTACAATATTTTGGGGATATGTGTGAGCATTGTTGTTTGTGCTTGACACAACTGCATTTAAATCAGTGTGAATTCTGTTATATTGAGCAAAATGCTACTCTACAAATGCTGTAAAACTATTCTCTACTCAATTGTACTCTACTCTACTCTACTCTACTCTACTCTACTCTACTCTACTGCACTCTAATCTAATCTAGTTTACTCTACTCTACTACTCTACACTAGACTGCACTACACTATAGTATACTACACTATACTATACTATACTATGCTATGATACTATACTACTATATACTGTACGTACGGTACTACTCACTAAGCAACTACAAAATGCGAATGAAGTAAAACTAAGAGGCCAAGCAAGAACATTTAAAGCGATACAAATATGGCACCAACAATTGTGGTAACTGCAATTACTATTCTACAATTACTATTCTGTAATGCAGTATCTAACAGATTTGTAGACCGTTTAAGAAATCTTAATGCTCTATTTAGACTGATTTGAAGCTCAAAGATGCCTTCAGTCATTAACTAAAATATAGGGTTATATCCAACAGTTGAGGAGGTTACTTTTCGGCTCAAGGTTCCCACTCGTGACATAATTATAAGGTGATTTGTCCTTTGCAGGGATGGACCCACAAGCAACACAGGGAAATCACACCGCCCATGGCACTACACAGGCCTGCAGTTCTCTACTACTACAACTATATTATATCTTGTCATGATAATAACTCTATCGAGGATTGCTCTGCTTTGCAACTAACTATCTCTTTACACTGGCATTTGAAACTAGTAATTGTTACTTTGATAAATACAATTTAAACAGCTAATATTACGTTTATCTGTGCAATCCAGTTATGTTGACTCACCACCACTTTGCCCTTTTTAGGAGTAGCCTCCCTCTGCATACCTGTTTTGCGCTGGTTCTTGAACGTACTCCTCGGTCTTGTCCCAGTCCTGTACCCAGCCTCCGTTGAGTTGGGCAGTGGCTCCATAACTCTTAACCGGTCCTGCCATTGCACCGTAGCCCTGTGTGATGTCTCCCGTCTCCTCCGCCAGCTCGTCTTCATCGATGAAGCCGCACTTCTCCTCACTGGTCTCCTCGGGATCTGCCCAGGGTTGTTTCTCACCCGAAGCAAAGATACCGTAAAACACAACGCCCCCGTAGTGCACCAGGGAGGCAATCAGGAAGACGTACTGCCACTCCTCTCGGGTCTAGGCACAGAAAGAACAGAGACAAGAGTGTAAATCCTCTCCTGTATTTGAAACACCTCATTTAATTACAGTAGTGTGCAGTGCTTTGGTGAACATGGGGGTAATCTCAACTAAAGGTCCTATATTTAGCGTATAGGTGTTAAACGCAAGGGCCATTGGGACCTATCCAATGATGATTTTTGTGTGCAGGGAAAAATAATAATGGGTGGTCCAAAGAGGTTAATTAAGTCTTCTGCTGACTTCTTAAGGTGCCTCCGGTCCACTTCTACCCACTGCCTTCACCAGCCAAGGACCAAACTCTCCATAATGGGAGACCCTTGCCTCTGGGACGCCCTCCCAGAGTCCTTGAGGGTTCCCCAGAGAATTGAAGAGAAGAGGTCTAAATTATTTAAAAAGGTCTATTAGATAGTTTTTTAAAGATGTTCTGTAGCCTTCTGTTTGGTAGGAATCAGGTAGGAATCGAACCCTGGACCTTCTAGCTGTGAAGCATGACTGCTGTGCTACCGTGCCGACCCATATTATTATCTTTAAGGCCAGACCTGTGTGTTTTGTTTGTGATATTGCTATTAGTATGTGTCTATAGTCAGCTTTGCCTGGCCTGCCAGAAACTCCTTTCTGTTCAAAAGAAGAACCGTCTGGACAGCTCCTCGCAGCCTATCATTTCACGATTTTACCCACATCGGTCCAATCACGCACCGAGAGGCGGGACTTCATTCCCCCAAGAGGCGGAGGCCGTCACCACACTCTACCAAAACAATAGAGATGGCGTGCACGCGAGTGATACGATGTTTTCTTCTGCTCTTTTGTCTGTTTTAAATCATTTAAAAAAAAAAATATTAATCCCTAAAACCGGAGCAAGAAACAGCATTGGAAGCGTTCCTCATAAATATGGACGTTTTTGGAAAGGCTTCCAGTCGCTCGTTGCTGCGACGTAACTAGCGTTGCTCTGATTGGTTGCCGTCTGTCAAACACACCCACCGGGAAATCGTTGAATTCATGCTTGCTCCCAGACTATATGTCTTTGAAATATCTATGAAAAAGCATGTAGTTTGGCAGGCCAGGCAATAGTCAGCTGATTTGAATGTCCACTTGGAGCAGTAGAACGACAACGCCATCTGCTGAGACTCACAACATGGATTGGGACGATGCCCATGTGATTGGCCCAAGAGAGCAACAAGTACCAGTGTTACATCAGGGAAGCCATTGAGATCTGGAAACGCAGCTCCTCAGACTGTGAACCGGGTCAGAGGGGCGTACCAACTTACTCACACATGGGAAACATTTGTGCAGAAGTCAGACTGCAGATGGCATTGTCTTTCTACTCACCTTGTTCTTTGTCATGGCCCCCACTATGAGAGGACAGACCATGCCCGACAGAGTGCCCACGCCATTGGAGATACCCATCAGGATACTGGCATAGCGAGGAGCGATGTCGAGATGGTTGACATTGAAACCTAAAATGACACACACATTTCAAAATGATTAACTTTTTTTTATTGGAATATTGGAAAATGTGTTTTTTTTTCACATGAACTACCTGATATTGCAAACCCACTGAATCCCACAGCCAACACTAAGAAGGATATGGCGACTCCTTTACTGTGAGAGTAGCCCACCACTAAGAGCAGCGTGGCCTCCATACCAAATCCTACAAAACACCAAAGCACACACCGGATTATCAGCAGATAACAACACATTTGCAATTTGAGCATTGCTTGTGAATGCCTTACCTCCGCAATTCATAATTTTGCGGACAGTTGTGGTGGACATGATATTGTGTGTTCGTAAATAATCGGCTAACTGCCCTCCCAGTGGCACTATAATAGTCATAACCAGGTGAGGAAGAGCGGAGACAGCCCCAACCTGCAAAACGTAGGAATATTTGATTTATGAGACAGTTTCCAACTCGGGACAAAGCCAATAATAATGTAAACAACAGGTCATGTGCTTGTACCATTACATCCCTAGTTTAATCTTGAACTCCTATTGCAGCTGCCAAAAGAGCTTGATTCATGGGTTCCATTGGGACAAGAGAGCCACTGGCATTGAAAACAGAATCTCTCTTTGTGACGCCATTCTTTCCAAAGGCTTGTCCAGGGGCCATTTGAGGCACAATGTAAAAGTCATTTAAACTGTGTAAGCTACAGCACCAACTTGTTCCTAGCTCTCACAGACCTTCCATTCTTCACATGCATGATTTTATCTGCAATTTAGAAACAACTACAATCCCCAGCACAAATGCGTGTCATTTTTGGATATCACAATTAAAAGAGGCAAATACAGGTCTTTCTTTCTCGTTCAAATTGCTCCTGTTGCGATATACTCTAAGGCATAAGGATGTCTACTCCACTGCAAGGAAAAAAAAAACATTACAAGAGCTTTAAGTTTTTAAAAGGTGTACTTGCCTTGCTGATTTCAAAGCCAAACACCTCTTCGAAGTACGCAGGCTGGCTGATGAGGAGCAGGTAAAATGTCCAGCTCCTGCAGAAGTTTGCCACAATGATTGCATAGACAGGCATCGACGTGAAGAACTTCTTCCAGGGGGTCTTAAATTTCTACAGAAACACAAAACATTTAGCGCAAAAGAAAACGTAATGACTTTTCAAAAATGGGCCCACTCACCTCCATGGCCCCCATAAGCTGCGCGCTCTCCCCGATGCTCTCCTCGATGTAGCGCTTCTCCTCTTCACTGATGGTCGGGTGCTCTGCTGGACTCTCGTAGGACACCAGGATCCAGAACATGTACCATACGATGCCGAAGCACCCTATCACAAAATACACATGGATTTTAAGCCAGATGCCTTTTCCTAACACTATTTATCTTGAACCATCACTATACTGCAGTGCTCACCATACACATAGAAGACAGAGGACCAGCCCGTGTACTGCACCAGGACCCCAGCGAGAGGCATGGCTATCACCGCTCCAGCATATGATCCTGAGCGAGACAGAAGGGTGAGTAAGCAGAAGTGTGGCTGCTGATTCAGATGGTCTCTGTTTTCAGCACAAGCTTACTCCCACAATATTTTGAAATCTGAAACCCTTTTCTTTATTTTTAAACTGATAACAAAGCTATGCGACGACACAAAGCAGTCCATCACTCTGACATACCGCAGAAGGAGAGGGTTGCCAGTCGACTTCGTTCCAGCGGCGGGGCCCATTTACTCCAGATGCCATGGCAGGCTGGGTAAGTCACTCCCTGCACAAAGAATGACTCAATTTCAGCACCATACTTCAAGAAATGAATGCTGAAAATGTAAAATACAGTACTCCATTTAAAATGCATAAATAAACGACTATAATTCATGATATATCAGAAACAAATTGTGTGGCTTCACAATTTATAGCCAAATTAATGTTAACACAATACTGGGTGGCGCAATATCCATATTGCAAGAAGCATTGATTGCAAAATCGCCAAGGTCTTGCATCTAACTGAGATTATTTTGGGGGGGGAGTAATTACATACAGTAACAAACAGCCTAATACAATTACTCAAGGCAGATTGAAGATAAATTTTAGTTCTGATTTCCATTTCAGCCTTGTTTTTTAAGGTCTTGTTATGACAAAATGAAAAATGTCTTTTTGTGAAAATATAATGGACCATACTGTCTTGATATGCTTGAGTTAAATACTGCAATGATATTGTTAATGCAATATTGAACACCGGTACGGTAAAGTGGATTGCGCGAAGTTAGTGCTTTCCATTGTGCAATGATGAGTCCCTATTGGCATTGTGTCCATAGACAAACACATATTGCACAATTAAAATGATTCACTCATTCTGGATAACCCTTTGCCTCATTGTACAGTATAATCATATGCAGGGTTGCTACCACAAGTATTCTCTTTAAACATGTAACGTTCATGTTACTTTGTGAATTAAATATTGTCATATGAGATTCACTAACCACTATGTTCATTTCTATCAGACAAATGGTATTAGTCCAGCATACAGTCCGTGACCTTTCTAATCTAGAGTAATGGGTTGGGTGTGAGTCAGTGCAAATTCAAGCTGACTACACATTTCATGAAAACAAAACTGAATTGCTCCCATTAAATCTTCATTACTCACTAAGTGGCACACAATCCACTATTGATAGACACAAATTGCAGGGGCCGGTGCATGGGAGACACCCCGAAATGCTAATGTTTAATTTGCAGTAATAAGTCGATGGCCACTGAGCACAACCTTTCTCTCCCTCTCTCCCCCTCTCGCTCTCTCCCCCCTCTTTCTCCCGCTCTGCCATTGAAACCACTGTGTGCGGTTAAACAAAATAACAGCAGCATGACCTTCAAATTGAAAAGAGCGAATTTGTCCATTCTCCCTGGCCTCCATCAAGTGGTTTTTATGTTCTTTGTTCTATGTGTTTCATTGTGAACATGAAGCCATTTCACCCATGTAAAGCAATATGTACAAGCTCCACTATTACCCACTGTTTGTGCACTAATCTGACTGTATTCACTGTATTGAATGGGAATGCTAATGGGCTGTATTTCCAACACAAATTCAAACAGAAAGCCATAGACAGTGCTAAGTGAATTTGAGATCTCAGTTTAACAGTTGACAATTTGATTAAGTCAGAGCTTATGATATTGCATCATTTTGCAGCATCATTTAGGAGGTCAAGGTGTGCTTATCAATCTTAGCATCCATACCTCCACCAGTCCTTGTAATATCCTCACAAAGATGACACACCCATAGTGCGAACGGGCAGCAGAGGGAATGAACATGTTCAAGATAGATGTGAGCACAATGGCAGCACCGAAAACCCTGCAGGGACAATTCCACAATTAATCAGTGAATAAAATACAAAAACACATAAAGATAAAAGGCTTTAAAAGTATTAAGTATTACACGTGAAATGTATATCATTGCTACAAGTGACTTATGGTTTTAAGCTTAGTTTAAGGAACTCTTAAAGGATCACATACTTATTTGTATTTCAATAAAAAATGTGTCATATGCATAAAACTATTAAGTTGTTTCATTCTACTCTAAACACTAAACATCCTCATCATCGGCTCAGACAATAAGACGACTTGTAACAACCAAAGAACCACCTATTGTCTGAACTTTATAGGGCTAGGGAAAGTTTTTTTTTTTTATTTTTTTATCAATTTTCCAGAAATATTATCCCATAGACAACAATTTTGTAATTAGAAAACTTCAATAATTCATGACAGGAACTCTTTTTTTTTTTAAATTACAAATCTCAAAAATGAAAATAGGATTAGATCTACACAACACAAATAATTTTTTTGGGAGGTTTTCATGGGATATTTCACAACAGAAGGTGACTTTTCACCTCAAGGGTTTTGTTAAAAGATTTGCATTTAGTTTGACCTTGTCTTACTCTACATTCATGTTAAAGGCACACTGCGTAACATTTTGACTATATATTTGTCATCATTACAAAACATGCTCCTAATAAGCAGCTCGACCCAGAAAATGTTATTTCTGCAGTGGGTAACCAAAGAATGGATTTGGATGAGAACATAGCCTATTTGAATCTGAAATTCTGCTGACTTTAGTCGACATCTCCATGGCGACGAGAGGGAGACGTACCTACTCCTGGTAAAGTTACAGTCATGACATAGGAGAGATGAGCTGCTCAAAGAAAAGGCACATGTTTGTTTGTACATTTATGAGGTATTTTTCAATGATGAAAATATCTGTCATAAATACATGCTTTGATTTCAATAGCCTATTATTTTTGGTAAAATTCTACGAGGTGTGGCTTTAAATAATTGAAATAATTGATGCAGAAGGACGACTAAGTTCAACAGGACATCCACGATGCCATTGTTTTAAATTCATGGGCCTATGTAAACATCTGTTAGTTGCATTCATTATTGGCGCGTGGTGCTGCATCAGAACACAGTCATTACGCACAGCCACGTTTCACTCAGCATTTTGGCCGACGCTGGTTGCCAGGTCTCTGAACATAAAGGATTAGACACGGTCGTCCCCAGGGAGCTCATTAACAAGAGAAGGCACGCCTGGTACGAACCGGCCAAATCCCCATTTTATCTGCTCTGAGGTCACGCGCCTTCCATCAAGCGAGGGTGTCCCGATATCAACAAAAAAGAACCAATACACATGTAAAGAACAGAATTAAATGTACCTGTTAGCAGCTAATCTTGAAGAAATGTAGCCTCCTGGTATTTGAGTAACGATATAGCCCCAAAAAAAGGATCCATGAATCATTCCCACAGTCTCGGGGCCCCAGTTGAATTTAGCTTTCTAAAAATATAATAAGCATTAATTAATTTAGTCAGAGAATGTTACATTGTTACATGGAGTTGCTACTGTGTGCAGCCTATGTGTAAAATGGCCAACAATGATTTCAATATGACTATTTATTAAGGCCTAAAAATAAAAAAAATACGTGATTCCAAACGTACAGAAAAAAAAAAAAAAACTTGAACTCAGCTAAACAGCGGTGCAGGTTAACCGTATATTCAAAAAGGCCTTTATTTTCGTATATCACAGGGGTCTCCTCGTGGGCGGGACTCTGGAGTACCTCCTTGACGATGATCTTGCCGTTCTCGTGGACCGTGCGGTTATTGACCATGCTGACGATGGCCACACCCAGGTTGCAGCGGATCCCGAACGAGATGCAGAAGCCGAGGCCGCTGAGGATCGCGATGATGTATCTTCGCGGCAGCCCGAAGCACGTGCAGTCACACAGCGGAGTGCGGCGCTCCTCGTCGCTGCGAGGTCTCCCATCCTCCGTCAGCTCGATGGCTTCACTCGTCTGCTGCTTTTTCTCCAGCCGTCTGAGCCACACACCGTTTCACAATGCGTTACCCGTTAAGCATCAACGTTTGCTTCGCTTCATTAATATAATTCACAGGCTTACAACGTGGTCTGTATTCTTAAAGCAGGTCTTGGCTGGATGCTATTTGCAAAATGTGTTGCAATTTGCTCAACAGGCCCCATATTGAGTCTCCAAAATTTAAAATGTGCCTGGAAGTAGTGAACAAAGTGTGTTTTAAATGGCTGTTATTTTTTTTACTTAAAATGTGCTCTTTTGATAAAAGCAGTAATGACCTTCATACCGCATTGCAGCTGTAAGGGCATCGCAGCTTTCTCTACACTCATCTTTTTATTTTATTCTCGTGCGTAAAATGGCGTTGGTCCTCACTGTGCCAAACCCTCCGTTTAATTAGGCCTACATTTTATCAATAAATTAACATTATGGTCCAGAGGCCCCAAGACCATTTAGTCCTAGGCCTGGCACATGTCGAAAAGCAGTTTTCTTTCAGGCTATGAGTCACGATTCGCATGAGGTTTCGCGTTGACTCGTATTTATTCGTTTTTGCTCCTCAAACGCACCGCAGATGTACGTCTGATGGCATGCACTTATAAAGATTTGCATTTTTATTTATTTTTGGGGTATTTTTGGCCATCGAATGATGCACAGTTTTGCAATTGTTGGATTTGTAAAATCTATTTAAAGACAAATCACTGAATCAATCCGGCGTTTACCCAGATTGATATACAGGGTAATAGATATCCCTAGATTCTGTGTCACGACTCGTTGTGTTGCATTAATTATTAAAAACAGCCCGAGCAGCTGCAGAGGGGACCGTCCTCCAGGGAAATATCACATCCTTAAATATTCGACCCAGCATCACTTCTGTAATCCATCTTTTGGTTTCGTTTGGGGTTATTTTCAGACGCATTTTACAACACGTTAGCCCGTTATTTGATGCGATGTGTTGCGTGTGGGGGGAAAATCCTTACCTGTACAGATGGCCGAGGGCCTTTCCAGCGAGCTGTTTTATTCCCTCCTTAGATGTAGCAGGGAGTGCTCCTTCTTTTCCAGGCTCCATGTTAAATTTTCCCCAGTATTCGCTTAGACTAGAATGATATGCACAGTGCTGTAAATGGCATTGTGGAAATATTAATCCAAATGGTGCGCGTCTTTCTGTTGAGCAGCGTCTCCAGTTGAAGCGGGAAAAGACACGTTCAGGATGAACGAGCTGTTTCCACAGTCACATAAGTCCGCATTGTTGATGTTAATCCATTCATTGCCATGCTGAGATCCAAAATGCGTAGCGGAAACATAAAAAGAGCAATAAAAAGTTAAAGGTTTCACCAGTAGCCTATATGGGATGGTCTTCCCGCGGAGGTGTGCGCTCTTTGTAAGAGGATCACGCTTCAGCACCACGGAGAGCGCCTCTACCTGTCAGCAGCCCCTCCTCCTCAGCCTCCATAGACGCGGTATAGACCAGCGCGTTATTGCATAACCTACACTCTACGCCGTAGAGTCTACGGTTTAAAAGGGTCTCCCTTTGTGATGTCTGCGATGCTTTTCTTTCTCTTTTTTTTTCTTAAAAAAATATAAAATGTGTAAAATGATAAAAATGTAGGCAATTTTTTCCATGTTTTTGTTTAATAATAAATTAGTCTAATTTAAAGATCATATTCAGTTGTTATTTATTCATATTTACAATATAGCCCTTAATATACACTCCTGAAGCCAGATGTGACAATGAACATACCTCACCACGTAAACGGAGAGCTTTTGACGTATCCAATCAGAATAAATGGAGACTTTTACGCACAGCTCAGTGCAAAGATCAAACGTTTCAAAGGAGCTTCAACGTAATTCATGCGCAATCACCACAGAATAATTATTATAATTGCATATTCTTTAAGTTCACTCAACAATCACTTAATTGTTTGCTTACTTAAAATATTACTTGCGTAGGCTGTCTATTGTTGGCCTTGTTGACATATTGAAATGCATGCCTTATTGTTGCTTCAGAAAGGGCATATGTGAATAGTTTTCATCCATACTCACTCAGTGGAGACGTGCGCCATCTAGCGTCTATTTAAGAAGCCAACGTCATCTGGACTAGAGTGATGACGAGATCAGCTCCCAACTAGCTACCAAATCTTTAGTTTCTCAAATAAACTGGAAATTTGCATTTATTTTGGCACAGAAAACAAGGTTAAAGTGACATTTGCAAATGTAAATGTTTTATTCTTTATATGACCATGTTCGATTACATACTTTTGGCAATAAGAAAATAAACATAAACCTGTGAAGGAAAACACAAATATATTGAGATAAAAAAGAGAAAAGTTGATATTTTTCACTTTCAGTACAACCAACTTGTAAGAGAAAAATATATACGGTTATAAGGCATTTTTGAGTACAATATGCAAGATGCAGGAAATACGACAAGGATTTCCTTATCAGAGATGGGTTGTCTATTCCAGTGGTTCCCAACCTTTTGTCTTTGAAGCCCCCCCTGCGCGTGCTGTAGTTAATTTTGTTCAAATAATATCATTTATGACCTGATTCTCTGACCAGGCAAAGCTCTCGGCCCCCCTGCAATCCCAGGCGCCCCCCAGGTTGGGAACCACTGGTCTATTCGATGCACATTAATACCCTTTATATATTTGGAGAAAAAAAGATGTAAAAAACAATATATCTCTAAAAAAGAAAAAAAAGGAAATCACTTACAACTGAAAGTGTGATTCATCTGCACAAATGGTTCACACAGCTGCATCCTCAAGAGTCAAGTGCTTTGTGCAAAAATAAACAGAACCAGGTCTTCAGACCAATTCAGCGATACCATTGTATAAACTCATTCTGTATTTGAGAGCACGTATGTCTTAACAGCATATAGTTAAATTGAGGCACATTAGTTTTTTAATTACTCTTTCATTGCCAATCGTAGCATTATAGCATGCAACAGATGCTGCTAAACTGGCCATCACAGGACCAACCGTCCTTTTGTTCACATTAGCTGCAGCGACACACTTCTTCAAATAAAGCTACTTGACATGGTATTTTTATCATACATTTTTCTTACAGCAGTAGAAATCTACAGTTAACAATAAGCAAAAGAGTTAACTTTGAGTAACATCTTCTTGATAAACAATAATCAAGATCATTAAATTATATTTTAAGGCAACTTGTTTTTGTAGTAAAAAATAAATAGTGATTTTATAAAGTGTATGGCTTCAACAGTGTAATTTGTCTTACAGTAAACTGCTGTATTGTCCATGACAGTAATAACATAATTAAAGCAGAGAAAATCAGCATTTAGGTTGAAGTTTCAAGTGGTCTTTGGTATCAGCATGCAGGGACAGTCTGAGCTGTGTGCGTCTTTTTACAACAAGCAGAATGTGACTAAGGCAATATCTGTAGTTGTCAAGGTTACTACTGTGTGAATTGATGGTAAATCGTCTTAATAAACTTCAGCAGGTCTCTCCACAGGATCATAGCCCCGTCTTGTCCCTCCAGCTCATCCAGGGCTAGAGACGATCTGATAGCACTTCATGACCAGGGATTGTTGGATATATCATCGGGGAGCACGTGCACTCATCGTGGTCGTGTTTTTGGAGCTGCATTTTCAGTTGTTCTACTTCATAGTTGTGGAGATACTCTTGGACCAAATATCTCTCTCTCTTTACACGTGCCCTCACTTCAGAAGGAACATCAGAGATCAGACGAGCCACGATAAACTTCACCATGAACACGACGTGCTGCAGGGAACAAGTAGTAACAAATGACTCTTTGTGTTTATGGTAGCGTTATAAAACACCATGCACATTTCCATTACCTCCATGATAATGATGAATGCCAGCTTAGCAGCCAATATGTGCCAGAACTGCATAGTGTGGAAGTACTCTTTCACATGGCCAGAGGGATAGCGATAATCACGGTATCTGTTTAAAAGACATGAGCACTCATGAAACATCAGTGAACTATAAAATATCTTTAAGTATATGCAGTATGTAAAAGCTGTCATGTGGACAGTACCTGCAGGTAGTTACGGAGCCGTTGAACCAAATGGGATTTTCTCCATCCTCAGGTCGACTTTCTGCAGGAAACTCTGAGATGTTGAACACAGACAGGCTGTTGTTGATGTAGCCCTTCATGTTCATCTCGCCGTCAGGCTGGTAGGCGTACATGTAGACCAGCCGAGGAATCATATCAGATGTGAAGGCCACGATGAAAGCCTGGAGCAAAGAAGTAGACTTTTGTTTTTAATTTGAATCAGATTTGTCTTTTTTCCTTCTGCATAACAAAATCGAAGAGGGACTGAAAGCCGAAACTAGAATTATCTCGTCCCATATTACAATTCTGATAGATCTAGTTTATGGGTAATGTGCAATACAGCAAACAATAAGCTATAATAAGTCCACATAACACTGTCAGTTACTGATTACCCAGAAGTAATACAATTACGTTCATTGCCCATGACACAGTTACTGCCTCTACATAAGCCTTGAAGGAACAGAAAAAAAATTTTCTGTATCAGCCTGAAATCAGAGGGTTATGAATACTTGGGGCCAGATCTTGTGGTGGCGCACGGAGGGGCGCAGGCTCTTAGCGAATTATTTTCTGAGTGGTGGAGCTATTTGAGCTATTCACCTCCGCCATTTGTGAGGGGGTGTCACAAGAGGAGGTGACATTCATTTCCTCGTTTACATTGTGCTGCCTTGCGTTCTTTCTTAAGCCTTACGCTCTCACAGGTCAAACTAAAAACTTTATCTACCCCATCGTGAGTCGGATTGGTCCGAGCTTGGCGTGAATGCGAAACAAAACAAACACACATGGTCACCCCCCACTCCCCCACAACCCCTCTATTGGTCGCTGAGTCGATTTGGTTGGAGGAAAATGTGTGTCTCCACCCACTTAAATGCGCCAAGTCTGGAGTGGCAAGATCACAAAGTGCGCTTCTACTGAGCGCAAAATGTCACACTATTGTCTGCGTTTTGAGACACAAGATCCCGCCCTGTGTGTCCTGAACCCACTGTGTCCAAACGGCCTCGGCCCATCGCTGACCTTTCATTCATTATTTAGACTGTAGATGCAGAAAGAGCAGAGAGACCCCTTACATTAGTGACCACAGAGAGAACAGCCATCGCGTTGAGGATTTCCTCCCAGGCCCCGATGCAGTGGGCCTTGGCTGCCACTGGACGTCTGAACTGAGTGGTGAGTTTCCAGGCGTCCACTCGAACCTCAATGATGTTGTTGATGAGCGCCAACAGTGGCGCCAGGGGGAAGGAGGCCACGAACAGTGTGATGAAGCCAAACTGGATCACTGCAAATCATGAGCAGAAAGAATACTACCAAACTGAAAAGAATATTCACCAAAATTAGGTTTGTAAAATGTCTTGTTTCATGGCAAAGGAAAAAAACAAAAAGCATAATGCATCTACACACGTAAAAATGTACCTGCGACAATCAAACCTAGGACTTTCTCATTTGCCACAGAGGTCAACATTCATTTAGCGATTTTGAAATTATATAACCAGTATATTTGTCCTTGTACGTTAAAGCAAAAATATTGACTAGTTGCAAGTAATAGATCATGCTACTTGATCAAATTCTTTAATGCAACTGTTTGTGATTACGTATATGGGTTGCAAGATTAATTCCAATCAAACCTAGCGCTGTCAGAATTAATCGTGATCAATCGAAAACATAATTAATCACAATTAATCGCATCATATGTTTTGACCAAACACACTTCTGTATCTGAGCCACACATGACCTGAAAGACAAAGCACTATATATTGTAAGCCAGGAGTCTCCAATCTTTTCACATGATGAGGTACTTTTATTAAAAACATAAGCGACAAAGAGCTCCTTATGCATCAAAACGGCTTGTCTAATTATCCTATTTCAACACAAATTATTTTAATTTTGTCCTCCTACTCTACTTTACGAACCTAAAAGTTTGCAGATTCTGTCCAAAATGTTCAGCATCAAAGAAATGTATCTAAAATGTGATTTATAATACCTTGGGCGACCGACCAAGAAAGGGCTGAAGAGATCCCGGTTATAAACTGTTGGGCTTTTCCCATAATTGTGAAACTGTGAATATTTGGTGTATGAAATGTGGAATCAATAACCAATAATGCTTTAAGTGTTTCATGTTGGACAAGTATTAAAAATGAATATAATTAATAGAGAAAAATTAACCGTGATTAATTGAATTTCTCACGTGCGATCAAAAATGAATCTATCAAGTCATAATTATAATTTGAATGGTCACAATGACAATATTGTATAAGCTGCAATTATTTACTAGGTTGTACAATATATGCAAAAAACACAATAACCTGTCTCTTCCTGGGATGTCATTATGAGCAAAATCTGTGCCCCCTGTAGTTTAAACCTCTACAAACATGTCAGAAATGCATGTGATTCTTGTATATGCGCAGTTGGAAATTACTATTTTGGCCTCACAAAGTTTAATGCGGGTTTGAAATGTAAAATATCACATGCCGTATTTGGTTATGTTTACCCATTTCCAGGTATTCATCAAAGAGCCCCAGCTGCCCAAAGGGTTGCAGATCATGGTCCTGCTCCCAGCGACTGTACAGACTCTCTGGATGACAGCGAGCTTTCCGGCTGCCCCACCAGTTCATCAACCACCTTCACACATTACAATAAATCACATTAGACAATACAAAAAATACCTATGAACTTAACAGAGTAACGAACAGTAAGATACGTACGGCACCAAAGCCTCCTGGATGTTGCCCCACACCTGCTTTCCAGTCATGACAATCACCAGCTGTGTCGTGAGCTCAATCAAACAACCACCGGGATCACACTGGAAGCAGAGGAACGAGCACAATTATGTGTTAGAATAAAAACAAAATACTTTAAAACAGTTAACAAAAAGTAACTCTACCTCTTCGTTTCTTAGCTTGCTCAGTGACCCGAAAAAATAAGCATAATTCCCGGGATAGCCAACAAACTTGCCCTTGAAGAACGCCACGTAGAAGCAAGAGGAGTAGTAGTTGACAAATTGGAAGAGGAACATCTTCATTGTCAGCTTGTTCTCATACTCCAGATGTGTCTTTGGGACTTCTGTCATGATTAATCATAAATACAGGTTAAAAAAAAAAGTATTCAAACAAAACTTTGGTACATGGCCTAATGTTCTGACCCTTACCCAAGTCAGTGATCCAAATAGCCACTCTCTCATACATAAAATTGAGGATCATGATGATGATAAAGTTGATACAGGATGCGGTGACAGAGGTGGCCAGCTGTGGGGTGATGTAGGGGCCGACCACATGAAGGTGACTGGTGGCACTGTCTTTCATGATGCTGGCGAAGGCTGCGTACACGGCCAGGCGATATGCAATCACACCCACGATGCAGGCAATGATCAAAGTAAGCTTCAGAACAGACATGACAGTGAAAACATGGAAGACAAGGGCACCGCAAAATACAACACAGCAAATTCAACACACAGCTTCACTGTCGCCCATAAGAACCTGTGACATTTTATCATTTATGAAAGCCAGATGCTGACAACACATTGAAAACATAAGGCTTATGCCACCACCTGAGCATAGGTAAAATGTAGGTATACACAAACTTTATGGTGCGACTGTGTAATGCAAATCATGAAGCATATTTAATAGGCTGGTTTTAAATTGGCATGCTGCAGAGGCTCACAGAATGAAAGTGGGCATAACAAAGCACATAACTGGTGAAATGCAGAGCAGTGGTTCCCAAGTGGTCTGTGTATTTACACCAATATTTAACTGAGTTTGAGTCCAAGTTTGTCCATCATATAATACCATTGTCATAAGCACTGTTGTATTTTCCTATCCTTTAGGACCTGTAAAGTGCTGTGTACTGTGCTACACTGAACATCCTGATTGCAAAAAATGTAGACCAAAACCCTCCAATTGAGAACCACAGTTTCTACTGAAATATCAAAAACGTGATGCTCACCCAGAACAGGACTGTGGCTCCAGACAGACACGTGCGTGCACACTTGCTTGTTAAGGGTAAGTAAGGCTCCACCTCCTACATCATAAGCAAAGCATGAAGTCAGTGAACCAATGAAAGTGTCCTGAAAAGACAGCACCTTGAGGCCCAGGTTACTTGAAATACAAGATAAGTAAATTTTTTCCCAAAATAGCAATAATAACCCAAAGTCTAAGATTCATGTAAAGCAGATCTTTTCTGCTGGATTTACTTCTGACCCTCTGCGTCTTTCCAGTAACATCTGTCATACACACCACAAAGCCACAAAACATGACTGTCTGGAGTGGCATTGCCTTACCCAAAATAGTACAGTCACCCAGCAAATTAACAGTTTCCCCATTAGACTCGGGGTAATCCTGTTAAGAACCAACTCCATTTCCTGAAGATTAAAAGCAAATTAAAGCATCTACTTTTAACAAGCCCTCGTCTCCTTCAAACTCCTTCCAAGACACTTGATTTAAGTACAGAACTTGACTAATTAATGACTGCGACAAGTCAACATACTGTAACTCTTTTTGAATTCATGTCGACCAAAGGCATTGCTGAAAGTAGCACTTTTTAGAAAACTGTCCCAGACCTGAGTAATGACGTTGAGTTTGCGCTCGCTGCACTTGGTCTCGTACTCAGGCCGCAGCTGCAGCTTCTGCTGCTCCTCCTCAAAGTCCACCAGGTCCCACTCGTACTCCAGACGAGCCTGACGACGCTTCCAGAACTCAAGGAACAGGGTCACTATGTGCAAATACAACTTACGTAAGAGCTGTGACACACACTCAGACACAAAGGAGCACCTCACCTCAAGTCCCACTCAGTCAACTGATCATTTCAATACATGAGTAATATAGTTCACTTAATGACATGCTGCATTTTAATTAATGCAAGTATGAATAATTATTCATCTCATGACTATGGAAAAGTGTGTTGTGTTTGAAGAGAAATATTAACTTTTTTACTTTATTATAAGATTCATTGAAGTTACTTCTATTTACCAGTAGGGGGTGCTCCAACTCTACAACAGAAGAACTTACCCCATATCCCCATGAAGATGGCAAAAAATACGGTTCCCACATTGTCAAAAAGATGTGATTGCTGAAAAGAACAAGGTAGTTAAGCTTACATGAGCACACTTATTTGGAGAAAAACTGCAGAGTTCTCACCCATGAGGAATTACATATTTTACTGAGTTTCCAGTAACCACACTTTCTGTCACAAAGTGGACACATGACAATGTTGCCTCCAATCTTCTCGTCACAAATCTCCTTACTGAAAGAAAGATTTTAATGGTTACAAACTGAATATCTCAATGAAAACAACAAATATAATTCTTTCTTCATTTCTGTCAAACTAACCTCCACTCATTCTCCTCGTAGGTCAACAACCCATAAACAAAACAAATGGTGCCCACAACTGCAGCAAACAACAGCATCTCCGTGTAGAAGCCCAGCCACGCAAAATAAAGACCTATCTTCTCTCCATAATATTTCCTTTGAAACATAAAATGTGGTTATAACACAATTTTACACATGTTTCGTTCTGATGGATTCTTACCGTATGAGGTTGATGGGCTGCTCCTTAAAGAAACATAAGAATCTGGCCCAGTGTCTGTAGAGTTTGTATCTATCACTTTCGCAGTTGGAATAACTTGAGCTTTTCCAGTATCTACACTGTACAGAGAGATGAACAATCACTTCAGCGCATTGGATCAAGTTACAAGAACATGTTGTTACTTCTGTTCCAGCGAGACATCTATCCTGACACAATGAAGCAAAAATACCTAAAAAGCACTTACATCATGTAGTGGAAAGGCAGCGGTGTAGGTGCCGTTGTTCAGTAACCTTTTGATCCCTATTTTATCACGTTCACAATCCTGGATGTACGAACACCGAGACATGATGTAATAAACCTGCAGAAACAGTGAATGAAAGTAAATATTTTTAATAATAGAACGTGTTCACCTGATAAAATAACCGTATATTATTTAATGTTATTTAATGCGCAATCAGAAGAAATTTGCCTTGTGGGTTTTTACCTTGTTTATGATAATTATGATCACAAACCAGGTAAATGATTATGATTATTACCTGCAATAACTGGGTCAATCCACATGAAACAAAAGGTTCAGATGAAAGGATAGAAAGCTAGTTTAATGTGGCAAATCTATGGACACAATCTCTATCAAAAACACAATCAATAAGGTGTTGCATATGTGGATATTCATTATGCAGTTGTAAAAACTTCCTCTAAAGTTGGGATGTCAAATTTGAGAATGTCATAGACGCAACATATTAGGATGGGGTCACTCATTTCCATGAATTGCCACAAACCAGTTTTGTTTTTGACATAGTCAGACAAGTAACACCTATCCGCCATACCATGACCGTCTGCTTATTGGTTTCAGTGTTATTATTGTTTGCTATGGGATATTGCATTTTGGATATTGCATAATCTCGAATCACAGGCAAGCGACCAGAGCAAAACAAGACTGAATTATGTCTTACTATCCTGTTGCGGGTTGAAGGAGGGAAGAATGTGTCCTTGTCATCGATAAGAAAGAAGTCTGATTTATTTTTGTTGAATGTGGCAGTGAAGTAGTCGGGCTCGGGGTGCATGATGTCTTCTGGGAGGCGGATGGGCGTGGCCAGCCAGCCCATGGGCATCTCCCTGTTCTCCGGGATGTCGTTGGCCTTGAATGGAGCCTTGATTTTCAGCACATCTGCGTAGGTGGCTAATGCCTCCCACGGAGCATGAATCTTTACAAAATACGTTTTTCCATCTTCTGACTCCTATTAAGAAAAGAAATGCACAACGTTAGAACAAATCTGAAGAGCACAAAACATGGAGCGATTCAGCATTAATCTAATACTGTAAAACTTTACTGCAACAGTGCTTATCAAAATGTGGTACATGCATGTTTTTGGTCTTTGTTTAGAATAACTTAAAAACTGATTTAGTTTAGGTTTAGTATACTGTAGATGTGGAACTCAGACAGTTTTTCTTTATTCTTAGGTGAATGTTCTGTACAGTGTAATGTTCTGAAATGCTGTACAAGGCTAGTGTTAAAGGCGAATCATCACATTTAAATCCCCCAGCACATCCTAAAGATTCTCACTGGGGTTAAGATCTGGGGCCAGATCTTGTGGTGGCGCACGGGGCGGCGCAGGCTCTTGGCAAATTATTTTCCGAGTAGCGGTGCTATATGTGCCATTCGCCTCCGCCACCTGTGAGGGAGCGTCACAAGAGGAGGTGACTGCACTGATGGAAACACGGCTGACATTCACTTCCTCGTTTACATTGCGCTGTCTTGCGTTCTTTCTTAAGCCTTAGGCTCTCACAGGTCAAACTAAAAACTTTATTTACCCCATCGTGAGCTAAACGATGTTCACGTCTCGAGAGAAAAAGAGCAACAGCGTCCGCTGTGGCGCTGATCAGCCCGCGCTTGGCGTGAACGCGAAGCAAAACAAAAACACATGTTTACCCCACACAACCACTCTCCTGGACGCGGAGTCGACCTGGTTGGAGGGAAATGTGTGTGTCTCCACCCACTTAAATGTGCTAAGTCTGGAGTGGCAAGATCACAAAGTGCGCTCCTACTGAGCGCAAAATGTCACGGTATCTTCTCCGTTTTGTTGCACAAGATCGGGCTCCTGGACTCTGTGGCTGCCAATCCATGTGTGTAAATCATGTCTCATGCTCCCTGAACCACTCTTTCACAATGTGAGCCTGCTAAATGCTTTCATGGTCATCTTGGAATATGCTTGTGTCATCAGGGAAGAAGAAATTCATTCATGGAATAACCTGTTCCTTAAGAACTTCAGACTGTCAGCTGATCCCATTCTTTGTGCACATAGTGTTACTGAGTCCCAGCTGGATACGATTTGTAGTTCAGTTGTATTACATTTGTAGATTGATGACAGATTATTTATGAATGAAGTAAAACTATTGATTGACTGTAGTTTTGATTAAACAGACTTTTTTATTGTATACAATCATAATACAGTACAAAGATCTATTATTCTAGTATTATCTAGTATAATTGAAATAAATGTTTGAATCAGGTGACAGCGAGCATACTGGATGTGTGAAGCATATGGATTGGGAATCTTACTGATTTGTCTTCAGTCTCCAGCTCCAAGCCAGCATTTCTTAGATTGGCCTCAAAGACAGCTCTTCTCTCCTACAAAGAAAAACAATGCTTTAGAGATCTTTGTGCGTGCCTGTGGAAGAGCGTGGTCGCTTCCAACTTCACCCCCGTTTGGAGCCATGGGAGTATGCTGGGAGAGGCCAAATGCTAACAACACCTTTGGTCTTTTTGCGTGACTGAGCACACGCACAAAGACCAGACAGGTACGTAATCAACTCATCTAAGCTCAGGTAAGAACATATCTCAGCATGGAAAAACGGTGGCCTGTTCCTTTAAGCTCGTGCATGAGGATGGAGAGAGTTGATATTTTTGAATGACAGTGCAGGATTTTAGCGGCAGCTGTGGTGAATAGGTCTGGGCTCATTCTACACATTAGGACATTGCTGGTGCAAGTAAGAGGTGGAAAATACATAAGTTGAACATTATTAAACTCCGTCTAGTCCCTTTAATATAAACAAACTAGAGTTGTCAAAATTATTTGGGATTACTCGCATTAATGGTAAACATAATTAATCACAATTAATTTTATTAATTGCGATTAATCGCATCATAATGTTATCAGAGCACACTTGTGACCTGAAAGACAAAGCACTTGTATTAACTACACATTGTAAGCCAGGAATCTCCAATCTTTTCACTTTTCTGAAACAAAAGTGACAAAGAGCTCCTTATGCATCCAAGAAGCTTGTCTTATTATCCTATTTCAACAAAAATACTCCTCCTATTCTACTTAATGAAGCTAAATGTTTGCAGATTCTGTACATAATGTTCAGCACCAAAGAAAATGTATCTAAAATGTGACTTATCAAGCGACCAAGAAAGGGCTTAAGAGATCCCGGTTATAAACTGTTGGGCTTTTCCTATGAAACTGTGAATATTTTGTTAATGAAATGTGCAATCAATAATCAAATGCTTTAAAATTAAATGTTTTAAAGTATTAAAGTATTAAAGTATGATCCTAAATCCTAAAACAAACTAAAATGTATCCCATCTTACACAGATTTCTGAGGAATTACAATCTGTCTAGGATGTGATAAAAGCTCAGGAACTCTTGTCTGCTCTTGCTCACCCAGTGGAAAACATGAGTGTATCTGACCAGGTCAGAGGTCGCATGTTGACTCAATGACAAGCCCCGGCCCTGACACTGCATCTCAAAGGTCCTCATCGCACCGACATGTGAAAGCTAACAGCCAACTATCAAACACAGCGCTATGACTCAAAGCAAAGGCCCCATTTTACAAACAGGCGTCATTTGTATGGAAATACAGTGCACTTGAATAAGGCTAAAGGGATTTTGAGTGAGTGAAGTGACATGTCCCACACCAGATTAGACAAACATGTCGCCGTTTATCTGTGTTTTGACATTCAGGCTTCGCTGCTGACACAGACTTGAGGACATCCTTTAGTGTCAGATTCGCTAGTTGTCTATTGTGCTTAACGGCACACATTGAACAATACATTAAAATGTTGTTTCTTACCAGTTTTCTTGCATCTTCATTATCTTCAACATAGGACAAGACGAAATCAATCCGTCGAACTCCATCGCGAAAGAATATGGAATCTTTGCTCTGCTGATGTTTGTCAATCTATAAAAAACACAACAAAACACATGCACATTTCAATTGGTTTTTGGAGCAAAAACATTTGTTCATGTATGAGTTACACACCACTCTTATTAATATGAGACACAACAATGCATTCACATTCAGGTGTTGTTTCATAAATTGAAAGAAAACTTGTTTAGATAGGTAGTGAGTGAGATGAAGGAAGGCGGCTTGAATAGTCTGTATGCTCTAAAGTCAATTTGAACATCCTTTTAGGGTAATGAGTGGCAAATAATCAAATTAGCAGCTACAGACAATTGAAGAACAATCTGGAAGCTACTGCAATGCTAGCCTTGGAGCTACAGCACAGGAATGCCACAAGGGAAAGCAAACCGATGCTGGCTGCTCTCTGGTCAGGCTCAGCTGTTCAGAAAGCTATAAATACCTCTTTCCATGCACCTCAGTATCTCAGCACACCAATGCATTAGCTGCCCACAGAAGCCTACACTATTGTTTGAACTGAACTACAAATCCCACTCAAGTTAGCTTGTCCAGCAGCACAGGAAACACTAGCACTTTACCTCCATTGCCAAGTCCTGCAAATCTAATGATGCAGCAGCAGAGAGGCCGGATGCTGAGCTAATGTGCCTTTCTCGCCTGCCCCGCCTCTGTTATTCTCTCCCTGCACTGATGTGAGCCCTGTCCACTAGAGATGCCCTGTCCAGAACACGACTCTGGTTTGTTCTCCAGGGAGGACACCAGAAAGGGAAAGGATGATCCGTACAAATGGCATCCGCAAACAGGACAGGAGCTCCAGCCAGCTCACTTGCTACAATATACAGCATCTGCAAGAAACGCGGACCCTGATCCAATTACATTTACATCAAGTACAAGAGGGCCATGTGATATTAAAATGAAAAAAAACAATGAAGAGATGGAAGTCTTGTCGCAAAGCCTGATAACTACGTCAGCTCGTCAAGGTAATCAGTTCAATGGACAAACACTTTGTCACGCAAGGTCAACATACAAAATATGCTGCATAGACTTGTATCATTCATCTATTCAAAAATACATTTTGTGTGTGTGTGTGTGTAACCTTTTTACATCCTTGTTCACATTGGCAGCAATAGGGTGGGCCCTTAACTTTAAAAGAAACTCTCTAATTTTCTATAATTACAGATCCGTCATATGGATTCAGTGCATCTGCGGTGACCAGGCCCTTCCTCTGTGAATCTGGTAAATGGGACTATACATTTTACCAACACAGCCATAACTACTGGGCGTTTCAACATCTGTATCTCCTTATAAAAAAGTGGGAGGGGAGTGAAGAAAAGACCTGTGTATTTTAGTAGGACTTCCATAGTATTTCAAACATACTGTTATAGGTAATATCATCCAAAGCAGTACAGCGTCATACTGTGAGAAACTTCATCCCCTTAGTCAGCATGGTTTAGCTCCGTTTCCTTTTTGGTTTCCGATTTTTACTTTGACAACAAATGGATATTGAAAGCACATAAATATATCAAGCTAAATATTTAAATAGATAGATAATGTGTATATGTAACCAGGCCCAATACAGGAGTAGGGCTGGATACAGTTACATGTTTCTCAATACCAGTACTTTAACGATACATGGTTTACAATACCTCTAACTTTCTATGCCCATACTTAACTATTTGCGATGTACAACCATAAAACAGAAGAATAATGGTAATCGTTTGATGGTACCCAGCCCTATAGGAAGGCAACAATAACAAAAGGTGTAAAAAATTATCCTTTTATAATTGTGGCAAGGCTAACCAGTGGGATCATGTGCTCTGTAATCCATTTGCAGGTCCGTGCACAAGTGTTAACCTTCTAATTATTTTTGCAAACCAGGCCAACACTTTCAAGTAGTCAAGCGGAGAATAATCACAGGTGTGAACTCAGCAGGCAGAAAAGCCTTTCCCACTTTTAGGATGATGCATCTACATGTATTCTCTCTCACTCGACAAAAACAAGCCAAAAAGCAAACGCCGACTGACAAAGGATGCATCACAAAAACAAGCCTGTTTTACCATGCCATACCCGGGCGCGAAACTTCAGGAACAGGGCGCGCTTTCTCGAGATCTGTGGAGGAACCGAGTGAACAATGAGGGGAAAACCAAAGCCCTACATCATAGCGGTAACACTTCAAACTGAACTACATAATATCCAAACAAACATAATAAAGAGTATCATATCTATTTTATACCACCACAAACGACTAATTCAGGCACTAGCTCTTCTGTCAAACACACAGCGGCACAGTGGCATGCTCCTGTGTCGAGGACTGGCACCTTACCCCCGTCAAAGTACTGATACGGTCTAAGGTGGGGTTGTCACGCTGTGGGCTGTCGCTATGGTCAGAGGGAGCCAGCGAGGCCATGCTGCCGGCCAGGGACTCGCACGTGTCAACAAATACGTCAGGAGGTACAGAGGACTTCGAGTGTGATGTTTCAAAGTGAGTGCAGGAAGAAAAATAAAGGGGAAATAGGTTTATCTGGTGTAGTAGTCGCTATTTTGGACAGTGTTTATGCGTTTAATCTGTCCTGGTCCTTTAGTGCGATGGTTCCCAACCATTTCTGTCTCATGATAACCTTGAGTTTTTCATTCGTATTCTGAGCACCACCAACTCAGAGCTATTAGCACTCAGAACATTGCTGTATTAAACGTCTGATCTGTGAATGATCTATAAACAAATGATGGATATTCTGACAGGGGAGTGAATGGCAGAATTATCTCTTTCTGACATAACCTGCTACTGACTGGTATATATCATACAGTGTTTCAATAACTACTGAAAGTTTTGGCCTCAGAGGTAACAACATAACATCAGAATGTATGAGAATGTAAAATAATTTGGCTCTATTGTGACTGTAAGCTACATATTATTGAAGACGAGGTCATCATTATAGTCTCTCTCAACATTCAATCACATTGCATACATATTGCAGCCTCAGGGGGTGTTCTCACAGTCGGCAGCAGTCAGTACCTAAAGGATTTAATGGAGGGAACAATACTGAACCAACAGGAGGGATGGAGGTCATTAATTGCAAACATTATTTTTACAGGATGATCGGGTAAGGTCGCTATGGATCAAATGGGCTTGGGACAGATGAATGGTTAAAGGTGCACTATGCAACTTTTTATGCAAAACAAAAAAGTTGATATTTGTGCGCATTTGACTTTGTAGTGACTCAGCGGTTGTATGAGTGGTCATCATGCCGCCTTTACTTTCCATCACAGTGGTCTCTCGGACGCGCCAGGATAATTTCTTTGGAAGGTTTTCGTTGCTGACGGACCCTCTCACCAGAAAACCTATAAAACAATTGATCCTGGAGTGTTGTAGAGACCACCGTGATCGAAAAGTAAAGGCACCATGCTGACCACTCATACAGCGGCTGGGTCACAAGGTCAAATATCAACTTTTTTTTCTCAATGAAAAAGTTGCATAGTGCATCTTTAAGGTATCACTTCTCTTACTCTCCTGTAACAGAGTAAATTCACTGTCTGATCATCAGTGTATGTTGTGTAGGGTAATTTAATGATTTTATGACACATGGGATGAAAAGCTCCCATGGCATTGGAAAAAGGAAGTACAGATATCAGGCAAATTGGGCTAACCCAGTTCAAACAAACGTGCAATGGTTTTGCTTTCACTGATAACAACTATGAAATTAGATTCTTACATGAGGAATTAGTTCTTTTAAATGTGGATTACATGATGAAATTAATATGTTAATACAGTTAAATAATACATTACATAGGATACAGATGAGCGAATAAATAAGCTGGATAATCAGCTATAATGAGCTGAAACGTACCTCTTCTCTGTCGTGCTGGAAGGACCCCATGTCTGAGCCTGAATGCTGTGGGTAGCCATTCACATCATCTACAAAACAGCATCAACAAAACAAGTGTGAGTACGTTTCTTGATAATTAGATCCAAAATAACAGGACGTAGCTACTTTGGAAAACAAGCGGCAAAGGAAAGGGCTGTTTTAGATGGAACAGTGATAGACAGTCAGCTATGTGCTCTATATTTGTGCTGCTTTTTGTGGCACACTGACTCACAAAAAAGCATGACTTAACGGGATCTCTCTGTGAATGAAGAAAGCATTAGAGAGAATAAGAAATGTATACTGTATATTTAGAGTGTGAGCTCGTGTGAGAGCTTGAACTACAGTCAAACAAGGGATTATAAGAAGAGCATTTACATATTAAACAAATGGAAGGGCACAGGACAAGATAAGCTCCCAAAACTCTTTTACTTTACAGTCTCCACAGCCTACATGTCTAAATGAAATGATAAGGGATTCTGAGCTGAAAACAGATGATAATTGATGGTGCCTGCTATGTTATATTTAGCCTGAACCCAACATGCGTTTGCTTACACTGACCTCTGAACCGCTGCTGCCCTGTAATGAGCCCACTATAACTATAACGCACCCAAGAAAGTATGACTGCCCAAAATGAAACACAAACATGACCCTGATTACAGTCATCTAATTTTGTTTTCCCCTAATACTTTCACCCCCTGTCCCTGACTTCCAATTATACCAGTTACCTTCAACCAATATTCACATTTAGCAGTTTGACCCAATTGGACCCCGCAGTTGAGAACCATATAATCAAAGGTTTCTTGCATTTCCGACAATACTCTTTGTTTATTCCGACGTGTTATCTTCAGCTACATACAAACAAAAGTCATGGATTCCAGTTCAAATATTGTATATATTATACTACTCCTATATCCTTACACTGAAGTACTGAAAAATACCCAAATAGCTAAGCATGAGCGGCTTGAGTTTTCCCTGTTTATATCCTCCACAGTCACATCTTTGTTCAAGGCAGAGCAGCTGATCTCAGAAATGCCACAAGGCTTTTTCAAAAATGTTTATACAGCAGCTGCTACAGTCAGACACACGACATTTTCCATATTGGTACAACTCTCCAAACGGTGTAAATGGAAATAGTTTCACTTCAAGATATTTCAAAGTTTCTCATGAGAAGCAGGAAGTAGTCATTGAGTTTGTTGCTTGGTTCCACACCCAGAAACCTATTTAGAGATGGATGTAGTGTAACCCAAAGCTCAAAATGCATGAAGAATTGCACTGCTTCTAATCAATGTCTGTTTGCTTGTTTAACACACACAAAAAAATCACTTATTTTTTGTTACGTCTCTATGTTTTTCCCCTCTCATTTCTGTTCCCTATTTATCTTTTGCATCATATCAACCATTTACTTCAGGTATCACACCATGTGCAAAGTGGACTTAGGGAGAACAGTGCGCTTTTGTAACAGGATTATTCATCGCTTATGGCTCCACACTTGAAAACAATACTGGACTCTATTGTCAATCAAGCTTCACATTGATTCTAGAGACTCATTAAAAATGTAACAAAGATGGAAAACAACACAGTGCACAGGCATTATTCTGCAATCAATACACCGACAATCCCGGGGCAGCAGCACACTTTACTGTACAGCATTTGGTTCCCTCAAAAAAGCACTGGACTACTCAATTACTTCCGTGAGTCAGCGAAGATGAAAGGTAATTCTATCTCCATCCAAGTTCTTCTGTAATGCCAAAACAGCACAAGCAGTCAGTCCGTTTGTTTAAAGGTGACATTATAATTGAAACTGTAATATAGGGTTTAGTGGCGGTGAACTCAGTGACTGTCTGTGTGTGACCAAGTCTTTCCAGTCAACCAGCCAGCTGCCTGTGCACTGCCAAAAAAGAGTCACTACTAGGACTTATAGGGAGCAAAAGTAGCTCCACAGAAAAGTAGCTTAGTTTCACATTTGCAGGGATAGTCGGTCCAGGCAGAGTATGACAGAAGTCTATTTTTAGACGGAGCCTTGGTTGTCTGTTTACATTGGTTCCCACAGTTTATTGAGGGAGTCAGAGTAAGAACAAGGAGTCAAAAGATTGGTGTGACCTTTTAAAGCTGACAAGAGTAAAATAATCAAGTTAAATTAAGTTATAGTTCAGAGAAACGTCTAACAAACCTATTTGGCATGATTTATTCAAAAACATGTCATCATTTCAAGTAGGAATGAACTTTAGCCCAAAGAAATCTCAGTCAGATACAATGCCTTGTCGTTAAGAGTTTACCCACCATTGAATGACTCTGTTGGGCTCATCTCAATCAGACCGTCTCCTCGTTTCCCCGAGAGTCGATGCATGCTCCGTGTCTGAGGGGGGGCCTCACGTAGAAGTAAACCCGGATTTTTTTCCCCCAAGCCAGGACCCGCCTTTCCCCCTTGAACTGCAAGCCCCGTGTGGCGCACAAACAAACTCCCCTGGCCAACGCACAGCAGCTCCACTCAGCAGCGTGCCCTCTCGCGCCCCTCTGCCGTTCAGTGGCGCATCGCACCAGCAGCAGCGCAGCCCAGGAGCAGAGGGGAGAGGAGGGAGGAGGGGGGAGTGGCTCTGCGCCGCAAGCCAATAGTCAGTGCCCGAAAGCGACAAGAACAGGGTCTGCGGCGCTACTGTGCGACTAAAAATATGTGTGGCCTCGAGCGTCCGACATCACTGGCTGGTTCTGCATAGATGTGGGGAAAGCCTTGTGAAAAGTTTCGTGTCCTCTGCTTTTCCTCTTAACCCACAACAAATATGGTTCTCAAACTGTGGTGTAGCCTTTGATGGCACAGGAGATAATCAGGGCCATCTGCCAATTTACACTTTATTGAATTTATTAGAGATATTAGAGTCTATTTGATGCTTTAGTCATCTGTGTGTTTTATGGTTTAGACTTTGTTTACACCCAGATAAGTCGTGATTCTGGTTATTTTAAACCTGGATTAGCTCTGATTGGATTTTGATAGACATAGTGGTTCTTGGAAGGTCAAATATTATATGGTACTTGGGGTGAAAAGCTTGCGAACCAACAGGCAAAACAGTAAACGATTGTGGGTCCAATCATTTCACAACATTTAGTTTATACATTAAGGCTTCTATCTTGTATGGTTAAAACAAGACAACTGGACTTTTTTTTTTTTTTTTTTCAAATTGTTAACCTGCTGTATGACTACACCGTCCTATAGGCTACATTTAGAATTTGAAAAGCTTCAGGACGTGCATGTTTATTGAGTTTTGTGTGTGATACATTTCCTCAGTGTGGCTACTTGGCTGCCTGTTGTCAGGAGCAAAATCTCAGCTAAGTTTGCCCCTGTTATTGCACATTTCAAATTAATTTGACTTTTATTTACTGCCCCAAGCCTGCTCACATGTACTGCTTTAAAGTGTATTTTTCCAGGTCTGGCAAAACATGAACAACTAAGGACAAGTAAAGAGACATTTTGTGTGGAAATTATGGCTTATGCCGCAGCATCAACATACACATACTAGTTTACAAGTGAGTGAACGTGCAACACTCAAAAGACTTTAGAATTTCTTTCAAGGTTAAGATTTTGAAATATAAATGTCCTGCCTATTTTAATCAACATTGTTGCCTCCTCAGTCACAAACTTCTAGATGTATGGGACAGAGAGAGATAGTTAAAGGGTTGATCTGGTACTCCCTGCCTCCTCCTCGTCTCTGCCCTGCACAGGACACATTTAGTTGCAGACTCTCCTCTCCGTGTTGGCTTTAAAGTGGCTAACACGAGTGTAATTATGTGATCCAGTGCGGGGTGTGCCGGTGTACAGAAATACAGCCGCTTATTTTGTGGACCACATTTTCTTGGGTCTTGTATGGACTGCCTCTGTAACATGTGGGTCCTCCTGGGTGTGCGCTGCTTTCCTCAGAGTTTAGAGTTCTAATGGTGAAAATCAGCCATAATTGCAAGGCAGAGAAGGCCACCCACCCAATGCGTTCGTTTTTCTTGTTTTAATTTAAGGTAAGACAAATCAAAAGCAGAAGTGAAATGGTCTCCTGGAGTCTGCTGAGGGAATGGTACAGTAGGATGGCCAAAACAAATAGAATGATTCCCTGAAATGAACTCTTTTTGTGTTACAAACATTTCTACTGGCCTATGCAACATGGCTGCAGACTGCAACAGTGAAGTCCAATATCTATAAACACATTCTGTTACCTTCTTTCACTCATGGCTGTGTTGCAGGGGCTTTCCTCACCCCACACCTCCTCTGGATGTGGACGAGCAGAGTCTCTACTCCGAGCTCCTCCTGAGAGATTGAACTTCTCACCCTATGCTTTACGAAACAAAGGGTGTTGATCAGCTTTTTGTGCTATCAGCATTTGTACAGGTCATGAGATTGACCTAAAGGTCTCCAACTGGTGATCGTGCATTTTCGGTGGCTGGTCCTAAACTTTGGAATGAGCTGCACAAGGTGCATTGAGTTGCCTTGTGTATGAAATGTGCGGTATAAATAAAGTTGCCTTGCCTTGCCTTGCCTTTGAATATCAGACAAACTGATTCACTCTCTGTTTTCAAATCTCTCCTGAAAACATATTTCTTCCGTTTGGCATTCGACCGCCTGGAGCGTTGACTTTTACTGTATTTTGTCTTATCTTTAGTCATGTAATTGTATTATGTTTTGTGTAAAGCACTTTGGTCGACTATGTTGTTTTTAAAGCGCTTTATAAATAAAGTAGGATTGGATTGAATTAAAGGACTCAGTGATTTGAATCAAATTGACCAATGCCACAGATGTTCTTTATTTTATTTTATTTTTTGTTTAGTTTATATGAGCAATTCCAAGCTCCAAGTTATTTGACAAAAAAGAAAAAACACACAATAATGCCCAAAGAAGAGTAGGCTGAAGCAAACAATGCTTATTTATGCCAACCCCATCCAACTTATTTACAAACTGCTGTTTGTTTACATTCCGGTTTGTTCTAAGAAACTAACTCATTATGGTACAATTAAGATATAGAAATATATACATAACCATAATCACACATTGGAAATCAGTTTACATAGTCTTCGGATATAGAGTCAAAGTTTAGAAGAATGTCGCCTTACAATACACTGCATTGTTTTCTTGAGCATAACTAGGTTCTCGCTGCCATCTGATACTGCCCCATATAGTACCATCATTACCATATTTGTATATACATGGACACTAGATGTATGTATTAACACATAACAAACACAAACATAGTTTTCTTCTTGTGTGTCTTGTATGTTTTGTCATTTGAGTGTGTCTTGATCTGTGCATTAAAAGAAGCAAGGTTTAATGTTGCCAGAAGGCTCACACTCCATCCTTCACTTGTGCCAGGAACAAGACGAATAGGAGAGCAAACTTTTAGACACAACAAGTTATTTATTAACTAACAATCATTTTGGAGAGGCCATGCCCTGTCACTGCCATAATCTCACAAAATTCTGAAAGATGTACCAGTTCATCAAAGTATGATATGGTGCACTGGTGATTGTGTTTTGTGATGTATTAGAGTGAAAGCTTCTCCATTGGTGTCTCATTTTCATCAGCTGCAGCCAAGTTGATTATTAATAAAGGATTTTATGAAATTTGCAAAAAAAAGTTGTCTTTGTATTCCGCTCAAGCCTTCGCAGTGTAGTCCTCTATCTCAACAGCCTCAGAGATGGAGATGCTTCAGCAATTGTCATGACTCACTCACTGGTAGCTAAATGTCACTGCTGTGCTCTGTGTGGGAAGAACAAGTCACGGTCCCCAGCGGCATAGACTCAAGGTTTGCTGCCATCGTGTGGCAGGACAATGTAACTCAACGTAAAACACATCGATAAGATGCCATCGCACCTGACAACACAATAGCGAGGGTATAGGGTCTTGGAACACGCGCCATACGCTTTACACATTTGGTTTGTATTTTGGCGCGTTATTAAGCTATTTGGACACATTTACAAAGGAGGTAAGGTTGGCTTGAGCACGAGTGGTGCAGCAACCTACTAGAAATAAGACAGCAGCAACAGGTAGAGTGGCTTTTACATTCCTCAGCCTGAAAAACGACAATGCGGTCTGTTCCCAGTGAAGTGCGGAAGTTGTCTTATTGCCCAATGACGTGTTAGGCTGCATGTGTGTGTAAAATCGCCGACAGCCTCTGTTTCTGAGTGACTGGCCGCGTCTGTAAATCGAGAGGTCGCATCTGCATTCAGCACCTCACCATCATGCAAAGTCACGGTCACAGGAGACAGGTATGTGGAAATTACTACATTTTGCTTCAAGGTTAGGCGATTTCTACTCCCAGGCTTTGCTCTATACGTTCGAAAATGTTGTCCTTATGTTGCTTTGTGCCTGATTTTAATTATACAGCCAGTACTGCGCCACAACGGCTACATGGTCAACATTTTACGCACGTTTGTCGTGCATATAGGCTACAATTGTTGCTTCTGTCCTCGTCACGCCTCACTGTCTTGGTTTATACGTTTGGTTGATGGGGGACTATCGCGTGGACTGGCATAGATGTCATGCCATGATGTGATGTCAGCTTTGGGTTAGCCACTTTCTGTTGACTTAACCTATGGTGAGTCAGGAGTGGTTTCTGTTCCTCCAGTGGCATCTTGGGACACACCTGTAAATAATTCTTAGGCACAGTTTAAAAAAGAAAAAGAATAGCTTATTTAATGACTAGGCTATTAAGAAGTAAAATGACCAAAGGCATAATTTTCTGTTTTAAAGCCCAGCATTGAATTCCTGGAGTTGATGGGAGTGGTGAAAGAGAATGGCAGTGATCAGTCATCTCTACCTCCTGTGGTGAGAAGTGCTAATTCATTCATACGATTTCTCAAATCAACACAATAGAGCCAAACAAAAATACATTCTAAATGATTTCCATTCCTAGCACACTCCGCTGTCATACGACTATGTGCTGGTCGGCAAAACGATGGAGAATCAGGAGACGTACACCGTCAAGAAGCAGACAAAATTCATTGAAGAGTTGAAGAAGAAGAATCTCAAAGTTACAGTGAGTATTGTGTACAGCCGTCGAAGGCAATACAACTTTCACACTTAACAAAACTATCAAAATCAATACCCTGCAGAGGTTTAAAAAAAAGTTTATTTCAACCAGTTTGTGCGCTATGGCCTGGTGTACAGATTAAATAATTAGTTGTGTCAAAAATGTCTAAATGTATGTTTTACCTCTGTTAGAAAATCATAGACGAGGACCTGGTCTTTTATGGGATTCAAGCCCCCAAAGAGATTTTCGAGAGGTACAGGTATCTGCTGAAAGTGTCGGATGCCTGCAACTGGAGCTCAGATCAAAACATTGTGCCCCTCAGCACCAGGTAAACAATGTCACCGGCACCTTTAACATGCTGCAGAACCACTCCATGACTAAATGCTTGCCTTTTATTGCACGTCTGTGTGAACTACTCTGAAATACGATCTAACTGGTGTCGTTGATGTTTTAGGATAAGAATTGTCCATTTCATCTTGAATCACACTAAGCTGCCTCAAACTGGAGGTGAGACCACTCGGGGGGCACCTTGTAAAGCTTTCGTTTGACAGAAAGGTTACTTGATTTTTCACTTTGCCCAGAGGTTCTACGAGATCTGATGAAGATGAAGGTTTTTGAGGCTAAATTCTGTTTACATGAGGTAATTATTCTGACTTACACAGCTATACAAGCAAGAGCATGTGTAACAGTGACAATGTGGTGTTACACGAAAGCACTAGAGATATTTTTAGTAATTTTAGTGTGAAGCTTAGTTCAGCCTCCATGAATTAAAGTGTCTCAAAGATTGTGTGACTAACATTTGTAATTGACTACTGCAAGGTGAGCAGTCATATACTGACTTTGCAGTGCACAATATCTTTTTGTTTAATGTAGCATGATGGGGTGGGATTATATTTCAATTATACGCTGCACGTAAAACAGTTCAAAGTATAATGTGGGTGATTTGTGTCTTTGCGTCAGAAAAAGAAACAAAGGGAGCTGAAGGAAAGCTGGGCTCGATGGACAGCCTGTCTCCAAGGGCAACCCATAACTGCTGTCAGGTTCGCACTGCAATGCAACTACCCAGTTATTATGTTTTTCACTACAATTGTTGATATTGTGGCAATAATTCTCTCCATTTATGACGCTCCTTAAGCGCTCTCAAGTATTGACAGCAGCCAGTATTTGAACAACCACCCACAGCCTGATGCAACTGTTGCTTAGGATTGCTATTTAGAATGAGGCTTGACTCAGAAGTGATGTAAAATATTTATGTGAAACCAGCATACATGCGTGCTTCAGTTTTTTACACTTCTCACCTTCATTTTATGGTAAATTTAAACAACCGAATAGACAAAAATAACATTGTAAAGCCCCATACTTGACTAGATTAAGCAAGTCATGTTCAAATCGTCACTACTGATTTTCCTGACTTTTTCTGAAATAAATTATTTTTTGGCAACACAATTAATGTTTATTGTAGTTGGTCATAAAATGTATCCAATTGGAGATTAGCTATTATTTTATTATATATATCTATATGTTTTTGTTTTGTTCACAACATTAATGTGAGTGTGTGTTTTCTAGAAACTACTTTGGGGAGAAAGTGGCCCTGTACTACCTGTGGCTGGGCTGGTACACATATCTGCTCATCCCACCTGCAGTCATTGGGCTCATTGTGTTTCTTTATGGTCTGGCGTTCTTCAACAGTTCACCTCTAATGTATGTAACAGTGCAACATTTCTGTCGAAGTTTCATTCTGACAGATTTTTGTCTTTTAGAAAGGAGGTGTGTGAGTCAGACACCGTCATGTGTCCACTTTGTGACAAAAGATGTAAAGTGTGGGTGCTCTCTGAAACCTGCACATATGCAAAGGTACATATCTCTGAATATTCCTTATAGGCCCTATACTAGAGTGTTTTGTTTGCACACAAGGGAACTATGCTAACCTGTTGTCTAAGATAATTCAATCCTGGTTAAGTATCTAGTGTCGAGCTCTCAAATGTATTAAATAATTTTCCAGCTTGCACTCGCAAATATTGCACGTGTCTTGTCTTGATAAATCACCCCCTTGGTCTTTTTAACAGGTGACTCTCCTGTTTGACAATAATGGAACTGTGTTCTTTGCAATGTTCATGGCAATTTGGGGTGAGTTACTTACAACTAAAACACATTTTCTCTGCTAATGTAGCACCTTAGCTTACTGACAACTGACATTTTCTTCGGGCCATCTGTTCATGGCTCATTGGGCCTTTATTCATGTTTTAAATTCATTTATCTGGCAGACATTTTTTTGGAGGTCATTTATTTATAATTTAATAAATTAATTAATCCAAAGTTACGTAACACAATTTCTTTGAATACTGCCCACGCGTCTCTGGAAAACTGACAATACATGAAGGGAAGTGATGATGTCTGTCAATAACAATAGTTACTGAGCATGTCTACCATAGTGATAAGACCACAATCAATACTGACCTTTCCACAACAATATTGCATGTTTGACTGAAAGCAAAGAAAAGTTACATGTTGTTGATTTGCAGATGCAGAAAAAAAAAAGACATCTTACACTCTTGTCTTTACAGCAACACTATTCCTGGAGTTTTGGAAGAGATATCGAGCCTCCTATGTGTGTGAATGGAAAGTGTCAGACTGGTCAGAAGAGGAGGTGACCACCACACTGTACTTATACAGATATTAGGCCTGCAATTTATTTACTGCATATGTATATGCTGTGAAATCCTTGCAGGAGGAACTGATCCTGCAAATAGTGAACAATGTTGACTGTGAACCCCAAAAGTACAAGCACTCCTACCTGCGCAGCACTGTGGTCCTGATCTGTGTAACAATAATGGTGGGTGGCACTCTTCTCCGTAATTAACACGCTTCTAGCTGAATGCATTTAGCCAGTTGGATTTTTGATGCATTTAATGGAAACAGTTTTCGTTTCCCTAGATTCTGGTGATCATTGGTCTGACACATGCCTTAGTGGTTTTTCGCGTTTTTGCGGCGGTGCTTTTGGCTGAAGGATCATGGGAGTTTCTGAGCACCCACTCCAACAGCGGTGCCATGATGCTGGGCGCTCTCTTCCATTATGTCATCATTATTGTCATGACAAGGGTATACAAAACTCACAAATAGTTTCTTAAAACACACAGCTCTTTAATATGATTGTTTTTATGTTTTTACTGCAGGTCAACAGGATTGTAGCGATGAAGCTCTGTGAGTTAGGTAACTATACATATAAATATCTTTTTATTTTTTAAATATATATACACCTATTTTTGGGCACATGCAAAATTCCAGTAATAATTGTGCTACATGGAGAGTACTGTTTCTGCTTACCTGACAATATGAAGGGATTTGAAGTCAGTAGTATATGATATGCTGCCCCCTAGTGGATTAGATCAGTAACATGTAACAACAAAATAAAAAAAAATGTTTTACAGAGAAAACCAGATCATTTGCCGAAACTGAAAAAAGCTTCACCATCAAAATGTTCACCTTCCAGTTCTTCACTTATTTCTCCTCGCTCTTTTATGTGGCATTTTTTCTCGGGAGGTAATGATTTCATACTGTCAATTCTTTGCTTAATTATGGCGTTAAATATGTATCATTCACACCCAGCAAATCTACCATTTTACAGGATAAACGGTCATCCTGGTGGTTATGTGCGGATAGCTGGGCTATGGAGACTTGAAGAGGTGACAAATCAAAACTTTTATGTTATTCTGTTGGTGTATTACTTTTGTTTGTGATGGAGATTGAAACTTTTCTGACTTGTTTACAGTGCCACCCCAGTGGATGTCTGACTGACTTGTTTATCCAAATGGCAATTATAATGGTGCTAAAGCAAACCCTTAGTAATGTCTTTGAGTTCATTGGCCCGTGAGTCCCTTTTTACATAAGCTAATAGACACATTTAATGACATGAAGTGATGATGATGACGTTGATTATCATTATTATTAATTTATCTTTGTCATCAGATGGTTTTCCCGCTGGTTGAAGAGGAGAAGGACAAAGAAGCTGCAGAGGAAGTGTGGCCACTGTTATCACAAAGACGACACACTGGACTCTGTGTCAGAGCTGTGTGAGTGCTGCAAGCTCCGAGACTGGCTCAACAACTACCACCTCAATGACGTCGACTCCTTCAGCCTTTTCAACGAGTTTCTGGAGATGGGTATGAACACAAATATAAGACGAGTAATGAAGTCATCTTTGCTCGTAATTTGCTTGATTGATCGATTCTCTTCTTTCAGTGATCCAATTCAGCTTCACCACCATCTTTGTGGCGGCATTTCCTCTCGCCCCTCTGCTTGCACTCCTGAACAACATCATAGAGATCCGCTTGGATGCCATTAAGATGGTCACTCTGGAGAGGCGGCTCGTCCCGAAGAAAACCAATGATATAGGTGAGAGAAAAAGGATAGGGTTGACCTAGAAATGCTAATTGTTATTGTTAACAGCAATTGGATAAATATAGTAGTGTTTGGATTGAAATGAAAGTTTGAGAATGACATGCATTTAAAATTAGGGGGACATTTACCAAGCGTTTGCTCATGTGCAAAGCGAATAGTGCGTGGGAAAGTGGATCAGTAGTCGAATCATTTATGCATCTTTTACTCACGCAGCATTTTTGTGTTTACATATCAGATTTGGGGCCCTAATGCTGTAACACAGGCAACAACAAATGGTAAATTGAGCGCAACATGCCAACAAAATAGCATTTTTTTTTCAAATTGCACCCGCTATTTAGCACCTACCTCGATAGACGACTCCATTGATGTGCAGAAAACAAGCTTAATGAGAGCGTATCTCACCTTGTTGAAAAGAAACAGGGACACTTTGAGGATATAGTTATGCAGCACAAACCATAAACCTTTGAAATGGCCTTTTTGTTGTTTAGTTGTTTCATTTTTTGTTTGCTGTTTTATCACCAGGCGTTTGGATAGACGTACTAGAAGCTATTGGTGTTTTAGCTGTCATTGCAAACGGGCTGGTCATTGGCGTATCTTCAGACTTCATCCCACGGCAGGTGTATCGGTACCTCTACGGCCCTTGTGCTAATGGCAACACAACAAATACTGAGTAAGATTGATTTTTATCATCTGGATATAGTGTCATTATCTTTGCTCGACATAAAGAGTCATGTTTTTTACAGCTGTATGGTGGGCTACATCAACAATACCCTTTCTCTGGCATATATGAATGACCAGGACATACACAATGAGTTCTCCGCCAGCCAAATGGTGACCCCTAGTGGGATGAATGCGTCTTACTGCAGGTATTTATCTGCTGTAGCACATACATTGTAGCACACACTTAACGTCCTGCTTTTGAAATAGGAGTGTAAGAATATGAGTCATGTTTTAAATATGCTCCAATATGTTATTCTAGCTACAAGGACTACAGAAGCGATGAGGACTACAGCCTGACCCCACAGTTTTGGTTAATATCTGCAGTGCGTTTTGCATTTGTGATCCTATTTGAGGTAATTTGGAATAATCTGTTCAAGCTTTTTATTATTAGTGTTTTGTTTTTAGCACATTCAGGTTCAGACTGAGAGCACAGCATACTTATTCCATACTTTGTACTTTTCTCCCTGCAGCATGTCCTTGTCATTTGTAAATTTATCGCAGCCTGGTTCATACCGAGCGCTCCCATGGAAGTGAAGAATGACAGACTGTTTGATAAACTCAACCGACTGAAAGAGGAACTCAAGTAGGTCACAAAGCTCTAACATATCAGCCCTTTATTATTATTGGTTATACTAGAGCATTTTACTGGAAGGTAAATGTTAATTTTGCCTTTATGTACTTTCAGGTCATTTGAAGCATAACAGCCTTAAGATAGGCTTCTGTTCTGCTTGGGACCCAATGTTGCCTTGTGCATTAAATAGTGTTGAGTCAATGTGAAAAGCATTGATCAGCTGTGAACTGTTGCCGTGGGATACAATCAGACATTAAGCCCAAGCCACTGGACTTGACATTGTGAAGCACTCAAAATATATTTATTGTTTCAAGTGTACAGTGACAGATTTGTTCTGGGCGAGGCAGCTTTTGTGAGTTATTATTCAAGTATGCAATGATTGTATACGGATCTCTGTACTAATCTCTGTACACTGCTGTGTTTTTATCAGGGGTCTACATTTTATACTGCTCTTGCACTGTACATGTTACGATGCTGCCTTACACTGTTCAAAGCGCCGGTGTCACGATTGCCATCACTGCACACAGAATGTACTAACAAAAGCTCTTTGTTTTTATTATTTAAAAATTCTATTGAATAAACACATATTTCTGTTAATGTGACATTTTTGTATTGAGATTACTGCCGTGTTTGGTTGTTTACTGACACTCCGCGAAAGGTTGTTTTTTCAATATTCAGTGGCAAATTTGACTTTGTATGATGTAGAAAACACACCAATTTATCTTAAAGGTGCATTATGTAGCTTTTTTTTGTGGGGATAAAAAAGGTTGATATTTGACCTTGTGTGTGAGTGGTCAGCATGGTGCCTTTTAGGTGGCACGGTAGCGCAGCGGTTAGTGCTCTCGCTTCACAGCTAGAAAGTCCAGGGTTCGATCCCCACCTTTCTGTGTGGAGTTTGCATGTTCCCTGTGTCTGTGTAGGTTTCCCCTACCACTAAAAACATGTACATCATTCACAAGGATGAATGATGTGTGTGAGTGAGTGAATGTATGGTGGTTGTCAGAGGGCCCGTTGGCGCAGATGTGTACAGCGCTTCTGTCAGTCTCCCCCAGGGGAAACTGAAGATGACAAATGTAGTTTACCACCACTGAGTATGGAGTGAATGCACAATTGTCTCATGTAAAGCGCTTTGTGACTGTCTGTGAAAGGCGCAATATAAATAAATAAGATCTTCCTCTTCTTCTTTACTTTCCATCACAGTGGTCTCTTAGATGCTCCAGGATCAATTGTTTGGAAGGTTTTCGCTGCTGATGGACCCTCTCACCAGAAAACCTACACAACAATTGATCCTGGAGTGTTGTAGAGACCACTGTGATCGAAAGTAAAACTATCATGCTGACCACTCATACAGCAGGTCGCACGAATATGAACTCTTTTTTTTTCTCGCATAAAAAATTGCATAATGCACCTTTAATTCTCAGCAGGGTACTCTGCAGGTGAAAACTAGAGCGTGCGCCACGTGTCCACTCGGGGCCAATGGGCTGGTTAGTTTCGGTGCTGTTCAGGTGAGTTTATGAAACTGGAGGCTGGAGTCATTGGAGTCCTCGCTTTGTCACGACAGGTCAACAACGTTTAGTTAACGCGCTATTATTAGAAAAGGGACAGCTTTATAAACTATAAACCAGCAACTTGAACTAAAACATCAAAGAGGCACAACTTATGGCTTTCAGGTTAACCATCTTTCTTTTGCTGTGTGCTGGATTACAGGACACATCCTCCCTGGTACTCGGTAAGGAAATACTCTGAATTCTTTTTCATTATTACACGTGCTAGCCTATAGATAAATGAAAAAGCTCTCTCATTCTGACTTCATAGCCTATATATTAGCCTCTAACTCTCGTGAGCCATGTGTATAAGCACACCGGGATGCAACTTGGGTAAATATTAAGTCAGCTCCATGTGGCTCGTGCGTGCTGCTGGGTCACATGCTGTTGCTTGGTAACCAGTCCCAGACTTTAGACCCGGATCTATTGCTCTCGTGTTTGGGGCTAAAGCAGGACAACAATAGTCTATGCCCTGAGCTCGAGAGGGTGCGCAAACGGGGCCAGACAGACGCAGCAGGTTCAGCCAGTTGCAGTTTTGGTCATGACGTGCGCATGTGCAAAACGTGAAGAACGAGTCTTACAGTGGTCCACTTTTAATTGATAAAGTAGCTTTCACAAATTATAGCTTTAATAGTGTATTATATCCTGATTTTGTTTGAGTGGGATCCAGTCAAGTCACCTAACTTGTGTTTTTCTTTATGCCTTTGCCACGTTTGCTGCTGCCACTGGTCAAATGCAAATAGCTAGACCAGGTTGAATATATATTTACATATAGTATGACATATTGTAGCAAATTGTGTGGGAACATTAGACAAATTGTGACACATTGTTGTTTCTTAAACTTAACACCCATCCAATACACATCATGGAGATGGGTCCCCGGGCGCGGCACGGCCGTCGACCACTGCTCCTTACGGGTTGCCCCAGTGGCATCGAAGGATGGGTTAAATGCAGAGGACACATTTCTCTACGGGGACAATAAAGTCTACAAACAAACAAACACAACAAACAAACAATAGGAAAACAAGCAAACAAATAACATTTTCTTTATTCTATTCATCATGTAGTTTTCTCTCTTGTCTTTTAGCAAAGAGTTGTGGGACCAGCGGACTTGTGACTGAGCAAGAAATGTTTGCTGGAGACCAGTTTTTTCCTCATCACCTGCAGTGCACTCTAGACCCCTCTCCACCACTGATATGGCTCAAAGACTGTGTTCAAATGGACTCTCAAACGGGCAAGCCATCCCTGGAGTTCCCCACAGTGACTGTAGACGACCAGGGCAATTACACGTGTGTGAATGGAAAAAACAGCTCCTACACTGTCAGACTCATAATCAAAGGTATGCATTATATATGTATTGTTCAAGTAAATGAATGTCATACCTGCTCTAACTGGGATCTTCACAAGGGTGAATATTATCTGTAAATGTATTTTGGATCATTACGCCGCTACAGGATGAGCCCTGGATGAGTTTTTTGCTTTCCTTCCTGAGTACAATGAGGAGTTAAACTGCATAATTTTAAGGCGACTGAAAAAGGAACAGGTTGACTGCACTTGTGAGAAGGCATTTCATTTCCATGTAGTTGTCTGAGGCCAAACCAGGCAGAGCACATAAAGGCATCTATTGTCAGGAAAACAGATAACCCTGGTATGTTGTTTCCCAGAGAGGAACTGCTCCAAAGAGCCTGACTTTGTTCCCGATGGAGGTCGAATGACACTGCACAGGAATGTGGGAGCACCTGTGACAATGAACTGCACTGCTCGACTCTTCTGGCACCCCAAAGATCACCACTGTGACACCGCCATGCACTGGAGTAAAGATGGCTACTCTATCACCCACCACCCGCTGCTGAGAATATCCACCTGGTAAAAGCTGCTATCAGCTGTTAGCTAATATTGTTGAACAATGTAATAACATTATTTGTCATAAACATTTTGAAAAAGTGGAGCAAGATGAAAACTTACTAAAGATATGTTCTAAACATGCTCCTCTATTATTTTTATTTACTATAATAATTTGATCTATGATTCTATTGGCACAATGCATGAAATAAATGAGTATAGCTCAAGTTCGCTTTATATTGAAATCTTGACATATTGCTTTTTTATGATCTACGATGCAGCCTTTTTATTACCATATAATCCATTAATAAAACCAACAATAATCTTCGAAAGATCATTTTGTAACATGTAACAAAACATTTCCACATATTAAATGTCTACCTTGCTACATTTAATTTTCCTAAAATCCTTTTAAACAAGCATATTGTAGAGAAGGAATCAGTGCTATGAATCTTCTTTTTTTTTTTTTTTTTTTTCAAATGCCATTTTAAAGGAATAGGCCACCGTTTTTACATACTGAGATATGTTCTTACCTTAGCTTTGACGAGTTCTTTAGGGCCTGTCTGATCTTCCCCCGTGCCTTCAATCACGTAAACACAGCGCAGATGGCGTTAGCATTTAGCCTCTCCCTCTCTCTATAGCTCCAAAACTGGTCAAGATAGAAGCTACCAAGCTCTTCCACGTTTTCCCTATTTAAATATGGTTACGTGAAGTGTTCCACTACAAAGTATAATTACACAAAATTAAACAATGTGGATTTTCTAAGCGGATAAAAGGGGAAACTATATTGTAAGGCATAACAATACCAGGAGTAGTTCGAAATCCGCGCAGTAATCTTCACTTTACTGCGCAGTAATCTTCACTTTACTGTGCGGATGCCAAACTACTCCTGGTATTATTATGCCTTACAATATAGTTCCCCCTTTTATCTGCTTAGAAAATCCACATTGTTTAATTTTGTGTAATTATACTTTGTAGTGGAACACTTCACGTAACCATATTTAAATAGGGAAAACGTGGAAGAGCTTGGTAGCTTCTATCTTGACCTGTTTTGGAGCTATAGTGGAGAGAGGGAGAGGCTAAATGCTAACGCCGTCTGCGCTGTGTTTACCTGATAGAAGGCACGGGGGAAGACCAGACAGGTCCTAAAGAACTCGTCAAAGCTAAGGTAAGAACATATCTCAGTATGTAAAAACGGTGGCCTATTCCTTTAAATACATTTTATATTGTACATATTGTATTGTAATTCACCTGCTCAGGGACTGCAGATGGAAACTAGCTCAACTAACTCAAGCTTAAGCAAAGCATCTTTGATTTATGTTTTTGCACATCGTCCCTCTTGAAATAAACTAAACTAGATACTCCTGGTTGTTTTCACAGGATCGTGGGTCCTGGTGAACTGATGGTGAGCAGTCAGCTGGAAATCACACTTGAAAACCAAGAGGACTTTGGCCTTTACTCCTGCACAGTGAGAAACACATCCATGGAGTTCATGGTAGAACTCATACTATGTAAGGGATCACGTCTTACTCACTACTATCGTCTACTCACTACTACCACTGTCTGACTATGTTTCGCAAGGAGTAGATTTCTGTTGAAAATTACGGCACGCTGTGTGCATTTATGAGAAGAAATCTGGCACCTCTGCAGTGATGCCATAGAATGATTCAGAATTGTTTATTGCATGTACTTAAACCTTTATGGGTAGTCAGTAAAGGATGTCAACGTATCTCACACATCTTTTTATAGCATCGTGGAAGAAATAAAATAAAATGTCAAAACTTCAATCTCACTTAACCAGACCATGTAATTAACCGTATGACTAAATACAAACGGGTATGTCTGTGTAGTTCATCCAAGCCACACAGCCGCTGTCATCGGAGCTGTTGTCGTGCTCGTCTTGCTGTGTATCACTGCTTTTGTGTACATCAAGTGTCACCTCAACATCAAACTGTGGTATAGGAGCATCTACGGAGACTATGAACTCAGTGGTAAGACAAATATACCAACTTGTTTTTCCATTTCCAAAACGCTACTAAGTATACCCTGTTTGTGTGTGTTTGTAGATGGGAAACTCTATGATGCCTATATCTCATATGTGAACAATGACCACGACAGGAAGTTTGTCAATTTTATACTGAAGCCTCATCTTGAGAATAAAAATGGATGCAAGGTCCACCTCAATGAAAACGATATTCTGCCTGGTTCTGGTAAGTTACAGATTGACAAGAGTCTTTTATCTATTAAGTCAGAATCACATAATATTAGCACTGATAAAGCTTGTTTCTAGGCAGTTTAGAAAAGTGATCCCACCTGGCCAAGATCAAATCAAGACTAAATTGGGCTAAAAAGTGTTTGTAATACAACAATTACAATGTCTATACCAGCGGAACACCTCACTTAAATACATCACTAAAGCGTAAATGAAATGATCTCTAATTATAGGCTGTGAACTCTCCAGTTGAGAAGCTTTTAGATTTTGGTAAAGCATAACATGGAGAAAATGTGCTAAAGTGGGGGTTAAAAGGTTATTAATTAAAGTCTTTGTAATATACTCTGCTGGTCATAATCATATAAATGTATTTTTTTTCCATCTCCATATCAACATAAACAGGTTGAGGCACTTTAATTTGTTATATAGTGAAATGACATGTGATTTGTGGTGCAAAGGAAAGAAGAAGTTGCATATCTCTGTAATTACAAAATGACACTGATGTAAAACCACGGTGCTTTCCAGAGCCTTCTGCTGAGATGATCATGAACATGAGCCGTTCCCGTCGCCTGATCATTGTGCTCTCTTTCGCGTATCTGGAGCAGGACTGGTGCAACACAAACTTCAAGTGAGACATTTAAATAGATTTGCAAGTGATGTCAGGAAAGTACCCCACTAGAGGTCGCTATTTCAATGACATACAACAGGAACATAAACTGGCCATATCCTTGTTGGTTGGGACAAAGTGCAGTAGGTGAGATAAGTGTTTTGCTCTTTTTAGACAGGGCTTTCTGCACCTGCTGGAACTGTGCCCGCGGCCAATCCTGATCTTACTGGACGGGCAGAGTAAGCGCTTTAGGCCAGAGGTGAAAGAGCAGCTGATAGAGCACCAGCACTGCCTCAGCATTTTGACCTGGAAAAACAACTCTGTGGTAATAAATGTGTTTCAATAACTTCTTGATCATCAAGGTGGAACAGAACATTAGATTTTAAACAGTAGTACATGCTAGTAACCATTGTATTGAAGACATGTGTTTATCACAGTAATAACATGGTAATAGGATGGAAATGGCATAGTATTACCATGTTATTACTGTGCTGAAAATTAAAGCGCAAAAGTCATGTGAGTAAATTACTGAATGAATGAATTATTATGATGGCTACTACCATTCCCCACTCTTTGAATTCATTTGAACTTTGTCACACCCTGTGAGAGCACTTGGTCACAATTCTAGAGTCATTTTTTGTATATGAAAACTTCAAAACATTGCTGGAGTGGCCTCATATTTTTTTAAGTAAACAAAATAAAAAATGTATAAATCTGACTTTGTCACAAATGCAATGCTTACAATGTGTAATTGATGATTATGCTGAATAATTGAACAGATTGCATTTTGATGAGTACTTTTCTGTTGTCATCCTACACAGACTCCTTCCTCAGTTTTCTGGAAGGAGTTGTCTCTTGTCATGCCCCGTCGGATCTTCTTCCGTAACTTGTCGTCCGGAGACCCACAGACACTGCTCCATGACGATAAGGACCCAATGTTAACTGAGGACCCGGACTACCTCGACTGTCGCTCAGACACAGATCCTGCTGGAGACCTTGGTAAGGCGTTGGCATATGAACTGTTTATGATTAACTAGCCCATCCTTTGTCTTTTAGAGAGCAGAACAGAACACATTGTGATAAACTGGTTATACAGTTGATATATAAAGGCTTATTGCTGCAGTTAACAACAATTGACCTTAGGTCATAAGTAACTCATGACAGCCTTACATATTTAGAGATATATCATATTAAAAAATACCCATGGTGAGGCATTAAATTGGGACTACAATTCTGTCCTCAATGTTTTTCTCCTGAAAGCTGCAGTTTGAAGCATAAAAATAAGAATAAACGTGTTTTATATATGTATTTTTTTTAAATATATATATATTTGTTACTTACTTGTTACCAGAAGTAGTCGCCAGGCCTTTAGCCAGGATTTAAGATGGATATTTAGCCTATACTGTACGTTTATGTTTTAGAACGGGTCAGAGCATTGAAAAAATGTATAAACAAATAAATAATAAATACATTTTGTTATTTCTTTACTTCACACCAAAAATAAATAGTGGATAAAGGATGGCACAATAGTCGTTTTGCTGAAGAAATTGGTTTCTATAAAAGATAAAACTTTTTTATGGGGCTCCATGTTATGCATGAGCCCCCGCTTGTGTTTAACTGTGCAGCTCTTGTACTTAATAATTTCATCAGCGTGACATTGGGATGACTGTTGCAGGTGTGCGGCTCCCAGTGTACAAGGCCATGCTGAGCAGAGCTCCGGTGCTTCCAGCGGCTCCTGTTTCAGAATCTAAACCAGCTCAAGCAGAGGATGGTGTGTCTGACCTTGCGTCGCGTAATTATGGAGCCCGCTCTGATTTCTACTGCCTGGTCACAGAGAATGACCTGTGAACAAAACAATAAGGACAGAATGATGTGCCTTTTTGATGTGGATTATTAAGAAGTTTTTTTTTTATATGTTCGGCTACTATCCCCAATGTTTTGATATTTCTTGTTTTTGTTTTTTACAAACGTATATGTTTTAAGTTATTTGAGAAAGTACATATTTTGGTTTCCAGCAGAGGGCAGAGTTGTCACAGTCTTTACAGAAGTGTGTAGTTACTGTAATTTGTCTGTCGAAAATAGTTGTTTGTGAAATACATTGAAGACACATGGCCATTATGACAAGCCTTATGATTCTGCCTTTAATAGAAGCTGCAGGATGCCTTACTCTTTATGTTACTGCGTTTGTTTTTGTTGTTATACTTGAGACTTGACGGAAATTATACCGAAGCATTTATATAAATGTGTCTGTGTATTTTATACCTTTCCTTGTGCAGTGTTTAGGATGGTTCAGTTGGCACCCTAAATAAGAGCTCATCTGGGAAGTTCTGGTTTGTTTCTTGTCTGAGCAGGAGCAAATATGTAAACAGGGAGTGGTCGACATTTCACCACCTGCGTGTGAGACTGTCAGTGGCAGCCGCACAGGAAACTCAATAAGGCATAATTTCTGCATCTTTATTAACTCAGAACATCCAGATGATACATCTGTTCACATCCAGGAAACAGATAGTACAAACAACCGGTGTTTTAAACAATACACAAAGCATGTCACCCTTTAGCCACAGTGCTTTAAATCTGTAAAGCAGAATACATATAATTCACTACATCTTAATATACAACAACTTTCTCTCATTCTGCAGTCTCTCGCTAAGGCTCTTGGGCACAAAACAAACATTGCTTTTGTAAAGATTAAAGCAGTTAAAGGAATGCAATCCTTCACCCATAGAACATAGTACAATGATGTGTCAAAGCAGTAAAGGCAGGGATGGCTGGTGTTTGATTGCAAGACTCTTATCAGAGCTATGCTTAAAAGGCACCACCTATTTCCTGTAGTGTCAGAAATTCACCTGATTTATCTTTTTATTTATTTCATACAAATTCATATACAACTTAATCTTACAATTTAATTTACAAAAATAAATGTTCGTTAAAAAACAAACCTCTTTACCCAGATGTAAAAATACAAAGCTACAGTGTACGAACAGTATTAAAATGGTATTTACACACAATATTCAGATTTGATGGCAATCTTGAGAAGCAAAATCCAAACTTTCATCAGTAGGTTAGTATGACAAAATATATCCACAAGATGCAGCACAAAGTTTTAACAAACAAAGTTAAGGTGCACACATGGTATCAAAGTCCATTCGCAGTCGTCCAATGGGATCCATCCTCCAGTCCAAACTATTTTAAAATACAGAGGAAGTCATTTTCCGCTGGGAATTGTAGTCCTTGATTATAATGTCCTTATCTCTGATGATAATCACTACGTCTTTGTAGTGTTCCAGTTCATTGCCACTCCTGAAAACTGTTGCCGGAGCACAAAACTTCAGCACTTCAGACGTCATGAAAATCATTTTTAGAAAACCCTTTCTGCAATGTACAAGAGAAGAAAAAAACAATAAATACAATTGTATGGGTATGTTAAAAAAAATCTTAGCTAAAAGCACAGGAAATCATTCTCAGATGCTGCTTTGTGTTCATTAACAAAATTATGCAAAAGATTTTATGTCATTATATAATGAACATAATCCCCTCACATGTTACGCTGAGTGAGAGTCAGTTTGTGCTCATGCACTTTGAAAGCCCTGAACAAGAACCAACATATTTTTTCAGTGTCAGGACTTGCTCATTAGGATATAAAATGGAGCCTCACCCTTGGGAGGGACCCGCGCCAGACCGGGACCTGCTTGACTAGGTGTGTGTTTAAGAGCAACTGCGCAAAAGTAGAGTTTTTTTCCTTTCAAATGCCCCATTGACGAAGGAAGAGCAGAAAGGAATGTCATCCATCACATGCCTCCTGCACTACTTTAACGTCCGCTTTAAGAATTTCAAATGTACACAACAAAATAAACTAAAAGGATTTTTAGGCACATACTGTTGTGATAAACTTTTAAAAATAGAAATAATAATAATAATAATAATAATTAATAACAATAAATTATCAAATTAACTATGGCCCCAATAGGTTGAAGAGCAACACATGACATGATTGGATGAAATATGTCTCACTGATGCAAAGCAGGGGCAGACTAACCAATCACAGAGTCTCCTACCAACTATACAACAATAACACCGTATCAGCACATCTGAGCAGGGAAAGTAGGTGAAGACTCACACCAAAAGATACTATTGTAAAATACTTAAAATAACTAAATGTGAAATCACCTTTAGTTTATTCAGTTTGTCTACTCTAGTATACAGTAACTTTGTCAATGTAATCTTTTCATATTTATATCAGCTTTGTAACACATACCTGTCTGTAGTCTTTGTGCAGCTTCTTGTACTGAAACATGTTATTGAGGACGGTGGCCGCTGCTTTGGATGCTCTAGTTTTCCCTGGACTAAAAAAACAAACAAAAACACAACATTATAATAATAATTAAAAAGAAATCTATACAATTACTTAACCCGTATTGTACCTGTTGTCATGGCTGTTTCGGATGCCCACCAGCTTGGTTAAACCGTCGAAGAAGGTGATGTCTCTGGCCGCGATGTGGCTGCTGGTCACCAGGTTATTAAGGATGCCACAGATGTTCACCACGACTTCACTGGACGGCTCTTTCTGATGCCCATCCTCAGGCAGCTTCGTCACCAGGTTGTTCACGACTTTTGTGGCTAAAATATAAATAAAATGTCTTTAATTTCCCGATTCCTATTTGGTGCCACTAAGTTTAGTTTCTCTTTGCAGAGGACGTGGTAAGGGCTAATTAATGCTTTTATAGTAAGGAAGTAAGGAAGTAGTCTTTATGTAGCATCTTCAACTTTATAATTAGAAAATTCACAAGGTGCATATTTTCAAACAACCCAGCAATATAAAGAAGCTTTATAATGACTAAACAGTGGTAGTCCTAATCATTGGTCAGCGTAGACGTTAGTGTCATGAGACTGACCCATGTCGTTCTTGTCCTTGGCGTGGCGGGACAGGTTTCGGAGGAGGCCCGTGATGGACCTCAGCTCCAGGTCATTGTTGGTCCTGAGGAGGTCTAACAGGAGGGGAAGCACGCGCTCCTGCTCCAGAGAAAGCTGACTCAGCACCGATGCCCACTGCAACAGAAGAAGAAATTACACTTTTGACAAAACCAACTCATGACTGTTATTGTTTAAAATCATTTATTAAAGACCTGCAATATCTTCCTATCCCCCGTGGCCTAATCAATAAAAACACATAGAACTAAAGTCCAGAGGCATTGAAATTATGTCAGTGTCACGTCTCCCACATTTCAGGCAACACAAAGGCCACAGACCCTAATGACATGTTACTGCTTATGCTAGTTCAGCTATGCTCAACCCAGTGGCCCAGAAACTCTACTTGGAATCGAAAGTCACTTCAAGTTAGATTTATTTTTTTCGGAATTCCTGGTTTAGTCTAGGATAATCTTTAATCCCTCTGTTGGCTAAGTACTTTCAGTTGGGGACAGATGATATTTTTTGAAAGGTTTGAGAGTGCTTTGTATAACCCAGTCTGTAGTAAGAGTCCTATTTGCTCTCTGCAGTTACTGTGAGGAACCAGCTTCACTTGTCACTGACCCGTTTGTCTCCTGCGGTGATGTTTTGAAGGGCTCCTGCTGCCGCCTCTCGTGTGGTGGAGTTGATCTCACATTGACGCAGCACTCGAGTGTAAAGGTTCACGATGTGAGGATGCCACAGCCACTCCACGCCTTTAGGGATCCGGGGTACCTCTGACAAGGTGGACAGATTCCCCTGTTTCTGTCAAAAAGTGTGAACAAAATTGTATATAAACCCCTTGAAAATGTATTAATATAACTCAATTAACAATTTGTCAAAACAAAGAAGAAAAAGACCTTGATGCACAGTATGCTACAGTATATGCACCTGCAAGACTTTCTTTTTCCCCAAACAGGACAGAACAGCACGAAAGAAGGTGAAGAGTTGAGGAAGACATGTAGCCAAGTGCAAGATCTGAGCCGCAGCCTAAACCCTTAGGCTATTTATTAAGTCACACATAAGCTGTGTGCTTTAGATCTGGTACAGGGTTAGGTAATGAATAGATCTCCATAAATAATTTGTTCACTAACAGAATCGGAAAATGCTATTGATACAATACCTTTTTGGCTTTCTTGCCCTGGGGTGAGAAGCAGCCAATGGGTTCTGCTTTCCCAGTGTCTTGGCCTCTCGTTGGTCCTTCCAGTCGCAACATGGCCGACGGAGGCATCTCATTGTACAGCTGATAGGAGAGGTTTCTCAGGACGCAGACTGCATTTTCCACCCCCTGGAAGTACAATAAATCCCACATAAAAAACACAGCAAAGATAACTTGTTTTGTGTTTTGTGTCATACCTTGTCCTCTGTTTTTCCATCTTCGAGTGAGGCCTTGATGAAGCCCACCAAAGACTCCACAAGTCCACTGGTTTCTCTCATGTGCTGTCGTGTTTTTTCATTCACTGAACTTAGATTCCTTAAACAAAGCATGCCACTTTAGTTATCTTTTTGCAGAGCTGAAGCATTGTGCCATTTCGCTTTGTAAATAGTTTCAAAATGTATTTTTTCAACATGAGAAAGTCTTTGTGCTGAATCTAATTATTTGATCAGAGCTTGTGCAATACAACACAAAAGATGCACTGGGTGTGGCACTAACTCCAGCAGCTGACGCACCACTCTGTGCCCTGCCAGAACAAGTCTACATGCAAATGTAATCATGGGAAACATTCAAGTGAACCAGGAGTCGGGAAGTGTTTTTGGGTGCATTACCTGAGGCACCCTGTGGTGTTGTAGAAGATATCTGCCTCAGACGGGGTCTGGTCGATGGTCTCAACTGTCCCACCTCCAGACAGAGGGACCAGGATGCGCTCCGTCAGCTCCGTCAGTGTCTCTTTGGCCAGTTTCTCCTTCAGGTTGTCTTTGGAGGACAGGTTCCAGAAGATGCCTGTCGAAGAAAAAAAAAGATATTTATCTCTGGCTCACTTTCTTGCAATAAACACAGTGTATATGTGGTATAATGTAGATACAAAATATAACATTTAGTCAAAACATATTCACTTTGTTATTTGGCTTTTTGACACTTTCTGGCTCTCTGACTTCTCTTGTGTATACAAATTGTGGAGTAACAAGTTAAAAACGAGAAAGCGACAGTGCTTCTGGGAGCGGCCCGTGTACAGTTGGTCCACAGGCCCAGACAACTCCCACACTCCTCCAGGCCCTTATCACTCCCCGGAGCACAGACCTCTTGCTTTTGACAGCCATCTATTAACCTGCAAACTCTTTTCTCTGCTTTCTGATAACTTTTCTAGCACCCTGTCATAAAGTGCCAACTGTGCAACTCAAAGTAAGCAAAAAGGCAACAGATGTTAAGCAGTTTAGAGAAATTTTGCCACTTCTTTGAAACACAAAATCTAAACTATAACTCACAGAAACCCTGATTTAATCACTGCGCACACACTGACAAACATTGATCTAACTTTCAAAGAGCTGAGACAAGTTGGCTTAACATCAATAGACTGACTTAAGCAGCTCCCAGATACGCAGCATTTCACCCAGATTCATAAGAGTCAATATGCTGTGAGTTATGTGCATTTCTCGACAGCGTACCAGTAATGTTTTTGTGGAGCTCATCGTCAGACACTTTGAGGGCCTCGACCAGCTGTGGGATGCCGCCTTCTTCAATCAGAGCCACCTTGTTTTCCATGTTTTCGAAGATGAGGTTACGAGTGGCACCAGTGGCATAGCGCTGCACCTCCTGGCTGTCACTGTTGAACAGCTTGACCAGCTCCGTTATGCCCTTGTAGCGTCGGACCTAAGACAGAATGACAGATTCGATCAACATCAAAGCAAATAGTAAAAAAATAATAAGTTGATACATTTAAACTAAAGAAATTTGGCTATAGGCTTCATAGCTTAAAGTGGGATTCATGAGTAACTTTAGCATAGAGTTTCAGTCTTCTCCCCAAGCAACAATAGTGAATATTGTTTACATTTTGGGATTGGCTAAAAAGAATCACAGATGTTGCTTTTGCTTGAGTCATGCGCTTTTTTTGTTAACTATTTGCCATTTTCTACACCCATTGCTTTCTCCCTTTTCTAGTATTAGAAAGGTTTTTTTCTGCATTCTTGTTTCTTTGGAAGGGAGACAAAGAGACATGACAAAGCTTATCAGCATGGGTCAAAGTCCAGTTTTCCTGATGGTGAAACTCAAGCAGTGGGTGCAAACGTGTATAATTAAATCGAGACAATATTTATGAGTGTTTTCTCAATGGGGCTGGAGTGTGTATTGCTGCTAACCACACGTACCTCATTTTTGGCATCACTGTCATTGTAGCACTCGTGTTGAATGTAGGCCGCTCCAATGACCTGCACACTGGGGTCTGGATCTCTCAGGTTCATGACAGCGGTTTGCATGTCCAAGTTGTTAATGCTGCCAAACGAGAAAGATTTATATGACTTAATATTTTTGGACCACATTTATTACTCATGTCTCTGTGAAACTGGTGCATTAAGGAAGGAAAACCAAGAGGCCACAGGAATGACTTGAATGATTTGTCTCTTGTGCAAAAGTTCTTCCTGCGACTTTGCCTGTTCTAACCGCGCGCTGTGGGATGTGTGAAATGCGAGGCTTGAAACTCGGCTGCCACACCCAAAACCAGTCCTACCGCTAAGGAGCGCCTCCCAATCCACAGCACTTAGGATATCCACCACTGACATGCTCCTCCAGAGGATAGTGTCTCGCTACTCTATGAATATGCTGATGATGAGAGCTTCTGCTATGAAGTTTATTTAATGCTGTGTAAAGTAATTTTACAGTGTTTCACAGTGTCAATGATAAGAACAATCTACAGGCAATAGTGAATAGTGACCTACCCGCTGAGGTTTCCCAGACTGGCTCCCATCTCATTCTGACCATTGTAGATGTCCACTCCTCTGCCCACACTGTGGATACTCTTGATGGACATGGCGCGAGGCAGAGTGCCTCCTTGGAACATCATTCCCCCAGAGCCACAGGATGTGTTAGAAGAGACCATGAATCCCCGGTCCACTCTGTCACCCCCGGCAGAGTATACGCTGCCCCCTCCCACAGACACGGGCCGCTGCATAGTTCCTGACACGGAGGTCATGCTGGTCCTATTGCGGTTGTTGATTCTGCTGATGGTGCGATGCGCCGGACCTTTGAACGAATACTGATGAGCAACCATCTCTGCCTGTCCTCCTCCGCCCATGCCTCCTTCTCGGGAGAGTGTCCCACTTAGGGATCTGCGCATCGAGCCAGGGTAAGGCCCTGTCTGCCGTGCCTGGGTGGTGTATCCGTTCATGTTGCCCTGACTCTGGGTGTACTGGCTTCTGAAGACAGCATCCCGGTCTGAGGCCATACTGGCTCCATCACTGTCATCCATCATCCAGGGATTGACCAGGCGCATCGAGTGCATGGAGGCTGATTCCAGGTCATTTTGAGGCCTATGCATCCCAGGAGGAGGCCCATGAACAGACATCTTCATATCCTCTCTGTAAAAGCCCCCACCCCCACCCGCGGCACCCCCGAGGCTCATCCGCTGTAACTGGGCAAGGTCTGGACCAGCTGACTGAGAGCTGAAGCCGGTCCTCTGGGACACACGAGGGCCCTGTCCAAAAAGAGAAGGACATCAGCCTGATGCATTTATACACGTTTATACACATATATGACAACATCTTTAAAAAACAAGGTCAAATGTGTGGGTCATTTAGTCACACAAAGACCAAGTTACATACAAAGATCATTTATGTTTACCTTTTCTGACTCTTCACAGACTCGCAGAATATAAGGTTACGGTACACGTTATTGATCCCGTTAGAGAAATGTGTTATCTGCCATGCAAATTTGTTATCATCCATGCATCAATTCTACTGGGGCAAACTGTAGGAGCGCCTGAGAACCTATTTCCTCATCTGGAGCCAGGCTAATAGTCAGAATCACCTGACAGGAGGATTCATCTATTATTGTACATGTTTTTAGTGGTAGGGGGAAACCGAAGTGTGCAAACTCCACACAGAAAAGCCTTCAGATGGTAGAGAACGTCGTTGTATAACTGAGAGACTAGCTGTTTGAATCCCGGCTCCTCCATGGGTTGCCGTTGTGTCCTTGGGCAAAACACTTCACTCCCCTGTCCTCCAGTTTCTGCGTGCATTGGTGGATAAATCAAAGCGTGAATGGTTGAGTGGTTCCTTTGAGTGCCTAATGTAGGAGGTTGCTATATAAATAAAGAGACCCTTGACCAGTTAGATGTACAGAAGTAGCCAGGTTTAGTCTTTATTTTCGAAATTGTGCCTCACGCTTCAATCTAGTTTAACAACTAAAGTGGAAGAATGTAGAGGTTCAACATGAAAACTGGTCAGATCTCATGACAGCTCTTTGTGAAATGCCTCACATTTGCACCTCACACTGGGTCAGACGACAGTTGAGTGGGTCAATATGTCCATGACACAAAACTCACCATGGTCCTGGCGCCCGAGTACATGAATGACGACTTGGAGGTGAAGTTTGGCTGATACGTCTGATATTTGGTTGTAGAAGAGCCACCATAATCTGAAAATAGATGAAAACAAATAAGACAAATACAACACAACACACAAAGTACAAAATCTTAAGCTTGGGTCAAAGTGGAGTCTTCAATGACAACACACTACTCTTGACAGTCAGTGTATCAAGATAAGGGGAACAGTGAAAGACACAATTAATAAAAGGCACTTGGCAAGAAAATTAAAACAACACTAAAACAAAAATGTACTTCTGTATATTACAAAAGTCTACATTTTCCAATGAGGGTAAAGGGGGTTGTTTGTTGTGTCAACAACTGCTGCTGAGCTTTGCTTCCCATACAGACTATGCACAAACTGACAGTCATATTAGTCTTTAGATCAGTGTTGTCTACTTCTTTAAAATGTAATGAGAGTTTACTTAGTTACCCCAGGTATAAACCAACAATTTAACCACAAAAGCACAAAGGAAGAATACATCTACTAAAACATCCACATCATTAAATGACTTCTAACAACAGGTCAGATTCATTTCATTAACATGCACTGTCCCGACCAAATAAACCAATAAATAAAATAAATGACTATCCTTGCATTAAACTAGAACTTCCACAACTCCATATCTGAGTTGATTAAGATCCTTTTTTCTCTGAGGCATAAACAAAGTAGCTCAGGTCTTTGAAATGTACAATTAGAATACAGTGCCCCATAGTGTAAGCACCTCTGAAACAATCAAACCTAGTAAACATACTAGAGAAAAGGTGAGAGCAGATTTAATCACCACATTTGGGAGTTAATCTCACGTCACGGCTCAATAATTGACAACAATAATTTGCACAGACAATGATTTTGAATCACAGGTGTCCTGTTGCAGACTGTCCGCTGTGTAAGTGTCTTGTTCCCTTCACTGCGAGACACAAATACAGTATATAACACTGTACGCTGTAACAGAGATTTCCAAGAAGGTGTGAACTTTTACTCCCTTCGCTCCAGAAATGCGGCCAACCTGACAGACGAGTGTGAGAACAGACAGATCACCTTGAGCAGGTCATATCCCATTGACTAAAGCCTCTCAGGCAACACAAAATTAAACTGTGCAATCTGCAATGACATTCATAGATTCAAGAAAGCTAATAATAAAGAATTCAAGAATGCTAATAGTAATGTAGAAGCACATTATACAATCTAATGTTTTTATTTTTTCAGGTTAAATGTTTACGCAGTGAATGAATTATGTGAACTTACACAATGTGTTTAATTTTTTATATAAGTTATTGTTCGGATCCAGAATGTCAAGTTTAGGAACAGACTGATGTCCTCTTTTCTTTGAGGGATCTAAACTCAAATGTTAAAATGTAGAACAAAATAAAGCAAAACAATGGTAGCAAAACTGCAAACTGTTTCAGAAGTTTTTGTACAAAAGTGAGAACAAACTGATGCCCTACTTACAATCGACCTTGACTTATAGTGCCACATGTTAAACTGGGCTTTGGGGTCCTGTACTGATGAAATGCTTTACTGATGTGCAGTGATTTACATAGCTGTGCATTCCCTTTTCTTGGTTTATTGACAGATATTAGCAAATTATTCAATCAACCTATTGTTGACCAGTGGCCACTGGCACAGACTTTATCTCATAGAGATAAAGACTAGAGATAAAGACTTTATCTCATAGAGATAAAGTCTGAGATACTTATTATTATTACTTATTATCATTATTCTCACAATGCAGTATACACACTATATGCTATAAACTTATCCTCATAATTAGGGCTGCTCAATATAAGAAAAGATTGAGTACATTCCATTTCAATTAAACAGAAATTGTAGGTAATTTGCTTTTTCACAAATTATGTCTAACCAAGACTTAGTACATGCAAAATCAATACCAAAACAAGGCTAATATAGGAAATATTAAATTGTGAACATCATGATAAATAGTGAACTTTTGCACATTAAGTTAAGTTTGGGATGTACTGTGGCTTCTTGTAATATAGATTGCATCACCTAATATAAAGTTAACACTAAGTTGGCAATATATGGTGCAGCCCAACTCTATAATATACTCTATATAGAGCTATAATCAATAACAACAGCACATAAACTATATACATATCATGTATATCTGTAGCAAAGGTTTGGCGGCTGCTCTCACACTTTTCCTCAGCATGACACTGACAAACAAGGCCTGGTAAGTTGATACGCATCTCATTGCATCTGTCTGGATTTGCTCTGTGGAGTTACACCTTTCTCTCGTGACGACATTTGCAAAAAGAAAGCACACCAAACCAGTTGTTAAAATGCTGGTGACAGGTCTTTGGCGCAGACCCAGCCCGACCCCGGCCACACCCTGGCCCACACCTGAGAGCAGAGTACATGCAAACACACCCATGCTTCAATCAGGACATTTTCTCCTGTTATCTTTTGAAAAAATAACTTGGCTTCTCATAAATCCTCGGTGTGAGAGGCCCCTTGTTAAGACATGCCTTTACGAACACCATTGTTGCAGTTACAGGGTATTTTGGTTAGGCCTGCTTATGGGTATTTTCCTTCATATCTAACAAACCTCAAGATTAACTTTAGTGGCTAGTGTGGTTAAAACCACAATGTGCTTTTAGAAAAAGAAGCAGGCCCTGTTTTGCTTTTTCCTGTTGTACTGGTTCACAAAAGACAGCAACATTTTATGACTTGATGTGTACCTTTAAGCTAAGCCCTAGGGCAAAGAACAAACTAACAACCGGGCAAAGGAAAACAGTGCTATGGTGTATTTAACATGTATTGACTATATCTTGCAGGTTTGGATGCTATGAAAAATCAGGGGATTATGTATTTTGAGACAGGTACTGCGTATTCCTAGAGAAAAAGTGCAATGAGCGCTCCATTTAGCTGTCCAGCCTGTTTCTTACATAGAATAGAAAACACAATGACCTATAGGCCGTGAAAGAATGTCCACTTGTAACTACAGGCTGGTGCACTATCCAAAGTACATCGCTCAATAGCCATTACGCAAATACAGTTTCCTGGTAATATATAGAGAACAGATCTACTATACTGACACGCACGCACGGTCAGACACCTTTAAAGACACAACAGCTGATTCTCACGAGTCACGACCCTGTCATTTCTCAGGTATCTGTCTCGAACCCTCACCCATTTTGAGGCTGACTAAGAGACCTGACATTCAATCTCACAGAGGGACTCTTTCAGCTGCGCCGCTATCTGTGAAGTGTAATGAAAGCAGCACTTGTTGTAGCCTGTTATACATTAACCCTTTCAAATAGCCAGGTACTAGTCTACACACACGTACACCTGCAGGAGAGGACTTCATAAAACACGAAAAGGCAAATCAGGCAAACAGGATAAAACATGTAGGCGACCCACAAGAGTATAATCAGTATGGGATGTGGAAATATACTTTTAATCAGTGCTAAAAGTTTATTTATTTTTTACAAAACAGTAAAATAGTAATTACAGAATAATGGTTTAGGAAAAATAGTGATGGAGCCTTTGATGCAAATGATGAGAGCACATTTGACAAAACAAACATCAAACTATCTCCAATAGTGATTAGAGAATAGCCTATAGTCTATGTTAAATCATAAAACTATGATTATCAGAGTTGCCAGGGTGAAGTCCACTTGTTTATTATGGTTCAGTCACATTTGTATGACAGAGGCGTATACAACCCGGCTAACACTTGTACAACCTATTTTACTCAGTGCTTTAATGGGTTCTATATTTTGGTGAAAGCACTCACCTGACATGGCGTATTGCGCAGAGGACCCAGCGGACCCATTCTGACGCGGAAGTGTGGACTTTTCTGCCAGTCTCATTTGAACCTGTTGCTGAACGCGCTTCGCCCGGGCCATCTCGTCCGAAACCGAGCTCCCGTTCCCCAGCTGGATCTCAGTCGGAAGCCCATAGGTGGTGACCGACGTGTTGGGCTGCAAGGCGGACAAAAAGACATTCTCTGAGCTGACGGCGTGCATTGTTGAAACGAAACTTGGAAACCTGAAGCTGAGCTGGGCAGTGAAACTATAAAGAGGTCGATGCAGGTTGTTGTTTGCGCCCCGCTTCGTGGCAGCTCATACAAGACCTACACAAAGCTCGCTGCACTAGAGACGGGGGCGGGGCGTCGAAGGCGAGCACACGGCACCTGACGCACAGGTGAGCTGTGCGTAAACGCCGCATGGTACAAATTTCTCTCATATTACATGCAGTAGAACATTTCCGGTGAACAATGATCCATGGTGACACACATACAACAGTTTGATGCAATGACAACTGTGTCATTGCATTTGATGTCATCATTGATAAAGGTGTGAAGCTAATCAGCCTGTGCCATGTGTCTTTTATTTTATTTCATGTAGAATGTCATGATCCCCCTTGAAAACGAGATGCTGCATCACAAGGGGTTTTCCATTAATCAAATTCAAACTATAGCCTATTATTGCCCAACTTAGGTTGCAGCAATGATTATTATTCGAGCCAAATCAAATTAATACTTTCTGTATCATATACTTTGTTACTTTCTCTTAAACTTCTATTTATAATTTAACCTGAATTTGAAAATGTTTTTTCATATAATTTCTCATCATGTTTCAGTTGTTTCTCAGACATGTTATTCACTTATCTGAAGTTGCTCTGCAGAACATTGTAACTAATAAATCATTTTACTCCAACTGAACATAAATAGTGAGTAATGATGTCTTGTCACACCTCAGATCATCTCGATGCAATGTAGTTGCTCAGTTGTAAAGCATTCACCAACTTATGCAAAAGATGACAGCACCCTCAAGTGCTTACTGTTGTGTCTTTGGGCAAGACACTTAACCCATCATACCCTCAGTGTTTTTATTTATTTTTTTATTTTTTTTATGGTGCAGCTGGATACTAAAACAGATTAAATTTGTTTTTTCTCTGACAGGGTCACAGTTGGACCCCTGCTTGCCCAGTGCCTCATCACGGTGTGATAACCAGCTCTTGGTTGTAGGGGTGATTCCAGATACTCCTCATTCATTTTTCAATCTGTTACCCCCTGTCTGCAACCCATGCCACTTTTTAAAGATGAATGACCAGGAAGAGAGAGTGATGAAGAGTGCTCTGCTTGCTGCTGCTGGGGAGCAACAGCTGCTCTCTTTTTCAATACTGCAACAGCCTTGGGGGTGGATGGGGCACCCCCTCTAGTGCCCCCTGCTGCTGGGCTCATTACAGAGGCTGTACCTTTTTAATTTACAACCAGTGGGCACCAATGAAGCTCCATGATTGACTGAAATGGGAGTAATCTGCTGCCAGTGGGATGCGTAGGGTTTGAATTCAATGAAATTCATTGTGATTTTATAAAACCCTCAATATATATTTTTTCATTTTTTATGATATCGTAATCAGTGTATCGTTTTAGAAATAAAAGGGAAATAAGAAAGAGAATTAAAGAAGGTTTGAAAACTTTTGGGACCCACTTTATTGTATCGCGCAACATGGGTCTTTTATTTATATTTTTTTTAATGCAAAAGTTAAATAACTTCACCTATGCCATTAAACAATGATTACATTAATGTATGTTTACATAACCAACAGCTTCAGTATCTATTTTTGCTTTCACAAATTATCTTAGTTGAAATTTAAATCTGACAAATGACGAAGTGCAAGTGAAGAACTGTTTCAAGGTGTGTCAAAAGCACCTTCTGTTATTTTATAACCACACCTTAGTTTTATCTGGTTTGTTTTATAAGAGCTTAGCAACAATGAGTCATCATTGCTCCTCAGGTGTGGTATGCAGCGTGAGAGTATCAGCCCGATTAAGTGGCTGCCTGCTACTAACGTGTGTATTACCAACCTTTTATAGCAAGTATTTAGGCAAAGTACAATTTGTGCTTCCTAGACTTCACTTACTGCCTTTTGCTTGTTTGCAAAATGAGTAAATGAAATGAGAAAGGGTAAACTATGAGTTATCTAATCAGCCTGTAATTTCCCAGAGGAGCAGTGCAGACTTGTTGCAGATCAAAGTCAATAGTTTTGCATTCAAGCAGATGCTGCAGTCGATTTAGAGACATGACCCTCGGTGACCCCTGTCCAGTTCATCAGGTCCTTGTTTCCAGATAAATCACCTCACACTGTCCACTTACGTGGGTCTTCTTCCCCACTACAGGGGGATATTAATTGTTTTGGTTTTACAATGTATTTTCAAGTGATTTCCTGTTTCTGTTTCAGCTTCTGTATACCATTTATAATTGCTCCTCAGCAATGTAAAACATGACATAATCAGAATCAGAATAGGTTTTATTGCCTTGGTTTGAGAACAGGTTCACAACTAGGATTATTATTTTATTCTTTACACACAAAAAATCCTAGTTGTGAACCTGTTCTCAAACCATGGCACTAAAACCTATTCTGATTCTGATTATGTCATGTTTTACATTGCTGAGGAGCAATTATAAATGGTATACAGAAGCTGAAACAGAAACAGGAAATCACTTGAAAATACATGGTAAAACCAACACAATTAATGATGATGATTCTGATTATGTCATGTTTTACATTGCTGAGTAAAACATGATAGCAGCAGCAGTGCTTATTGCACACAGCATTCATTGTTCTCAAATTGCTTTAGTCCAGTTCTTAATTTCCTCTTTCTCAGCAATGCTAAACCTACACTATACCTGAGAGTTGTAATGAAAGATACACAGTGTAATTGGATGTAAAAATAACAGTTCAAGGCCTTCAAAGCGCGTTACAGCTCAGACCACTATTCTTTCTCTTCACAGTCACACAGTGGTCGTCCGTTTGTCCAGCCTAACAGTTTTCTGCATCTTTGTTCATACCCCCCAGGCCCACAGACGTGACAGGTGGTGTCTTGCCCAAGAACATACATGAGGCACTGTGGGAACTCTGATGAGCAACTTGACAACTAACTGGCATTTCTGCAAATGATGGTAAGCACTTAAACATTAGACGAAGTAGGATTTCTACAATATTATTAGTTTGACATTAAGGCACTCTTTGCATAAAATGTTCGAGTAACATCTATTCATTCATCCATTCTAAGACTTAATCGGGTTTCTTCTTCATTTAGGAAAAAGAAAGGACCCTCTTTGGTAAAGCCTTGAACTGGTGCCTGGTTGTTTTGATGATAATTTCAGTTTTGTGGACTTATTTAATGCATACATCAGCAAGCAAAATACAATGTTACTTTATAGGTATCAGTTTGTCATTCTATGGAGAGGATGAGCTCATGACGTAGTTGAAAATCACTGCTGTGGACTATTGGGCCTCACTTATTTCAAAAACAGATCAAAATGTTTAAAACCGCCAAAACTAACATACTCAATTATTACATAGAGTAACATCAGTCAAAACAGGATCATGATAAATAAGACTTACCATTACTATAGACTGCTTCATGTCTTCCTCTGCTTGTGGGGTTGCTTCTTGCCAAATGAGCGATATGATCTGGTGGGATATTATTCAGTACCCAGTCCTCAGAGCAAAGTTACCGCCCAAATGTCTGATTGTTCTTTCCACGACAGGTAAATACGGGGAGCACTTGAGACAAAGAGATGAGTCAAAGACCAGACTGTCACAGGGCAGGGTGTGTTCCCAAATCCTCCACACCGCAATCTCTCCAAGGACGTAGATTTCCAATGGGAATTTTGGGGATTGTTTGAAATTGTCTTTTGATGATAGGCCTATATTTGATTGAATTATCAGGTGAAAAATAACGTTTTGTTTACCAGCAGATTTTATATTTTCAGGGTATGTTGCAACATTGTATTGATGACTCACAGCGCTCGAAGTCAGCTGAATGTGCCAGTGAAGTCATGGCCTTGTTGAGACGTGATGCGTGATCCAAAATCAGCCCAGAGGCGTGTGTGTGTGTGTGTGTGTGTGTGAGAGAGAGAGAAAGTGCGACATAGGGAGTGACGCGCTTCTCCACCTTATGTCTGCTCTCCGTGTTCCGGTGACTTGGAGTTTTCCGCCTGTTCTAACTTCTTTGGCTCCTGCAAAGTATCAATGCAAGGCGTGCAGTTTAATGAGGTTATGGTGATGATGTATGCATTACAAGATTAGAGCTGAGGTCATGGCTAATTTCCGACAAGTTGCATAAACATTGTCTCCTTTTCTTTTTGTTCTGAACACAGTCGACGCAATCTGCAAACATTTGGATACATACATTTACCATTTACCATAAATATAGTCAATTTTCAAGCGGAAACTCAATACATTTTCTTTGTTGTATTATTATTTGTATAGTATTTATCTCCATTAGCTTGAACTTGAAGCTTATCATGCTCCTCACAAGATAATACTTACACCAGCCTTTACAGAACCACAACACACATATTACAGAAACATATGTATTGTAATATCATCTTGGCTAACATCTGTCCGGGATGTACTCGGCTTAAGTCCCAGAGTTACTAAAGTATCCTCAAAGCACAATGGATCTCTGCTGTTTTTATGAAGTAAAAGTAGCTCACTGGGTGAAAATGTTGGAGACCACTGCAGTAATGCATTTCTCACTGTCAGTGTTGGAAACAAGGAACATTACAGCAAGTTGATTTACAAAGTATCTACATTATGTAATAGTGGCAATAGATAAGCTTTGGGGTTACAGTGGCGGTGGAATGAGTTGTAGAATAAGTAAGAAAAAAATGCACATTTTAAGTTGGAAGTTAAGTTGTAAACATAGTCATGGTTTGTGCTTTATTGTGGAGTTCTTATTGAAAACAAATAAAAATACTTCTTGACTATTAATATTGGGCAATCCATATGCAGTTAAAAAGGGAAAGGAAACAAGTGAGGAGAACACAATGAAAGAAAGAAAAAGAGTTTACACACTGCTGGACCCCCTTGAAGTGAACATCTACACTGTATGTTTGTCCTCAAATGATCTCTTCACACCGGAGTTCAGAAAAGAGCTGGTTTTGTGCCAACTAAACACAATTCTCATGAGTTTATTGACAGAGACATAATCGGCCGGAGGAACAAACAGTTGCAGGGTGTGTCTCTCTCGAGCAGTGCCAGAAATACCGGTCCGATCACTTTTTGCAAAGCGCACGAGGCACACGGGCGATGACGGGAATAAAGTGCGTCACACTGCCCTCGTGTGGTCACAACATATTCAGTTTTCAAATAAAACAGGGTTTATTTCCAACAGAAAATCAAACTTAATGCCCTTTTTATACCCGTTTGTTTTTTTGTCCAGATACAATATTTTCATGCGACAACAAATCTATGCTTTTGCCATTATAAATAATCTGTAACCATGCCTGCAAATAGAGGAATGGGGGGAAATTGTGTGAAAGTAAGTTAGGCTAATTAGACAACTTCTAATTGTGTAGTTTTGATAAAATAGCAGAGCAATCTTATTATTATTATTATACATACATTCTATTCCATTTATTGGGAGAAATGTTACATCATGCAATTGCTTTTTGAGGAATGTTGTGTAATGATTTTAGGCTATATGAATCCTAGTTTGTTATACACTGTCACTTTACTGTATATCCCAGGTACCAAAGGCAGAACATGACAAATAATTTATACACTTAATACAATTCAAGAATGAAAAACAAATTTATTCACTGTTATTAACAGACTTTCCAAACTTGGAGTGAATTGATGAGTCACACTCTCCAGGAATGGGCATAACAGCATTTCGGCAGAATCACACTTTTAATGTTCACAAGACAAATATAGCCCTGATGTACGGCTCTAAGGCAGCTTCACTTCTAACAACTGAAAAGACCAACATGGATTATTGTGTTTAAACAAGTGATATGTACAGTTTTTACATAAATCGAACGAAAATATGAACTAATAAAAGATTCACTGTTGATAAATATAAAATGACATCAAGAACTACTGATATCTAAGGAATGAAAGCATGTCCATAACATCGTCAGACTAAAACATCGTTGTTTCTTCTTCTTTGTTTAGTACACTGGACTGTTGCGAATGCCACAACACAGCACCATGGTGAAGATCATCTCGAAAATCTAAACAGGAAAACGTATTTTAATTCAATCAGAGCCTACAACACATTTACAGTGAGCGTCATCCTCAGATATTGATACTGACCATTATGACCGCAACCACCAGGGCGGCCAGACCAATCAGGTAAAGCTTCTCTGAAAACAGCTCGATGAGTTTGTGATGACAACTCTGAAAGATGAGACAGACATGATGAAGATACTGACCGCGAAATGATGTGCCAAGTCAGACATTTTGACAGATTCTGAGGCTAAAGTTTGTAAGAGATAGCCTTGTGTTATTGTGTTATTGTGTTTTGCAGCGAAGGTTTAACTTTCACCTGACACAGACCACAACAAACTGAATAATTAATCATAACAACCCCACACTCAAAGATAAGAACAGTTCAGAAGGTAAAATCAGAATAAACAAATAGTTGATGTAGCTTCTATTACGGTATGTTCTGTTTCTCATCAACTGGTAGACCTGTGCCAGTGGTCAGTGTTAATATGATCACTAATAATACTGTTTATTCAAATAACTAACTAAAGTACTATTTTCGTTGAATATTTTCTCAATAAACAGCATTTTCAAGTAAGCGATAATGCACTCTGAGGTGTCCATTATCAGAAATAACTGGTCATCGCGGAGGTGTGAACCGTCTGACGCGAAGCCGAGTCCTGTTATTCTGATAATGGACACCTCGGAGTGCATTATCCCGCTTATACCATGGTCCCACGAACTGAAACTGTTCATTGGGGCCTGTTTGCTTATTTCTTTAAGTCCTGGGCAGGAGTTATTTCACTTTTTAATCAGTTTTACCTGAAAGTAGTTCTAGCTCAGTTGTTTATCGTTACTATGGGACATAGTAACAGCTGCAGTGGAGTGTTATAGAATGTGATTTAACTGTTATTTGACTGTTCCCGGACTAGGTGTACATGATCACTTTTTAACAGACACCTTCCAGCCAATCAGAATCGAGTATTCACCCAGACCATGGTATAAAAGTAGATGTTGCCTGTTAACCTGAGACAGTAGAAAGTCTTCTGTTGTCTTTGTCGGACACAAGGTGCTGGTCACTTGTCTAAAAAGAGCTGTGTCGTCTCCTTTACCACAGCAGTCGAGCTGAACAGTAAAACACAGGACAACAGAATTATTACTGTTGTTAACAATTACTGGGTGTCACAATACAACGTCTTTAAGAAGACTTACCGTCCTGTGGAAAACCTCCAGGACCTTGATGGCTGAGTCTTTGCTGGGAGTGCCGGCCACATCGATGGCCTTGATGTACGCCGAGTCGTAGAAGTTCATGAGTTCTTTGGAAATCTGTAAAAAAAAAAAAACCACACACAAAACAAGTCGATCATGCCTCTTTTACTTATAAGTTCTGCATTTACATCAGTGGCTCGTTCTTACTGTGTCTCTATTCATGAAGCCCCACATCGCCGCAGCCACCTCACAGGCAAACAGGATCACCAAGAAGAAGAAGAACTAGAGAGAAAAAAAGCAAACGTTTTTAACTTCTTAACTCCCGCCTGAGCCGGGCACATTTTCTCCAGTTTGGCTTTACCTAAATCTAAAAGCTTCTGGGGGGGAAAAAAACTCAAAATAGCCTCAAGAACAAGAAGAAAGCAAGGATGAAAAACGCAACAAAAATGTGACAAAAATGCAATAAATAAGCCACATAAAAATAACAAAAATACGACAAAACTAGCGATGGTGTAACAAAACTCAAGAAAATAGTGGCAAAGTTTTGTAGGTCATAGCTTTCAAATGAGGCACTGGCCTGTGAGCTCCAGTCAAGAAGCTTTTAGATTTGGGTAAAGCCGAACTTGAGAAAATACACTCGGTTCAGGGTCTACAGTGGCTCTTCACTATATTTTTGACTTATTCCTAACCCCATATAGCGAAAGACTTACAGTTCCCAGCAGACATTGTGACTCCTGAATGGCTCCGTAGCATCCGAGGAATCCCACCAGCATCATGACGGCCCCAACAGCTATCAGTATGTACACACCTGTAAAAACACACAGACAGGTTAGTAATGTGGCGCTGATGACCAGTTTATATGCAGATGTAACAAAGATAGAGTGAGATTGAGGTCTCAGATCATATGATTTATCGGACACATTTATAATCAACATAGACACAGTGTTAATTTTGACAACATATTTTATTTTATTTTCATTCTTAGTCTTCTGACTAAAATGTAATTTAATTTTAGTCGAGATTTAGTCCAAAAAAACGTTTCAATTTTAGTCTAGTTTTAGTCGACGAAAATTGCAAGTCAATTTAGTCGACTAAATTTAAGACTAATTTAGTCGACTTTGCATTTATAATATTCATTATAATCATATTTAATCTTGGTCCTCGACTTCATGGGGCTGCTTCCACATGAATAAAGCACAAACCTGTTCATTTGGCAGAGAATCTATGTGATATGCGGCTTTTTCAGATTGATCAGATGATCTTATTCTCTGCTTTTCATTTTTATTTAGTCTTATTTTAGTCGACTAAAATATCTGGACATTTTATTCATAGTTTTAGTCTCATGAGAAACTTTTAATTTAGTTTTAGTCCAATTTTAGTCGTCAAAAATATAACTTTGACTAAAATTAAGACTAAACATTTTAGTCGACGAGATTAACACTGCATAGAAATGAGCCAGTCCTTTTGAAAGGCTTTGTGAAATGAACGGATTATACTGTTTCCAAATAAAATCCGCCCTGTGCCTTTAGGGGGCAGCAGTATCTGTCCACACTTGTGTACTATTACGTATACTATATCCACATGCCCCTCTTCCTCCACATTGATCCGTGCCTGTTTTGATAATGGACTTCCTTTTGCCTTGGTTGTTGGATGTCATGTCAGTATTGGCATCCTGCAGATAAATCCGGTTGGAGAGGGAGACGCACTCTCAGTCCAGGAAGTGCAGACTGACCGCCTCAACACCATGCTGACCTCTGCCCCTGAGCTATAGGCCCCACCAGGAAACCGAAGTTCATTTTTCACTCATTTTTCGGTTGAATAAAAGACTGTTTTAAAGGATATTGGAAGAATAGATGGCCGGTATAGGAAAACAGAGAAAGGTAAGACACTGACCTTGCATTCAAGAGAAAACGCAGAAACGTCAATATATAGGCTCACTGTAGCATTTAAAGTTTTTTTTTTTTTTTTAAGCTACACCGTCTAATATTTTAGGATAACAGATAAATAGGATAAAATACAAGTATTTATTCAGCTATTGTTATTATTGAAAAATATGTATTAAAAAATAAATAAATAAAAAAGGATCAAACAAACGCCTATGAACCACCTGCCTCCCACACTCTCATCCACGGTCCCTCAAACTCCTGCTAGAATAAAAGAGCAGAAGAGAGGGGGAAGCAATAAATAAAATAAAATGAAAAGAACGAGTAGTAAAGGCAGTAAAAGAAAAAGAGAGACAATAAAGAACAAAAGAAAAAGATAAAAATAGATGGAAGGAACATAAAAGATTTAAACAGTGCATATAGTATTATAGTGGTGCATAGTATTTTCAAAGATAGATTATAGGGTAAAGTCATTGCTGATATTTGGCCTTCATTCTATGATCGATTAAAATTGTTTTTATCTTTTGGCACTGCACTGAGATGCTGCATATAGAGCTCTTAAAAGACCAGGCGTAATAATTATTTGTCAGTTTCGAGCATAAGAGATTTCAATCAAAATGATTACATGGCAGGTTGAGAGGTTCCACCTTGAATTATTCATAAATATTAATTATCAACCAGCTCAAATAAAGTGCACAAGTGGTTGCACTTTATCCATCTGACTTACTCTGCTCCTGCATCAGCAGTTTTCTCCAACAGCTCCAGCCCTAAAAGTGAAGGCCTTTTAGTACAGCGGCAGAGGGACTTTCTGTTTCTCTTCTATTCTTATATACACGCGAGCAAAATGCATGGACTACCTAATGCAGAGCAGCAAAGAACGACGGCACTGGTTAGAGGCTCTGCGTGGGAAAGACTTATGACAACTCTTCTTATTTTGTCCTTTAACATTAACTCGCCCTCCCTCACTCTTTCTCCCTCAATATTTTTGTTGAACCAAGTAGAAGAGTTAACCAGGGCCAGTAACCCAGCACTCTGGTCAAAGCAGAGATTATTTCCACTGGCTTGCATTTCTATGACAACACCTTTGAGGCCAAGGGGCAGCGAGGCTTAAAGGGATACAAACCTTCACCACCAGGACAGTTCGTTTATTTTACTATGTTACCGTATAATCTCCACAAAGATTGTGGGAGGGAGACACAATCCTGACTGTTTTTCTTAATTTAACAATGAACAATGTCAACTAAACCATAATGGCAAGACATAAGACATAGACATAAGTTTTAGAACCATATGCTCTTTCACTTATTTTTTTAATGTAGCTTATGGTGCTTTCGAATTACCAAGTAACATTATGCAAGCATGATAATGTTCTTATACTATATTTAATCACTAAACTAACATTATGGCTTAGTGCAGGGGTAAAGGTTTGGCCCTCAAGCATAAAACCTCTGGCACTTAAGATGATTTTAAGAAATATTATTACACAATTCAGAGCCCAAATACCTGGTAAACTACTCTAAAATGTGAAAAATACTGTCAAATTCTTAAAAATTCCTTGGCATAACACCCCATTTGGTCATGTACAGGTGTGGCATTTGTGGAAAGTGGTGCTTTACTTTTGGGAGGTTCGGCCCTTGGTATTTGGACGACGATGTTTCAGAGCTTTAGTTGCTTTCATCTAAATGTTATGTGTATACCCGAGTCCAGCTTATATTTAATGTGGTGGTGGTGATTATGCAGAAATGAACAACAAACATTGACTTAAGACCAGTTCCCAACTGCCGTGTTGTCATGTAAATAACAATTACGTGCTCAAGCGTTAGGTGCCTTGTTTTCATTAAGCCTTTTTTCCCCCATGATTTTCACAAAATGTCCTCAAGGCAAGCTGCATTATACATACAGTGTCAAACATCTGCAGAGCCTCAACATCCAACTGGCAACTGCCATGAATAATAAGCATCCTTACATAAATACCACTTTAGCAGGCCAGCGTGCTAAAAACATCCACTCTAAACTCTAATTTAGTGGGTAATGTGCAGATGTACAAGGTTATTTGAATTATGCAAGGGCGTATGTTTGAGCCGGGTACAACATACAAAAAAAAATAGACTCTCCTTGATCTCACTTGGGTGGGCCTCTCTTTCTGGCTTGACTTTAAAATCACGAGCTCTGCCTGAACTCTATAAAAAGCCCTGGGTTACATACGCTCCTTGTACTTAGCCTGGGGTAAGTATGGGAGAGAGACAGCGTCCCAATGTAAATTAATGGGCTCAGTTAAGATGGCTGCCGCTGTGGGGCAAGATGATTAAATGTTTCAATGTTGCTAAAAGTGCATGTTGGTTGCAAGGGTCAACAGATAGTTCATGTTTTCTTCTTATGTCCTTTTGAAGACCTTTGAAGATTTGATAGATTTACTTAAAGTGAAGTCAGGAGTTCATTGTATTGGTCCTAAGCCTCAATAACTGCAGTTCAAGCTTATATATTACCCCAAGAAACAGATGACGTGATGGTCCCAGAAACAAGTAACATAAAAAGTAATAATTGTTCCTAAAGTTGGGATTCCAGTAGATTTGAGATACAATGTGGATTAGTGTGCACTGTTGCTTATCAAAACAGCAAAAGGCCCATTGTCATCTATGTCAGTGGTGTTCCAATTATAAAACTAGAAGCATCTTTTATTGTGTTGCACATTTGCTCACAGTTTGAAAGTGTCCTTAATGTTTTTCAGTGCCATGTTGCTTCCCAAAGTTGCCCCCACTCTCATCATACATCAGCATCTGTCTGAACCATCTGGCCCCTCTCCTCAAAGTGCAGAGGTAGGGTGTTTTGGAAGCCATGGGTGTTAAAATATTCAGATCAAAATGTCCACGTCCACCTATGCGCCGGCCGAAATGACAGCGCAGATAAGTCAAACTGATGTAGCAGCGTCTATATGCGGATTTACGCAGGTCCTGTTTCCTAGATGTTTTTGTAAAAGGGGGTCACTCTGACCCTCTTTCTATTTCAGCTACTCTCATATGGGACAAGCCAACCGTGAAGGGCAGAGACTTTTGTTACCACCGCGGTGGGCCCTGTCATGTGCTGAATTTAATATGTAGACAATAAGAAAAGGTATAGGAAAGGAAGGTTTCGGGGACGAAGGTTGTGGGGGAAAATTCAAAGGAACTTGCATATGCCAGTACAGAAGAGTTAAAAAAAGAAGAAGAAAGGCCCAGGAAGATGCCAGTGCCAAAAATAACTTGAACTGAATTAGCTACGGATGTGACTTGTGTTTATAGTGACTTTTGTGCCGCATTGTTAAGATCTGATTCAATAGGGCCTTAAAATATGGAGCTGGTGATTCACTTAATATTTCCTACACTGCAGCTCATATCAATGATGTGATTGTACATATGCAAACCTACGATTCGACATGTTTTACTCTACTCTACTCCATCAAAACGGGTAATTTCTCTTTTGTTTTCACCTATACTAAAAATATAACTCTCCTGTGCTTTTTCATTTTTCCAACGTGAGCAATAATAAATGGGATTTACTAAATAAGACCAACATTTATAAAGGACGACGACTGTGATAGAGATCAATGGAATGAGTCTGCAGTCTCACAGCATATTTTTCATGTTAAAGGAAACCCGGAGGTTGTCGTGGGAACTTACTGATATAAAAAGTGCCGGGCGCCTGTTGTCCTTCGAATTGGAGAATAAGGAGATTGCTGGTTTGGCTGTCATGGCGCAACCACAGAGCCACTCCTAGAATCACACCTCCGGCCAGCTGTAAGACAAAAATACCTTTACTTCGAGAAATATACAAAGCCCATAATGATAGTATACAGGCAGCTGTCATGTTAGGGTCCCATCAAGGTTTTCACATGGATGTAGTGGGACCAAAACAAAGCTTCTTTTGCAAATCCAACATCAGAATTCACAGCAGCGAGTGTCTATTCAGAGAGGACCTGACACCAAACTGACCAATGAGCCCACCCTCCTCAAAACCAACAACAAAAAACACACACAAATGAAAAACATGAAACATTTCATAGCTATGCTTAAGTGTCTATACCTTGTACTGTATCTAAATACATGTGTTTAGAATGCGTGTTAAGAATACTCGGTTTGAGTAACTGTATTCTGGTAAAAGTTACACTTTCATTTGAGAGTATTTAGAATACAGTTACTTTCCAAATATCAAGGAAATACATCCCAGTACTCAACCATTACATTTTAGCTCCATATTGCACAACATTTTTAAGAAAAAGCTTTTAATGTTGACCTGTTTTTCCTCCTAAAATAAAGGCCACAGTTCATACAAACACTGCACATGTGTCATATGATGCAACTCTTTAACTCTTTAACTCTTTAACATATAAGAGTTAAAGAGTTCCTAATTAATGGCAAGTGAGTTTAAAACAGGTGTTCCAATAATCGTAGTCTTCATTTTTGTAATTATATGCCATATTTACACATAAATATGATGAAAATCAATGTGAACATATTCTAAAAGTGTTCTTACTATTCTGAATACAGTACTCTGATTTGACAAAGTAACAGAATACATTGTAAAATACATTTAAAGGCAAGTATTCAGTAACTAAATACAATTTCAAAGTATTCTCCCCAACACTGACTATATGTGATATGCAAGATGAAAACTGAAGATCACATCAAGTGGAGCACATTGTCCAAACTATATGTTTATATCTAGATGTGCAGATTTGATGGTATGACCGCTAGTCCATTGTTCTCCAAGCAACAGGAAGCCAAATCCTCAACATGAAAAATAGCAAAACGAGGAAGAGAGTTCTCAGAGTTTGCCGATGACGGGCAACAACTGCAGAGGAAACACTCCATCAAAAGTGGCATGTCCAGGATACACAAACGTGATGTTTATCTAAAAAAAGACTCAAAAGAAATGGCAAACAAGTGATCAATTCTGCCTGTAGAACTGGAGATGTGAATTGTCTCTGATGTAACTCTATTCCCTGGAAATGGTGGTCCGTACAGGAAGAGGATGGGCAAGTTGGACCAAATGAAAGAGACAAATTACAACTTTAAGCAGAGCATTGAAGGTGATAAGGGCAGGGGTGATGGCCCAGTTCAAACAATGGAAAGGAAGGATATCACCACCCGCAGATATTTCAGCAACTTTGGCTAATTTCTATAGGCAAGCCACCATGCAATGACAAGACAATAACCGATATGTGTTGTGTTTTGTTTTCAAGCTCAGCAGCTGCTAAGCAAAAATAAAAGGCAACTTTCTCTCCACGTTGACACTGTAGACTCCAGATCTGACGTCTTGCTCCATGTGTTTTCCTGAATCACAGGATGGTTGTTGTAATTATCTATTGTTGTCATGTAAGGTCAAGCAAAAGAGGATGACGTTGTGGAATTAAGCCTCTAATGTGCTGCATTGCTGTGTGCATTGTTAGTTTAAGCAGACAATCTGAAACAGAAAACTGACCATTTAAAAGTGGAAAAAAAAGTTAACTCACCCAAAATATAAAATTTAGGAAGAACAACATATATTTAATACACAATGTGCAGCCTGCCACAGCCATCTTGGAGTTTGTTCAGTTCGTCTCTTTGACCAAACAGTTGCATGAAGTGTGCAGGGCACAGTAGTGTATCCAGGCAGCAGCGGCAGCAGCTGTGTGTACTGTGTACCCCTCCTGGAGCTGGTGACTCCTCCTAAAACTGCAACTGAGCGTGGGACGAGGACTGCCCAGGAAACACAAGGGGAGGAACACAAATGCCCCATCTGGAAGACATACGGCAATGAATACATTGATAACTATGATAACTTTCTCAGTAATTAGCAAACAGCAAATTTACATTTGATTCAAGATAACTGCTCAAACAGTGTCAACAGGTGCACCATATTTCAGGAAGAGAATAATATCTTATTACATTTTTCCAATATCATACCGCATACTTTATGAAATAACTTCACATGAGCAAATCAAGCAAAGAAGCCTCACAAAACATGGAACTGTTTCAAAAGTCTGAACCTTCTTCTGTTTGACCATGAGCGCCTGCGCCCTCTGCTGGAAAGGGACAAGTACAAGCCTTGCTGTGTTTAAATACATTCCATCCACACAACACATATTACATTTTGGTGGCATATTGAGCAGATAGTATACTTCGATCACACTGAATATTTCGATATAACTAAAGATTTCATGTCAGCACTGGTCTTGCGTAAACTTGGAAACTGTGCAGATAAAGGGTGGACCTGCGGACCTATCACCACCCTCCAGAGCCTCTGTTGAGTGAGGGGGAAAGGAAATATTGGGCACCAATGACAATTTAAGCAGCCTCAATTGGCTGGTGCTTGACAGCGTGTTTTAACAATTGCAGGTCTCCTCACTGGGCATGCTCCATTTGAACAGAGGAAATGTGAACAAAAGGGAGTTTGGGCGTTTTTGGAGACCTGCCCCCTTCTCACTCTCCGTTGGCTTAGAAACATCCAAATTTCATTGTGTGCAGGATATAGTTTGCAAACTATAGGACACAATTATGTGTACACGCAGGAGCATGCAACAAAGGCGGTCCTCGGGAGTCTGAACGGGAGCGACACAAAGACCTGCGGCGCGTCGTGCGGCAGCAGCTCGGGGAGAGGGAGGTGAGTCTCAGCCCGGAGCCGCTCAGAACTGTCGCTGTTCAGGCGCTGTCCTCAGCACCACCGCATTCACCTTGCTTTGAAAGTCATAAAGCCGTCCACGGAGCTCGGATCAGTCAGCGCAGCCCAGGGACTCAGATGAGCCGGATTTATTCTGCTTACGAGGGACAATTGGCCAGCGTCTTTTTTTTCCTCGACATCTTGGATTTAGCGATGATGTGACGTCCATTCTTAATGTGATGCCATTGGCTGTATTCATTTTTGGGGTTTCGATTGTGCAGCTGTGCGTCCAGAGAAGCGTGGTGAATGGCAGGTGTTTAAAGGGAATGTAGCCCATGGTGCGCGTCCAGCAGCGCTCATTTGTTCCCCAGTTGTAACAGACGACAGGTAGCGCGCCTATTTCTTATGTAATAGTTTGTCCAGTTTCCCCGCTGAGGTCCTTGCCGTACTCTGATATGAAGGAAACTTATTGGAGACATGCCTAAGGGACGCGATGGGCCTGAGCGACGAGAAGGAGCGCATTGTGATCAACGTGGGAGGTATCAGACATCAGACATACCGCAGCACTTTGCGCACTCTACCTGGCACTCGTTTATCCTGGCTGGCCGAACCTGATGCTCCCAATCACTTTGACTATGACGCTAAAATTGAGGAGTTTTTCTTTGACCGCCACCCGGGCGTCTTTGCACACATACTCAACTACTATAGGACAGGTAAACTGCACTGCCCTGCAGATGTGTGCGGCCCTCTGTACGAGGAAGAGTTGGCTTTCTGGGGCATTGATGAGACCGACGTGGAGCCGTGCTGCTGGATGACCTACAGGCAGCACCGGGAGGCAGAGGAGGCCCTTGATAGTTTCGGCGGGGGAGGACTGTTAGACCTGGGGAGTGACGACGCGGAGACGGAGGTAGATCACCATGAGGACGATGATGAGATGACAAGGAGGCTGGCGCAGGGGGACCACACTGAGGCTCGGACCGGGAGCCTGTGGAGCAGGTGGCAAAAACATTTTTGGGCTCTGTTTGAGGATCCCTACTCCTCCAAATATGCAAGGGTGAGTTCTGCCATTATAATGTGACACTGGTAACGGTGGAAACACAGCTGAGTGTGGTTTGGTATCAGTTAGGCTTCAGTGCATTGATAACATGGTCCATCCTTTGCGCAGTGACTTATAGTTGTAATGGCAGATGTCTGTCAGCAGTTTCTGTTTTCACTGTGAAAGCTGTCTCCACGAACGGGCATTATAGTTTTATTGAAACATGTGCCAATCCTATTTTCCTTTATGATTTATCCAAATCTGATCCATTGCCATTGTAAGCTCACACATACCACAAACTTACTTCTAGGTTTTACTGCTTTTAAATTATGAATGAAGTTGTGCACACATCTGCATCTTTTGTTTAAGGGAGACAAGGATTGATGGATGTGGGAGGTTTTCATGACCTTGAAATGGCTCTCCCAGGGGTTTCTTACATTGCCTGGACCATATATGACACTATATAGAAGGGAACAGGAGGAGGGAGGAGGAGGCTCCACCAAAACCTCATCTGTCTAAATCATTCCAATGCAAATTACCACGCTTCATCCTTATCTACTTCAAGACAAGCACAATCCCTCATGTTTTGTATTGATGTTTCCAGGGCACTGGCAGGGTTTAGTTAAATGGGGCATACGAGAGGAGAGCCAGTCTTTGCCACCACCTCTGTGACTAAGCAGGTATATTTGTAAGAGGTGTCCTTTTTGGTCTTGTTGTGGGAAAGTTTCCATTTGGATCCTCTCTATAATGAAGATGAACTGACCAATGCTGCCCACAAGTGTGGCAATGCTCCGTGCTGCTTTAACAGCTGTAGGCCTGTCGATGTTAGTCGTAAGGCACATAAACAGTTGATATTTAAACATTTGCTTTTTATTTGTCTAGTGTGAAAACTTCCAAAGCTAAAAATAACAATAATAAAGCCATGGCAGAGAATAGACAGACACTGCTCCACTAAGACTGGCAGGAAGATTAATTAGAAGTGAGCCTCCCAGTTAATTACTGACTCTATTCACGGTGGATACATCAGTGGAAAAACCCTTGTCACTGCATATCACTCGTGTGGGCTATGCCAGCAACAGTGAGAATTAGCCAATAAGACGCCACACATTATCCGCCCTCAGCCTCCCGTGAAGGCTACACTCTTCTTATCTGTCACAGAAACGCATAATTTAAACCCTGGTTCAACGAGATGCCAGTTTTACAGTTGTTTAGAACAATGGAAAGGGGGCTGGGACCATGAAGTCATCCCAATTCTTTCAGGTGCTTCATGGGGTCGCTAGTTCACTAAAGCAATGATCTGAATCCCAGTGTGCTGCGATTTGCATATTGATTTGGCATCAGCTTCCAACCAAATAATGCCCTTCTTGAAGTAGGCTTTATTATTTGTCCATTGTGACGGGCATTGTAAGTACAATTTAAATTTAAGGGACAATGTACTGAATGTAGAGAAACATTAAGCTCATGGAGAAATATGTACCAACACAATTCTGTAGCTTAGTAGCTGATTTACATCTGTTGTCCCTGGTTACAGCAAATATGTGCACATCTAAAAATATAGCCCCATTTCAATAGGGTTACTGCTGCAAAATGTTTGCCACTTTAAGTGCAGTGCTTATCTTATTGATTGGTGTAGGTTCTATACCAGATGCCTAACCGGATGCATCCCATTTACCCAGACTTTTTCATAACCTTTGTGTTAGTTGAATGTATTGTAAAGATTACATTTCCTGCAAGTCTTTCTAAAAAGTGAAATGTGTCATATTGGCCCAGTTACGCAGAATCAGCAAGAGAGTGGGCAGCCAAAAACAATAACATTACATAATACAATAACACTGACAAAACTGAATGACATAATACTGCAGTCATTTTTCAATTGTGCTTTAAATCAAGAGATCAAATGATTTGGAAATGTTGCAAAATCCTCACGCCTTAACATGATCTGTGTCTCTGTGGATCAGTGGACAAACAGGGATGGGAAGCAGATGCTGCTGAGCCCTCTGTGATTTGCTCGACAAAATGCAATGAATAGTCAGAGATGAGATGTTGATGATAACAGCCTGTTTTTCTATGGCTGCGCTATATATAAAAAAGGGGTATTCAATGAATTATCGTATTATTATAATTATAAATTGACACAACATACTCCTTATAATTAAAACAAAATTACGTCAAAATCAAAACCAAACTTTTTCAATAAATAATTTATGATGCACTTACTTATGATTTGTATTTGTATCTATTTTTTAATAGCCTGGTATTAGGAGGAACTTAGCATGGAACCAAACAGGGCCTTGCTTGTAAATGAGAATTAATTCTCAAACCATTTTATGTGGTTGAATGCATTTAAAATATAATAATAATAATAATAATAATAATAATAATAATAATAATAATAATAATAATAATAATAATAATAATAATAATAATAATAATAATAGTGTAATAACATGGTAATTATAGTCATTACATGGAAACAGGACATACATGTAATTTATTTCTTGGAAATATGATTAATCATAAATATAACTCTAAACCAGTAGAAACACGTAGAAACATGGCTTGTATTTACTTATAATGGATATTGTTATGATGCCGTGTCCATCCTATTGCCACTTGCCAGTGTGTTTATTGTGCTGTAAAGTAAGGTGTGAATATTTTAGACTCTGTAAGGCAAAATGAATTCAATTCGAGTCAAATGAAACACCTATTCAAAATACAGCAATATTTTGGTATCTTGGCAATAATGTGAATGTTGTGTCAGCTAATGTTGCAACAACAAAATTACTACTGACTCAGACCAAAGCAAGTCTCCTATATTCTCAATGGTAAGATCTCTCCTGCCTGGGCACGTCTCTGCTTCATGTTGTCATTAGTGCTTCTAGCAGCTCAACAAGGAGCACTGCACAGCAACACTTTCGCTTAAAGACATCTTCATGCATGAGCACACTGATATCGATCCATCTTTTGTGAATCATAGGATGATTAAGTAACTCTCTGCTCGGCTTATTCTTGTCTGCCATTCTGTGCTACTGACCCACTGAAGAAACATTGTTTTTCCTACTCCCTTAAAATACTATGTCTCAATCCATACAGTATACTACATGATCATAGTAAAATCAATGACCATCATAGCATACCGTATCTGTTACATGTTGCACACATCAGAAATATCATACTTTATTGTGATGAAATCGGATCGTGTAATCAATACGTAATGAGAGCTAAAGTAGTGTTGGGAAATATAGATTTCTGTGGGAGACTGAGCTTGATTTGATTCCCATGAGCTGATCATTTGTCGCATTGACCTTGTGCAGCAAAACCTATGGTGTGATCAAGCTGAAGGGAAGAGCCCTGGCTAATTGTAGCCATTGGGGGGTGGACACTAGTGTTGCATGGAGCTTACCACTGGAATTGCCATGACCTTGGCACAGAGCTTCGGCACCATTGATTGGGCATTTTTTACAATGACATTTTTGAACTAAGATGCGAGGAGAGTCTGAAAGCCACGGCTTGAATGGTGTGTTTTTATGTGATCTTATAATTGTCTAGGCAAAAGCTCTGATGCCTTTGTGCATACTGTGCATCTTTGTTAGATTAGTCCTCAATTTAGTCATGTTGTGAGCATCGTTTAGTCCAGGCCTTATTTTTATTTTCTTGTCCAGTTGTTATCTTGGTAATGCTCCCCTTTAGGTAAAACTCCTGCTGTAGATGAAACGGGATAGCCATCTATATTTTTCTGTAATTGTAAACTTTGAGATCCGCTGTCACTAGATCTGATACAGTCTCAGATCAAAGATTGACTTGCATTGTTCCCTCATAAAAATGGTGCAATTACATTCTGTGCGTTCTTGTTCTCTTTCTCCTCTGCTCTCCTCCCTCCCCTTCTGTCTCTCGGCTTTTGTTCTGCACCCTGTTATTTTCCTGCTCAGTGGGTGGCTCTGGCCTCGCTCTTCTTCATCCTGGTCTCCATCACGACCTTCTGCCTGGAGACGCACGAAGCCTTCAACCCCATCATTAACCGCACGGAGATTGAGCTGGTGGACAACTTCACCGTGGAGCGCATCTACCAAGAGACGGAGACTGCCGCCTACCTCACCTACATCGAAGGCGTGTGCGTGATTTGGTTCACCTTTGAGTTCCTTATGCGAATAACTTTTTGCCCCAACAAACTAGACTTCATCAGAAATGCCCTCAACATCATCGACTTCGTGGCCATCCTTCCTTTCTACCTTGAGGTGGGGCTAAGCGGGCTCTCCTCAAAGGCGGCTAAGGATGTGCTCGGTTTCCTAAGGGTGGTGCGCTTTGTCCGAATCCTCCGTATCTTCAAGCTGACCCGTCACTTTGTGGGCCTCAGGGTTTTGGGACACACGTTACGAGCCAGTACCAACGAGTTTCTGCTTCTCATCATCTTCTTGGCACTCGGAGTGCTCATTTTCGCCACTATGATTTATTACGCCGAACGGATCGGAGCCAATCCCAACGACCCACGAGCCAGTGAGCACACGCACTTCAAGAACATCCCCATCGGGTTCTGGTGGGCTGTGGTAACCATGACGACCCTGGGCTATGGAGACATGTACCCTCAGACGACTTCGGGAATGCTGGTCGGAGCCCTGTGCGCCCTGGCCGGAGTGCTGACCATCGCGATGCCTGTCCCTGTGATCGTCAACAACTTTGGAATGTATTACTCCCTGGCCATGGCGAAACAGAAACTACCAAAGAAAAACAAGAGGCACATACCGCGACCACCGCACCTCGGCTCTCCCAACTACTGCAAGACAAGCATCAGCTCGCAACACCCCAGCCCCGTGGTGGTCCATGATGACGTGTTCGAGATCAAGTTTCAAGGTAAGACACTGCATTTGCAATTCGGTAAAGTAAAAGCACATCAATCAGAAATTGATGTGTCTGTTTTCGTATGTGTGGGGGATCTTTCTCTGTGATCCCTGAGAAATCTATACATTTAGTGCTGGAATACATATTTAAGTGGGGAAAGGAGAAAGAGAGCTGTGGGCAAACTATGAGTAATCAGACTATTGATTTTATATTTGTTTCTTAACGCTTTCATTCACTCCTCTCTTCAGTCTGCTATCATGTAGCGGTGATATTGAAGAGGTGGACTCACTTCATTTGGTACCAATACAAAAAACACATCTGTTTATTTGTAATATTGTGGAAAATTTAATTTACTGTAATTCCACTTTCATCTAAAAAGTACAACATATGCAATATGATAGGCTGATAGCTAGGGGGCATAATAAATGATCAGTCTGTTCTAATATATCAAATATTCACTTTGGTTTTCTAACTGACTTACAGTGCAGGATTATTGAGTGCCCACTTACCAGACAGTTGGTGTCTTACTCCCCCTGCTTGTGAAAGGAGGGGCTTCGCTTCCTGCATCCAAAAGCGGCCGTTGAATCTGTCAAAAGAAAACAAACACCTCACAGTAACTGCAAACTGTAAACGTGATTTCTTCAGCATTTATACATTTCACCGATTTGAATGGACTTACGGCACAGTATTCAGATGTATTGATATGTTTTAGCTGAGTCAGTGGTAGATGCAAAAAAGATACTGCTTTAATCACAAAAGTTGACATCGGTTAATATTTCTGCTTGAGTTGTTCCCATCTCCAAATGTAAAAATAGTCCATATTGAAGCACTTTATGTGTCATGTTTTATTTTCAGACTCAAAGCTAAATGGCGAGGCGGCCAATGCGGCTCTGGCTAACGAAGACTGCCCTCACATAGACCAGGCTATCTCTCCCGAGGAAATCTTTAGCCCCAGTGAAAGAGAGCGTCCCTGCTTCCTGGTGACCACTGCCGAGCGCCCCAACCACACAGGGGGCAGAGTGCGCAGGGGTACGTACAGCAACAGCCAATCACAGGCCGCTGTAAGACACTGACACCTGACAGAGTCTAGACAGGCTGCTTTCTGCTTTGCTGAGTACACAAACAATTAGTTAAAGCGGGACACTATAGGTTAAAACATGAGTTTATTTACTTCAATTCAGTATGCCTGCAGTATGTAAGCTATCAGAAAATGTTCATGTGCATTGTATGGATTAAAAATGGCGACTCTTTCCAGCCTAAATATTACATTCAGAGGACGTTTTGTCCCAGGAGTTATTTCAACTTCAGTAGCACATGCAAAGCCCAAATTGTTAAGTAATATAATTGTTCATCTATTTCTTTAGCAGTATTTATTCATTCATGCTTTTTGTGAAACATAATTGAATGCTATTTCATGTAAGACTATAAGAAACTAAATGTTTTTTCCTCCAAAGGTAAATTATGGGGTCAACAGGCCGTGAATGCACAACCTAAATTTAAAAAATACTTATCTAAATATAAAGTCAGGATTAAACACTACAGACACTACACTGCCCTGTAGTGTCTCGCTTTAAAAACACAGGGGGGAAAAAATAAACCTCCTTATGAGCTTCACACAGCTGCTGACTGTAAATACTCCACTTCACTTGTTAAGGCCAAGCACAATCACTACTGTCAATAATTAATGTCCACATTGACATAATCTATTTTTTGATACCATGCATAATGTATACACACATTTATTTACCAGTAAGAAAGCTATTTTCAAGATTTATAAAGAAGAAATAGAGAATGTGTTGTCTTACATGCCTAAGAGTATTTATGTGCTATTCGTGTAACTTGTATATGTGTTTTTAATGATAACGTTTACTGTCTGGAATCTAAGGAGTACATTGACCATAATGGTGCATGAAGTGTCTTGCTGAAGGGTGCTATTCGTATGGTGAAGGAGCACAACACCAATAGAGTAAGGCCAATATTTTGAGATACAAATGTATTAGTTAAATATTTGATACATTTTAAAGTACATAGAAGAATGTGATAGAAAACATAATCTCTACTTTTGTAATAGGTCACTCAGAGGGTCTAGAGCTGTGGTACACATGCAGCCAGCACAAGTTTACGTTCAGTAGCTTTTGAATGTAAATGTTTTTGTGTCTGCCTTGTTAAGCTTTTCTATTGTGAACTCAAGTTCTGTACATATACTTAGTCTTTGTACTTGTACGCACACACCCCTCCCAAAAAAAGAAGAAACAATTATGTAACTGTCTTTTATCGAGTTCTTTGTTATGATATAATCTCACAAACCTCTCCTCAGGCCAGTTCAAATATTTGCCTGTATTTACCTGACTTATTTGGGCCTTTTATATGAACAACAGTATATTACTAATTTACTAGAGAAGAGCCAAAAGCATAATAAGGGAGCAGCCAACAGCCCACAGCCAAAGCTGGGTACACATTCCGCCTCTGGTGCCTACCTTTTCCAGTCTTTACAGTGTTTTACTCCAAACCATTCCAGTACCACCCGCTGCATGCTGTTGTACTCCTGATGCACTCAATGCATGGAGAATATTAATTGTCTCAAGTTTGTGTTGACCTGTTTCTTTGGAGACAAAAACAAGAAAGCAACAGGTAGAGTATTTATTAGTGAGGATTGGAACACCAAAAGTCGTGTGTCATGATTCAGTGCTGCAGTGTACTCAAATATACTCAGAACGTTCTCTGTTTTTCAACTGAAGGTTATGAAAAGCCTTGGAGCCTTAACAGCATGTCTGGCATGAGCGGGGATGCCTCTGGAGTGTCCTCAGTGTCCGCCCTGCCCTGCAGCCCACCCTGTCTAATGCAGCACTCACATTCTCCCATCCCATCCATTATGTAGCATGGTTGAGTAGCAGGCACAATGCCATTGGAAGGCCCGTCCACACCTTCTATCTTTTCTGTAAAATTTTATTTTACACTTTGCCTTTGCTCCTGCTTTTCATTTAACTCGTTATTTTTCTGAGAAAGAAAACTGTATCTTATCTGTGCTAATACTTCCCAAGAGTTCACCTTGGGTGTCATCATATCCTAGTCTCTACACATTGGCACAGCCACTCTTGCATGGGTCACCTCAGCTGCCGACAAAGCACTCTTCTATATCTACCACAGGCTCAACCACTCTTCCTGTGTTAACGTCATTGCCTGTTGCTCTGTTGCTTTTGATCTCATGTATTTTCTGCTAATGACTCTATTTCATCTGCTTTCTTACTATTATGTAAAAGTTTTTTTTTCTTCATACAATGTATACGATGCCCTATACTGGACATAAATGATACATGGCTTATACATATCCAAAACGTACCATTGCAAGCTGTTAAGGGAACTCCTCTTTAAGTGCTTTGTATGTTGCAAAGTAGAGACGTTGTGATCTCAAGTGCAATCCAGACTCTGCTGTCTGAGTGGTCATTAAAGCTGAACTTGACGTTCACAATGTCCAATGCAATATGGAGATGATGACAATTCCTATGAAACTAGTGATGCTACATGTCAGAAGAACTAAAACTGTTCATTTGCATGAACTGCATGAAATATTCTGTTCAAACTGTATCACAGTAACTTTTCAGAGAACTATTTTCTTTCAAAAGCCTGAGAGCTTTGTCATTTTATGCATTTTGAGACAGCTTTACAAGAGACTCAGTCATAGCAAAGATTTTTATGTAGCCACCATTCTTTGCCTTTCCCCAAAAATCATAAGATTTATTTTCTTGCATTTGTTTGATTGGGGTCTCCAGCTAAAATAAACTGACTTGAAATCCTGTTATAAAGCCAACAAATGCTGTTATGAGCATATCTTTTATATCCACATTTATTAGAAGTAGTTACCATGTGGGACCGTCTGCTGCTGCGCAGAACTCATTAATTATGAAATAACTGTGCCTTCATACCTGGTGAGGCTAAGTAAAAGTGCATTTTAAATTTTTTCAGAAAGTGCTCCGTGTGTAGCATCAGTACACGTTATACCATGCTCATAACAGTGTAAAGAAAGCTTTATTTTCTAGGTGCACCTTTGGCACCAGTATGTATCATGCCCTAAGATTATTATTGTTGCACCATAGAAAACATGTATTATCAGATACTGTAATTACACTTATTATAGTCTCCTCAATGATATTATATGATAAAGCACAACCTTTTTTATCATAGGGGACTCATAGCCAAACGGCTAGAGCCTGAAATATTAAAAAAGATCCAGTCAGCCACAATCATAATGACGAACACAGTTTGTCTATTGATCCAAGCACCAGTGCCGTCACTGTTACTGTAACTATTGATACTCTCCCTATAATATGCACAAGGTTTCAGGGCACTTTAAGAAATTCTAAGTTAACTATAGAAAATTTAGATTAGAAGTATAACAGCTTATTAGTTTTGTTTTTATTATTGTGACTGAGCATACGTTTTACATTTCTAGGTCATGTCTTCTGTGGTAAATGGACAATATACATGAGAAAAAAAATATTGTGAAAAGATTTAATGTTGACGACATGCAGATGAAAATGCTCATGCAATTCAAAGTGGAAAAAAAAACATTATGGGAATGTGGGACTACTTGGGGAAAGGTAAATGCATGTAATTTACATTTATGCAACCGAAAAGTATTCGAATAAAATATGTAAATAAAAAGTCCTTGCATGAAATAAATTTTGTACACAATGATTGTTTAGACTCTGTTTTTATTCCACAACACATGCATACATGTACCTTTATGTTTTTGTTTTCATAATAGCCTTTGGCTAGTGCATTTAACAGCCGAGACCTTCAGTCTCCCTATTTTTGGGTTAAAATGACACAAGGAAGAGTATCCCAGGTGACTGTGAGAGCATGAATAACATAAACGCATGACAATGACCGAACATCAACCTGTAAGATGCAGCATGATTTGGGCATGATTATTAACCAACTCCAGTCCAATCAAAATGATCTTTGTCTGGTGCCTTGGCTAAAGCATGGGAAGTACATGGTAAACTTGGTGTTTACCATGAAGACTAACGGAGCACATTTTCTTTACTGTTCAGCTCGATCATTACACCTCTACTTGTGCCTCAGAGGTAGCCATCACTCCATCTCTCCCACCATTCCAACATAATTTGTGTAATAATTTTTTGTATTATTGTTTTTATGTTTATAGAGACCCAGCGACAGCAGCGGAGCAGACAACCAACAGAATCAGTTTGTGTTATGAACCATGGTGTACCAACCACTATGTGTATGACCCATAATGGCCCATCTCCCACTTGATAGCGCTGTAGCATTGTTCTTTCTGTGTATTACTTAGTATTTTTAAATGGGTGTGACAGTGACAACCTGTACATCACAAACTCAGCATAGATGTAGCACTGAGAGTTTTGTTGTCAAGCCTTATGTAGCTCAGTATCTGTGATGGTTACTGTGTTGTATTTTGTGTGCCTATTTTTGGTGTGTGCCAGTGCTGTAAATACGCTTTTGTGTGCTAAAGTGTGTACTACTGTTTGAGTGATCATCCAATATTTGTGTGCTTTTCTGTTAAAAAAAATGTTGCTCCGATTTAACTACCCTTTCAGGCAAAAACCTGTCACTTGTCATGTTCTCCAAACGCAGCAGATGAAAACCAACAGTAACTTGCACTGTCATGATCACATATTTGTATACTAAGTCAATAGACATTTGCACTATTTTACACCAGTGGACTTTTAACATTCCTTTGGTATGTTTCAGACATCAACAAGATATCCACTGAACGATCATGCACCATCTAGGATTTAAATGGTGCATTTAAGGGGTATTTGTTGTTAGACAAATCTTATTTAAGCACTTGATATTCAACATTCTTTGAATATTGACATATCTAATAATACTGCTATACCATTGTTGCTTAGTAATGCATTTCAATAGACAATCATTTAGAAACAGGAACATTTATCCTTTTTAATAGCCAATTCCTATTTTAGTATGCATTAACTTAACATTGCCAAAACATCACAAATGATACTGGAAAAGTGCCTATGTTAAATGTTAACATAAAAATATTTATTTTCAATTATATTGGTGCAACCATCAAAAACTCAGTTATGAACAGTAACAGCTCAGTGGCAGTAAAACACTCATCAGCAGCAACTAGGGTCCACCAAGATTACAAGGACTACCTTTAGAAAACACGTACAAGATCATTCTGTGGAAAATATAAAAGGGACCAACTTTTTCCATACAACTGCAAACTCACTGCCAACGCTCTGAGAACTGATCAGGTACAACAAGCGCTGAGCATAAGGAGAGGCATAGGACACTGGCTGGGTTCAAAAACACAACAAAGAGGCAACTCCTGTGTGCCGTTTAGTGAGACTTCAGATTGTGGTGGTCACCGTGCATTTTGTGGTTACCGTAGTAATCCTAATAAGGTGTTGAGTGATCGTTTTGATTGGTTTATTGTTTAGGGATTTATTTTGTGTGTCTATTTTAATACAGTGCAGGCTTGTACAGTAAATAGTGATCAAATAAAAGAAAAACACAAAAATGATACTTTTTCAGCACGTGTCAATTTTCTTTTTTACATACCTAAATATTAAATTTAAATACTGTACTTTAACTCTTTCTAATATTTAAATCCTTGACCATGTCCTGCCCCTGGGCCTGCAGCGGATTCCAAGGTGCTGCACTGCGGACACCAACTGCTTATAAATATTTAGAGTAGGTCAAAAGCTCAAGATGAATCTTTCCCAAGAGGGATTACTCATGTATGGTAGCGTGACAAATAAGACAAAGAGAAGGTCAAATGATCGACAAAAATTAGAACAGGAAAGTAGGAAAGTTAAATCATACCTAAGCAGCAAATCATTACTGACATTAAATGAAAAGCCTTTATCCTGCGTTTCATTTTAGTAACGCGATTGACAGCCTCCTGACATTCAAGATCACAGTCATAAAAGTGCTGACATGTGAAGATGAAGCTATTGCACGAGTCAGGCCCATACCTCAATGCGCCAGAACCGTTTCATTACAAAAGCAGGTGCCCTATACCATATATGGCTATAGGCGCAGCAGCCACATCCAGCAAACCCGTCAATCCCAATCATGTCTATCAAGATGACAGACCAGTAGAAAAATGATGGCTTCAATTCAAAGAAAGCATATTTCAGCTTGTGGCCATCCACTTGACAGTATTTATGTCAAATGTGGGCTCATGTGTGACCTTTGGAAAAGGTTCAAATCGCCCCTAACAGGAGGTGAAAGTTGTCTTAAAATGTTTGTTTGATACAAGGCACATCTTTGGTGAAACTTGGAACTCTGATAGTTCGATGTTACTTGGGTGGAGTTGTCGCAGTGCACACTGCCATGGAGTGTCCAGCTCCACAGCCAATCAGGAGCGGTTTGAGACGTGGAATAAGACTTGGCTCGAGGATGTCAGTGTGCGACCCATCTCCGCACATTCCATGTTCGTTCCAGCCCCATGAGAGAAGACAGCTCCCTGTAAAAGCAGAGGTCATGGGTCAGTGGAGCTGAGACAGTAGACAGGGCGCTGCAACACTAACGCGGGAGCTAAAATTAGCACCCTGCGGAAATAGCCCACACACAATCACAGACATCCCCACAGACAGTGGCCCATAACAAAGCCTCCCTGCTCCTCACAGCTGGAGCTTGTGGTGGGTGTGGTCGGGTCTGCATCACCACTGAAACACGTGCCATGGCAACACGGTTACCTAATAGGATCCACTGCCATGGCAACAGAGGTGCGCTTGCTTTCTCAAGGGTAACACATCTTTAAGCGTTTCCCAGCCTGCAGCTGTGTCCGTTACATTCTTCGCATTATTTCATCAAGGTAATTCTTTGTCTTTCTGTGGATTAATGGCCCTTCTCTTTGGTTTGCTCTAAAATCTGGCAAATTTATCTGGCAAAACCTTGATGGCTTTTCAAGTTGCCTTATGATAACCCTAAATCAGAAACTTCTATTGGCTTGTGTCTTACTTGTCAAACACATAAACATTGTTTTTTTATGTTATGTGTGATTAAGAGATGTTCATTTCTTTGTCTCATGGGTGAAAAAGGCTTCTGTTGGTACTCTGCTTAATTCATGGACTCAGTGGCTACAGCACCAGTGTTTCCATGGCAACAAAGTGCCAGCACAGTATTGTGCATAACAAAAGGATAAAATCAAGGCGCTCAATCCAAAAGCCATTTCCTTGCAAACAAATCTCATCACTGGGTTTCTCTTTCAACTGTAAAAAACCTATTAACAGCAATACAATGGGACCAATTGGTTGTGATGTTTGCGTTTCAAGAACAGTGTAGTGGGTTCTGATCCACCATGCCACTAAAAGATAAAAATCCCAGCAGGTGCCTCAGCATCAACAGGCAATGTGCCATCACTGATGGTTACTGATGAGATTAATACAAATAAGCAAAGGAGGCAGCAGATATCATAAGCAGCATGCAATGCTCTCAGTTCTTTTCTGCCTGACCTACTTCAGCACCAGAAATAGCAGCACTCAGGTCTCTGCTTCCAATCTCATTTTGCCATTTTATTTCTGCTAAAGATGTACTTGCCATACCCATTATATACAGCAGGGGTCACAAATTAAATTTCACTAAGGTCCAAACTTGTAAGCCTTTATGAAAATAATGCAATTTATTTATTTTTTTTACTAAAAAATATATTTTGGCTCCTACATAACAGAATGCATATAGCCTATAATGCAGGCTTCTGTGTACATAATATAGGCCCCAGGTTTAGGTTTAGGCCAGGTTTAGGCATGCTCGCTGCCGATTGGAAAACATTATGACCACGCGTGCATATGGCTGTCCTCAATTTTAAAACTTTAACCCGCCATATTTCACTCATTCTGCGGCTGTTTCTAAAAAAAAAAGTGTCAAGGAGCTCAGGGGCAGCACTTTTCTGTGTTCATCTGGGCTGTAGTTATACCACTCTGCAGCGATGTGAGAGGGAGAGACAGAGATAGCAGACGCAGCCGTTCGTCTGAGGGGATTCAAAGTTCGGATCCATGGTTTGGGTCCAGATAGGTTGGCCCGGATCCGGACTGAAGTCGGCCATTTAAAAGGAATATGTAAAATAAACATACAAATACTGTCTAATATTAGATTTTAAATATACATACTGTATTTAAAGCTACACCTGAAAGCACTGGAGCGGCTGGTCCTGCAGATCATGCGACCCGAAGTGGAGACAGCGAGGGACCCCCTTCAATTCACCTACCAGGAGAAGGTGTAGGTTGAGGACACAGTCCTCTATCTTCTACACCACGCCCTCACATCCCTGGATGTGGGGGGGTGCATTGTGAGGATGCTATTCTTCGACTTCTCCAGTGCTTTTAATATAACCCATCCCAACATTCTCCAGGAGAAACTCCCCATCATGGCTGTGGAGCCTCACCTCGTGAGCTGGGTCTCAACTATTTGACCAACAGGCCACAGTTTGTTCGGGCGGGGGGCTGTAGGTCCTCAACATTGACCTGCAGCACAGGAGCGCCTCAAGGCACTGTGCTCTCGCCCCTCCTCTTCACCCTCTACACTGAAGACTTCCGTTAGAACTCCGATACATGCCACATGAAGAAGTTCTCTGATGACACTGCAATCGTGGCATGTATCAGGGAGGGTGAAGAGGGTGAGTACACAGTCCTGGTGGAGGCCTTTGTGGAGTGTAGTCCATGGAACAAGCTTTTGCTGAACTCAACCAAAACCAAGCCCGTCTCTGCAGCCCATCAACATCAAGGGAACGGAAGTAGAAGTGGTTTCCACCTATAAGTACCTGCAGTTGGACAACAAGCTGAGCTGGGCAGTGAACATGGATAATGTGTACAAGAAGGGGCGGAGTAGGATGTACTTTCTTAGACGGCTGGCCTCATTCAGGGTCTGTTCTACGTTATTGTACACATTTTATCAGTCCATTGTGTCCAGCGTCCTTTTTATGCTGTTGTTTGTTTGAGGGCAGAGCAAGGAAAAAGGACACGCAGAGGCTGAACCGGCTCATTAAAAAGGCGGGTTCGGTGGTTGGAATGGGCCTGGACTCAGTGGAGAAGGTGGTGGAGCAGAGGATGCTCTCCAAGATCAGGACGATCCTGTCCAATCAGAGCCACCCCCTTAACTTTGTCTTCTCCCGCCAGAGAAGCACCACTAGCTCCAGACTCCTCTCTCTAAGATGCTCCAAGCACAGATTGAAGAACTCTTTTGTCCCTCATGCCATCAGGCTTTATAACAGAGCCACTTCAGGGAGGAGCAGAGGAGGAGGAGACAGGGAAATGTCTTGAACATTGTCTTGCAGTGCCTTAACTTCTCTTTCTTATGTATTTATTGCTTTTTTATGTGGTTTTTAACTTCTTAATTCTGCATATCCTGCTCTATTTGTGTGAATGTGAGCAAGAGACTAATTTTACCCAATAAATAGAATTGAAATACACGCATTTATTTTATGACAGATATTTTCACCTTTGAAAAATACCTCATAAATGTACAAACAAACATGTGCTTTGGCTGTGAGCGGCTCACCTCTCCTAATGTAAGACATGACTGTAACTTTACAGGGAGCGGGTATGTCTACAGCTCATCTCCATGGAGATGTCGACTAAAGTCAGTAGAATTTGAGATTTAAATAAGTTAATAGGTTCTCATCCAAATCCATTCTTTAATTACCCACTGCATTTTCTGTGTCGAGCCGGTCATCAGGAACATGTTTTGTACTGATAGCAACAGTGTAGTTCAAAATGTGATGCAGTGTGGAAAACGCCCAATTTCAATGCACATTGTTCAAATGGATCACATGTTTACTGTGTACACAGGTGCAAGATCCATGCATACTGTTATCTGGATAAAGAGAGGATGCTCTTCAAACATTCAACAGGACAAACATGTCTGTGTGGGGTTTATTCAGCTCTTTTACAGCCCTGCTCAGATAATTGCTTCTGTCAATGATACCCATATGTAATTACATCCTGTTGCAAAGACCAGAGAGAGAAATGAGCTGACCTCAGAAATCCTCTGCATTAACAGAATTCATATTTGCGTTAATATCTATAGTTCAGATGAAGTGCATTTCAAACTAAATTTAACCTGGATTAAGTGTCACCTAAACCTATGGCAGACTCTTTACTTTGATTATACCAAATTTAACTCTGATTATTGATATACTCACCAACAAGTGCAAGGTTATGTTCAGATCCACAGGCAACCTGGAAGACAAAACGAGTACCATTATGTTAAAATAAAATAAGATGAGAATCATTATCACAAAATATAAATAGCCTTGTGGCTTAGATGTTTACATTTACACAAAAATAACCGTCTTGGATAAGAAAATTAAAAGTGATGGAATTGAGTGGATTTCTGAAAAACGCCTACATTCAACTTTTGTCCCATTTCCAGTGTTTACCTTTTTTAAACTGTCAGTTACAGTTTATTTATTTTTGTTTTAATCAAAAACACAGATTGTTCCATTGTCAATCTTATTTCAAGTTAGTCCAAACCCTAATCATTTTTTACATGGTGCGACAAGCAGACATGCAGTTGGCATGATCCAAGTTTGAAGGAAAAATTAACTTCTTCTTTATGGACTAAAATTTCCAACCATATAGCTGCCATTTACTATAGGTTAACTGCTGCTGTCCTGCACTACTCAGATAATTGCCCTTAAGGGAAGAGATGCCTCTGCCTTCACCAAACGTAAGTGGTTGTTTCCCCTGTGAATTATAATGGTAGGGACATTATGTTTTGCTTAAGAGATATAGTGATGGAAACCTATAGCAATCCTCTCACAGTGCCCTCTCTCTCTTTATAGACGCTCAGTGCAGTCTGATTAATCACTTGTGGAAAGGTGCCTCCCTCTGCTGGCTATTACATGTACAACAACAATACTAGAACGACCCATTGCCATATATCATGATTACTGCCCACATCCATCTACCAGACAGCTTTAGTAAGACTTGTCACATTCCCAAAGTGTTATTATGTCAGATGAACAGCTATTGAAAGGTCATACCTGTGTAGCCCCACTAAGGACTTTGACCTCTGCAGGGAGGCAGGCCTCCTGATAGCCACCTTCTGTTACAGGATCATGTGACAACAGTTCTGAGTTCTGATTGGCTGAAATCCCACGGCCCAGCTGTCCATAATTTCCTCTGCCCCATGTGAACACTTTCCCAGACTCTGAAAAAGCATTAGTTATTTTTAAGCACTCACTGTTGTTGCACACCAATTCCTGCTGAGGTGTTAACTGTATCACCTGTTTGCACCACAGTATGTGTCCAACCACTCCACACATTTGTTATTTTCTCTCCACCAAGAAGACAACGCTTCAGGGAAATGGGTGAGGGCACAAATGGCTCTGAGGATATTAGCTGACCATGCTTGTTGCCACCCCACATAAACAAATCACCATTTTCTACAACAACAAAAAACAACAACATAATCCACATGACACAGTTGTACACAGATTGGTACAGGTTGAAGGATTGACGGAGGCTCAAAATAACGCTAAAGTCTATTTATTGAAAAGATGCCATACCTGTGAGATACAAACAATGTGCTGATCCTGCAGCCACCAAACATGGTACTTTCTCTTCCAAACCTAAAACATTGAGTATGTGTTTTTCAAACTAATGCAGTTTTCTCAACAAGTCTGACTATTCTTACCTGGCACTAGACATGGGACTTTGCTGCTGAGATGAGATGGAACAGTGCCGACAGTGAAACATTTTCTGGCATGACTCAAAAGACCAGTTCCCCACTGATAAACAAAACCAGGTGCTGTAAGACAAGATAAGACAATTGTGTTTGATTTCAAGTGCCATTGTCAAAAGCATGCGCACAGACAGGTGAATAGTATACAGACCTGTTACAGCAAGTGAGTGTCTAAGTCCAGCTGCTACACTCACTACTGGTTCCTTTATACCCTGGCAAGCAGAACATTATATCAGCAACTGATCATTTTGCATCACAGGCATAGGATCTACTAGTATCATACCATTACTACTAATACAGCTCTTGTTCTTACCTCTACGATGAGCCAACTGGATGAATGTTGGACGGTTTCTCCAACGCCTAGCTGTCCAAATGAGTTGGATCCACATGCCAGTATGTGACCATTGTCTTGCTCACATAAAAAAAAAAATGTCAGAAGGCGTAACACTACAGCTTTTAAAAGGTCCATTACCCAATTGTTTTTTTAGTAGTGGAATAATTTGTTTTCTCCTTCAGTATATTGTATATATTATATTTATACATTTTCATATTGATAGAGGGCTAGTTGTTGTTATTTACTTAAGAGTGACAGTATTGCTCCCTGAAAGTTGTGAAAGAGGCTTATAATCTCATTCAGGTGAAGAATTTAGATGCTTAAAAAGTTAGGACAGTTAAAGAGTTTACCAAGAACTAACGATATAAAATGCATGCGCTTTCGTTTTTTGTAAACAAAAACAATCAGGTACAGGGCCTTTAACATTTTATGGATCTACAAGCCAAGATTAAGGCTCCACAGCACATGGATGACTGAACAAGACTGTGTCATCAAAACCGCTCTGCATCCACCAATCCCCAGAGTATTGTCAGGGCACATTCCATTATAATAAACAAGAGATTTTAAAATCTAAAATACTAGGGCCATTGTCACATTACAGTATTTGAAATTATATTGTTTTAGATTAGCTACATTTCCTCACCCATGAGCTGCAGAAAAAGATGGTATGCAACATTTGTGGGATACAAACTCTGCTAGCAGGTCACAACAAAAATGTGGATTTTGGACTTAATTAATTTGTAATATTTCATCCAGAACTCTAGACTTCTTGACAACTGATCCATGTCCCAAAAGAAGTAAACAAAGAAAACAGAAGATTGGTAAATTATGCTACAATATGCGTTTTATAGCTGATAAATAACTCACCAGAAAGAACAAGTGTAAAATCCCACCCACAGGAGACAGCTCTGATTTTCTGCCTCAGACTGGGGCAGAGCTCAAGATTGTAGACGTCTGTGGTGTGGCCAAGACCAAGTTGTCCTTTGTTATTCTGTCCACATACAAACACGGCACCGTTATCTGATGAGAGCAATTATCACAAAATGATTCAAATGTTATAATAATATTAATAGAGGTTAATGAGTGTGATGAATAGTGCATAGCAACAGAATGTCAGATGGCCTTCGATCATGGCAACAGCATAACAACAGAACAAAATGAGAGGAAAGTCTGCATTGTTAATCTTTGATTTGCCACTAGCCTGTTCTGACAACAAAGAGACACAGAACACAAAATGGCTGCTGGCCTCCGTGGCCTCCGTTAACGTTTGTGTGTGTTCAGAGGCACTTGTTTTCATATGCAAGTTGTGTCTCCCTTGTTCCTTTTTTGTGTCAGTCATTTTCGTTTGAGGCCTGTATGTGACACCAGTTAGTTTTGCACACTTTTTTTGTTGTTGTCATAGTGTACGTTACATTTTGGTTTACCTTTTGTAGATACAGAAAAATGCCTTAGTTTGATCATTTATTTGTTTGTTACCCTTTGTTAAATTTGTCACAATAGTTATCCTCTATACCTGAGGCGACCACTATCTCAAGAGCCCCAAAACTAAAACATAAAGCATATGTAAGTGATGTAAGTGAGATGCTACAGTATTTATCTACATTTGAATCAGACTTAAAGCAGTGACAAATAGATTTCAAATTTTCTGAGTTAACATTTTCCAAACAACACTGAGCACCTATTCCATAATAATAGTCAATACAGTTTAAAAGACTGTTTATTAAATTTGTGCTTTTAATTCATTTAGTTTCATACAATCAATAAAAAAGATGAATGCTTTGTTGTTTGTGACTTTCTTTTGAAGTGGCTCTTTTGGCGTTAAAGGTTGCGGACCCCAGCTCTAATTTATCATGACAAAATCATTCAACCTAAATATAACTGGCCAGGCACATATATCAATATTGTCTTAAATTTAGATACATTTCTTTTATTGGCACATCATTGTCCTGTAAGAAACACTATGTTATAAAAACAAATAGTAGAGAATCAACTTCCACTTGCACCAGCAGAGGGAGCACATACGTTTTTTAGAGTAGAAGTTTCCACTAAGGCTAAGCAGTGTTTAAATCAGGTTCCACCTATTAGATTGGAAAACCTGATTCAGGGTCTTGCCAGATGCTCACCGGTGATCACGACCGAGTGCCCCCCTCCCCCGCTGAGTGAACGGGGCGCCCGGGCTTTGAGGACGGTAGTGTCTGCTGGCTGTGGCAGGGGCAGATCCTCTACATGACCCTGTCCCAGCTGACCGTAGCTGTTGGCGCCCTGTGAGAACAACAGCATCGGTACTTATGGTTTTCATCAAAACGATCTTCCAAGCCAAATCGGTGATGTCTATACAAATATCTTGTAACAGTGCTATTTTCATGTAGATTTAATTAGCCTATGCCGATCATGGTAATGCTAACCACTAACGATGCTAACGTCTTCATAGATATGCTAACACTTGGTAATTCAGGCATCCAAGCTGATCTCACATAATTCACTATTTGATGTATATTTCCAAACATCAATTCAAACAGAACCAGCGAAAGAAAACAAAATAAACTTACCCACGCATATAAACAAAACTTCACTTGAGAGCTGGTTGCCATGCCTGCCATGACATGAACGCTGATCTTACTTTACGACACTGTCGTGATTAAGACAATACGATCATGCTTAATATATAAGATTGTGCACATAGCCTGCAAGGAATCTGCGTTGTAGAAACAAAAGTAAACAAACCACAACCAAGTTCCATACTTTTTTTTTTATTAGACCAGAAGTCACAAAATAAAACACAAATTATATATTATGTATATGTAATATTATTTTTAACATTAGAACACAATCTAATGTCTAACTCTTTTTTTGCTGTAAAAAAAATATTAAATGTATACACACATACTTTGATGGATTAACCGATGGATATAGTACATGCCTTTGTTGAGTCATCAGCTCGCAACCAAAGTCTGGCGTTTCTTCTTTTTTTTTTCTTTTTTTTTGCACACAAAACAAACATCAAAGGAATAGCACAGGGTTAAATACGAATATTGCAACATCTGTTTAATTAATAACCAAAATAATTCACATATGCTTCATACAACAGTTGATGTATAAGGTGAGAATCACATTTTGAAACAGCAGTGATCAAAATAAAATCAATTGTTAACAACAACTGCTCTGGGGAATATTTATGGATGTGTTAAGGTTTGTGGCAAAGTATATTAATCTCAAAGCAGTGCACATTCTTTGTACTGACAAAGGGTGAGTGACATGAAGCATCTTACTGCAGGGTACAAGCACATTTACTATTGTACACGTTTTTTGGGAAGCTCTGTGCTAAACACTGGTCAGACCCCGAGCTGCTTGTTGAGGCGATTCAGGGCGTCTCCAACAATGTCGAGCTCGTGTCGAAGCTCCTCTACCACACTGTTGATGCTGGTGGTGTCTTTCAGCACATCCACACTCTGGGTGTAAGGGTTGTACCGCACAGAGAATGGTCGCTTTATGGTCTTTGCAAATTCCCTGTAATGAGATATGAAAAACTCTCCAGTGAAAAAGATCTCTAGTGAAAGTGAGGTTCTGTATCGTAGTTAGTAAAATGGAATTACCTCATCTTAACTTTGGCCTCTTCAAAGCTGTTTGACACAAAGTAAACTTCCTGAAAAGTTGTAATGATGCATTCTTGATTGCAAGTAACTTTGGGATCAAAAGGCATTATTCTTGCATTATCAGAAAGTGCATGCTGTGAAAGCCAAATGAAAAACAAAACAGTCAATTTAGTCATTTAGGTATTTGCAATGCTTTGTTATTGAAAAAAAAATCAGTCAAGCACGGCGTAAAAAGCAAACCTTGAGTTCACTGATGGACGACAGTAGACCTGCTCCATATGCTCTCAAGTGACCTTCTTGTTTGCATAGACCAAACTCCACCGTGAAGAAATAACACTGTCAATAGGAAAATATTAAGTGTACAGTTTTTAACAGTAAAATAATTCATAATAGTATTTACATGTATTACTTACAGTGGCCAATTTCTGAACTGATTCATCCGATGCTCCCAACGAAGCAAGGCCAATCTCTTGAGAAAACTGGGCAAAACTGGGCTCAGCCAGAAGTGGGACATGACCTAACAACTCATGGCATGTGTCCCTGAAAATACAAGAGAGAAAAAAGTTATCTCCCATTAATATACAAATCATACAAAAAGCTACTGGTACTTACGGCTCAGGAGTGTATAATGGATCCGAACTATGGCGTACATACTGAGTGCAATGAAACACACGGAAGGCTAAACCAGCAAGAAAGTCCCGAGGAGACAGATAACCTGCTACAGGCCTGATGGTGAATCCTGTACGCTCTGTAAACACGTTGAGATGAGAAATATGACCATTTCCAGTTACAAAAAATGTTGTTGAATTGCCTTTTTATTATATTATTTTTTTAGGTTACCTTTAAGAAACCGTGACACATCCTCCAGCTGAGGGATGTTGTCCTCTCGACATTCACAGTACTTGGACAGAAGTGGCAGGTTCTTTAAATATTCCCTACAGGCGTGAGTGGGGTACAACTTGTTTAGCTCTCTGTATACAACACCCCAGGTCTGGACCTCCTCCTCTGTGAATTCAATCCGAGGAATGGGATCCCCACTGCACAGAAGATGTTCACTTGTATGTTTATCTGAACATTGTAAATGAGACAACTGATGACAACTTACTGCTTGTATGACATAGCAAGGTCTGCAAAGTATTTCCTCCTCTTTCTGTAAACATTGTCCTTGAAACCCTGATAGAACAAACAAAACAAACAAAAAAACAAGTGTTATTATGTTGGATTCAAAATATCAGTAACATAATTAAAGTTTACGCACTGGATGGTCTGCGTCCAAGTCGGATCCATACATTAGGACTCTATTAGCACAATTGTCTAGGTCTGAAATTTTCTTCGGAAACCAGGGTACATTATAAGTATCTGAAAAATATACATTCATTTATATACACTATATAATATATGGTTAACATGTGAAGTAAGGTTAACATTGAGAATATACCCTCTTCAGGCAGGCATGAGTTATCGAGTGGCTCCATGTCAACCACGTTTACATGGTTTCGAAGCAGCTGAATGATTTCATTCAGTTGCCCGTTATTGCTGTCGCAATCAACAAAGATTTCAAATTCAGAGTTGCGTCTCTTGGATTTGCGGGACTCTATATGAACCAGGTTCACATGGTTTTCCTGTAGAGAAAGTGTGCCATTAAATGTCATTCAATGTGCTCATAACTAATACAAAACTGTGAAATTACATACTTGGAAAAGTTTAAGAGCTTTAACCAGTCCACCCACTTCGTTTTTCAAGGAGAAGATTATTGTGGCTCTTCCCTTTTCAGGTGTATTCTTCTTTTCACTGTTTTCTTCAATTTTGGTAAAAGTGGATTTGTTTATCTGAAAATTGACAACATCTTTTTAGTTATTTATAGCCCACATATTTTAAGATTTAAGGAATTGTATGCTTTCTTTAATTGCATGTAATGATACATGCAATGACTACTGCACATGGTAATAATAATGCATTGGTTTTATATAGCGCTTTTCTGGACACTCAAAGACGCTTTACATTGCACTATTCATTCACTAATCTAAACATGATGGGCAGAAAATACGCTTTAATTTCTAATAATAAGGCCATATATTACACATGAGGAGTATTAGTAGAAGACTTAATTGCCATTTCAGCACCGTGGACAGCTACCCTCACTGACGATGGAGTACGGAATCCCCCCCGATAAATATTTTAGAGATGGTGGTTCAATTATGATCGAGTCATTCTACTTTCTACCAAAGTACAAAACAAGTCATAGCCTACACCTACGAACCTCTTTGTAATAGCTTTGCTGGCCTGCCATATTCCTTCCTTCCAGCATTGTGAAGGCTGTGCAGAGGACCAGTTTTCTGTGGGCTCTCGCGGGTCGAATCCCCGAAAACATCAGTGCCTGTCCAGAGACTGGATCAGGTCAACCCTTTGTGTCTCGATTTAATCAAGATGAACTTGTCTGTCTCAGGCAATCGTCTTAAAGCAATCTCATTAGCTCACCATCAGGAAAGCTTATTAGTCCTGCCATTGTGAAAGTTCCTACATGCTCTTCCTGTTGCAGTGTGCTCTACACGTGTGCACGTTTTATAAAACTATTCCTCTGTGATACGCATTCATAATCCACTCACGCTTTACCTGATTTCAATTGCCAAAAGATGCATTACTTTGAAAAACGTTTAAGGACTAATGTAACTTTAAAAACTAAAACTTCCTGAAAGTGCTTTATTCTCCACGTGAAATTAATACATTTTGCTTGAAATCTGAGCGTAAAAGCCTCTGGATGGATCTTCGTGGCCTTTTGCGTAGGCGATTAAAATTCATAAATCAATCAATTAAAATGTTGTATATTAACTACATAGACATTGGCTGTAACCCAATTAGTCCTTTGACGCAAATAAAACTACAAAGGCTTAAATTAATCTGCGCTGACGGTAAATTGTTGGATCAGATAAACCCGGATCACCGCATGCTGTGGATATTGCGAGCTGTCTGCATACAATTAAAAAATAAATGACAAGTGCAACACCAAAAAAATAAAAATAATAGAAAGTGGCCATACGTACCTCATTGTTAAGAAACTTTTCATCAAAGCCAATATTAATCGAGTCAAAAGATCTCCCTCTGCGAGGCCCAAGTTTGTACATGTTAAAGTGCAGCCGCAGTTTCTTAAGGTGGATGTGTTTTCAGGCGGGGGTAGCTCCGTTCTTGAACGCTGTCCACGCAGCTCGAAGTTGATCCAGTGAGCTACGTGCTATTTAACTGCTGCGAGAGACAAGAGGAGGGGGCTCCGGGAACTTATCATGCCGTCCAGTCCCCACAAATGGAAAAAGCGCAGCGTAGCGTGCGTCATGGGGTTGAGGGGCTCTTTTATAGTCACTTGTGATTTTACTCAGAGAGTCTTTCACATCAGTCGTGTTTGATCTGATGTACGGTTTTAAATGGACTTACACGACTGCAGTGTGGGATAATACAGTACCTAGTGAAAATAGAAAAAGTGAAGGTCTTAACTTAATCTCATCCTGATGACGGTAACAGGACTAATGTGAAACCTCCTGGCTCTACAGTCTATTCCTAAATTGTTTGTTGACATTTCAAGACACAGGCCTACAGGTCAAGGTTTAAGAGGATTTAAAGCCCCCTGCCCTGACTCTGCAAAGATCCAATCAGCCACCCTCCTTCTTAAATCCACCCCACTGCATTGTAAGCACTTCTGGGTTCTCCTGGTGGTCCTCAACTGGTGGGTTGGGATCCAAAAGTGGTGTCGGAAAAGTTTTCATAATAGTAAAAAAGCTAAAAGAGCTGCACAGGAGGAAGAGGAAGGAGGAGGTGGACCTGACCAGTGCAGGACACCATGCTCTGAAACAGGGACAAACTCAGGAGGTGGTCCACAGTTTCAGAGGATCAGAGGAGCACTGAAGGCAGCTAGCCAGGTTTCCTGCGGGTACTACGGTTTCCCCGACCTCCAAAAACATGCTGGTCAGGTCGGCCCACAGTGGTGGTGCGGCTCAGTCGCATTCAACAACAATTTTGGAGGAAAAGACAATTATTTACATTTTATTTTACAAGTCTAAGTCATATTTGGGTTGTGGCTTGTCATCCCAGGGTGATTGTGGGTCCTGATGCCATACCAGTTGAGAACTACTGTCCTATCTGATGTTGACATGACCCTTACTTTAAAGTTATGTTTCTTGTTGCCGCTGGTGTCTGTCTTTGGCTCCTTTAAGATCAGCTTAATGTGATCATACATGCATGGCTGCTGCACATGGCTCAGGTGGTCCTGGTCCATGTCATCCGTGACAAATAGATGCTTTACACAACCAGGAAGTAATGAAGGGCACTGCCTGTCATAAAACTGACCTGAGATCAGCTCACAATATGCAAAGAAGCTAAAAGTAATCGTGTTACCATGAAGATAGTCAGTGGGGGACCAATGAGGGGGGAAATACAATCCATCGTGACAGAAGTCATATAGTCATTTTTAACCTAAATAAAAGTGAATGTTAAATACTGTATATAGCATGTAGAATTTGTCTTTTACTTACTTACAAGTCCTCTCTTGGTGTAGTGTTGTCTCCCTGGAGCCTTACTGGCAAGAGAGGACCAGTATGTAAGTTAAAGCAAGCAATTTTAAACTGTTGTTGTGCATAATCATGTTATGTCAATGGGAAATGAGTCCAAACTGCTGGAGAACTTTACCTCTATCTATGTCATTAGTTTAAAAATATCATCTTCTTCCCAACAGTTCCTTATTAAATAAAAAATATTACTTACAGCAGATGTTATCCATCTAAATATTTTCAAAAGCATGAAAACCTGTCATACGCACTTTAAAGATGAATTCTCAAACAGCAGTGATGTATGAAGTCTCCAATTCTCTTGAACTTTCAGTGCTATTTGAAAGTTAAAGCCACACCACGTAATATTTCGCCTAAGACATCGAATAAACTAAATAAATAGTAACTTTAAAAGATGAACAAACAAACATGGGCCATTGTTGTGAGCAGTTCACCTCTCCTAACCCTCATTTCATTTTGTATTGCTGGCAACAGTAAAATAAAAATAAGAAAAGTTATACAGTGTGCCTTTCAAGTGTTTAGTAAAAGACCTATCAATAGTTAAGATTTTAGGGCTTTATGTTTAAACAGCAATAAATAAACCAATAAAAAAGACAGAAGTGTATGGGGCATTTCGACATGCTTTACATCATTACAGAATAATAAAACAATAAACTCCAAAGGTATTAGTAATAGTTGTTTATTTAATTGTTTTTTATGGTAAATGAACTCAATTTATATAGCGCTTTTCTACCTATATCAGGCCCAAAGCGCTTTACAGTAAGGAACCAGTCGCCCATTCACTCTCATTCATACACCAACGTACGCAGACACTGGAGGCAAGGAGGGTGAAGTGTCTTGCCCAAGGACACAACGACAGTGTGCATTTGCAGGAGCTGGGATTCGAAACCCACGATCTTCTGATCACGAGACGAACACAAGATGTTTTATAAACATTTAGAATACATGTCGCATATTTTCAATGATCTGACACATTACACTATAAGAATAAATGTAAAGTATTTTATGTGCTAGACGATGCCTGACCAAAAGGGATTTAGGCTGAAGTGGAGACTTATACTGCCTAGCCCTATTTACAGCTGTGACATGAGCAAAGATGGCACATAATACATTTACTCTAAAACCAGCGATAGAAACACATAAGCACAAAACCTAAACTTCAACAATCAAAAATAGCTGTTCTGCCTCTGTCATTAAGCCCTTAAGTTGTCCATGTAAACCGTTCCTCTTTGTATTAGGTCTCGCCATGGGTTTTTGAAGCTGCTGTTCCTCTGAGGTCGTATCTCGATTCTCTTGTTTGAAATATCTCTTGTAAACAGTGAGGAAGCATGAGGTCGTGAGCCTTGTACGTCACAACTACTGTGTTTACATCGACGAGATCATACAATATTTAATCTAATAAAAAGTGGATTTGTTGGAGCAAGGTATTCTGCATGGCTGATCACTCTAATTGCTTTCTTTTGTAATAAGAAAATAGGTTTTATATTAGTTTTATAAATATTCCCCCATATTGCCACACAATAACTGAGGTATGGACGGGACTTGTACAGTACATGCAGTGCAGTTTGATTCACAGAGGTTTTGATTTTACACAATATAGCAATAACTTTTGAAATTTTAGTCTTTGGAATATTTATTTTATCAAGAGAGAAATAATTAGCCTATAATTATTATCGATAATCAATTTCGATTCGACATTGTTTTTTTAACTTTCCTGTTTCCAAATAGAATATATTTAGTTTTATGCAGATTTATAGAAATTTCATTTACATTAAACCATATTTTTAGTCTCTTAAGTTTAGTTCCTACTGTTTTCAAAGGCTGCTCAAGATCTTGTCCAGAACAGCACAAACTGCTATCATCACCAACTACTATGTGTTCAAGACCAAACAATACAGATTCATGCACTGAACCTGGTCACGTTGGAGATGTTCGTCATCTGAAGAAGCAGAGGCTTTGTGTGATGAGAACACGTGCCAACCACTAATGCCATACCAAACATTATTCAAGAATGATCTGTGTGGCCTTTTGTAGGTACATAGAAAAGGTAGAGAAAAGGACAATGGAGTAACCCTAATACAATTCATACTTCTGCTGATGAATAGTTCCTATGCAGCACTGTGAGGCAGGGGGCTGTAGATAGAACTCATTACTCTCAAGTCACTTTAGGAGTGTCTCATGCATTGTATATTTGTTGATTAAAGGCACAGCCAGAAACCATGTGACACTGGGCAAATGGTCTTAGAATTTGGTGTGGTATTAGAATACTGCATTCATCTACATGTTTATCTTTGTTCAACCATTTATGCTGTAACTTTGGCGTTTGTTTTTATAGAGATAGAATGTTATGAAAGTAGAAGTGGGAAATGTGGAAAAAATATATAGATAAGAAAATATAAACAATTTTATATGTGAATGCAGTGCCTTCATACAATCAATAAGCGATAACTAAAAATATCTGCCGCTTCTGAAAATTCACACTTCACATGGTGAAATCCATCGATCATTCACTCAGAGCATGACCCAAACAAGAATTGAGTGAGGTAAAGCGTCTCTATTTGAGCAGAAAGGTTGGATGGCATGGTGGTTCAGCGGTTGGCGCTTGTGCCTCACAGCTGGAAGATCAATCCCCGGGTGGGGCCCTTCTGTTTGCATGTTCTCCCTGTGTCTGTGTAGGTTTCCCCTAAATAAAAACATGTAGTGCAGGTTAACCCTCCAGCCAGGTGTTTCTGACCATTAACCTGCTCACTGCTCCAACAGGTTGCCCCAGCGGCATTGAGGATGGGTCAGAATTGGCTGATTGACACAGGATTAAATAACAATTACATTTTCATCATCATATCGCCTCGCCGTGCCCTACATGAAAGTAGGAAGAGAAATCAAACCATGAAAAGGAGAAAACTGTCCCGAGCAACAATTTGAACTGACGAAAGCATTCCCTTCAAAAACACTGCATTAAACATTTGAATAGAAGCCACTGGGAGCACTGGAGACTGTAAGTTTATGTGAACTTCAAGTAGGCCTATCCCAATGACAATATATAAAAGATGTGCCCGCATCACTTTAATATGTGGTAGCGTTTAACCTGATGTGTCCATGTTACTGTGTGGCTGGATCTCTGACCTGTTTTCACCGAGTACTGATCTCTGGTGGTCCTTATAAGGCACTTCTGGGTCACCAGAATAATGAGAAGCCCCTTCACACACTCAGTCATCTCATTACACACACACATTCCACGCACACGTATTTTCTTTGTCGTTAAAGCCCCTTAGATCATCTCCACACTGTAAAAAAAGGTAAGATAAGAACAATCCAAAAGTGAAATCCTAATAATCTTTTAATCGGTCTCGAGTGCAGAGACAAGTGTCTGCAATGTGGCTGCTCTGCCCTAGTTCTGTTCAGCTCAGTCAGACAGACTTAATACCATTGTCTGAGTATCTTGTGAGCTCCGCAGCAGGTCTTTACTGACACAACACAAGGGTAGAATGGTTGAATCATAGCTGATGAAAAAAAAAAAGCAAAATACACACACACACAACGGGCCATTTACAATGAAAACAAAAAAATCATACAATTCTACAGTAGGCTGCATAATCGTGAACAGTTTAATACTGAAGATCACAGGCTCGAATTCTATGGTAAAGTTTGACCCGTCAAAATGCCAATGTTCTACACTTAAAGGGGCTGGATGCAAGTTGGTCATTTTATACTCACTACTGCGACCTCAGATCTTACGCGTAACTGCAGCTTCTATATGCATGACAGCACTTGGGACCTGAAGTAACTTTTTGAGTGCAGGATTTTAGAGGCAGTTGTGAACAGGTCTGAGCTCATTCTACACATTAGGACATGGCTAGAACATGTAGTGGGTGGAAAATACATAGTTTTAACATTTTTTAACTCTGTATAGTCCCTTTAAATAACAGCTTCTCTCACCACAAATGCACTGTTCAATCAGAAAGGTGTAATCATGTAAGTCACAAAAGCAAACTTTAATAAGTCTAAAGTTTATTACTAAAAAAAATACAAGCTTCAAGTTGGTTCAGCCTTTTCTCCCTGCAAAAACAGTGATCTACAGGGCTAAAGAATTCTGCCAAAATCCACACTGTGTAAATTTTTACCCAATAAATAAAAATAAAAATACAAACATTTACTTTTTGCCAGATATTTTCATCTTTAAAAAAGACCTCATAAATGTACAAATAAACATGTGCTTTTGCTGGGGGTGGCTCAGGTCTCCTAAAACATGACTATAACTTTAATGGGAGTTCCCAGCTCGTCTCCATGGAGATGTCGACTAAAGTCAGCAGAATTTGAGATTTAAACAGGTTTGATTTTTATCCTGATCCATTCTTTGACTACCCCCTGCAGTTATAGCATTTTCTGTGTCGAGCTGCTCATTGGGAGCATGGCAACAGTTTAGTCCAAAATGTTACGCAGTGTGCCTTTAAAATACATTATCAATTAAAAAAATGCTTTCCAGTAAGTGATCATTCTCCAAAAGGATATTTCCTACTGGAAGCACTTCATCAATAGGACTGCAGTCTGTCAGCAGGTCCTGTGTCTGTGTTTGAATAACGAACTAATCAGAGTGGTGAATAGCCTGTTTACACACATTTCCTGCACCAGGAGCATGGTCCTTTAATTAGCTCCCATTCTTTCATTGCTGAACAAACAGTCACATATGCTACTCTGAGAGAGGCCACAGTGCACAGCAACAGGACAGGATAAAACTACTGCTGCTTGAGCAACCCTACAAACATCTGAGTAAAAACCAGAAAATGTATACGAGTTGTAAGTACATGCACATGCAAATATGTACTCACTTAAATCAAATTAAACGGATCCTCTCATAGGCATTTTCTAAAAACTTTCCAAAAAACAATTTCACAAATGCAAAAATATTATAAAGATATATCATATTCATCATAAGCCCAGTAATAATCAACCAACAGAAATATATATTCATTTCCGGTGATTGAGAAGTACATTGTTGCATCATATTTGGTGGTCACAAAGCGGAAACGTCCTGAGATCATGTTGACAAAAGGTAGAAGCTGTAAATTGTCAGGAAATGAGCTGAATCCAGTAGTGTCACGTTTCATTGTCACAGCACCTTTCAACTGTGATGAGAGGCAACGTGCCGGTCCACACATTGCTTCTCCCTTCATAATGCATCACAGCAACAGCTTTAAACACTGTTGTTAGAGAAAACTAAGCAGCGCTGATGTAAAACACACTCCAATATCATTTGCTTTAATGTAAAATCTTAAAACTTGACAATGATTTACACTTCACACAAGACTTTTTATTATAGAAGCCTGAAAACGAAAAGTGTGTGAGAGATTGTTTTTAACGCTTTGTGTGTATTGCATGTGTCGCTCAGTCTGACGGGGCATGCCATTTCCTTTGATGGATTACGTAAGCCATGTGTGATGGACATTTTTTTTATACACGTGCAAACATAGTAAAATTTTACTGTAAGCGGAAATGTGACAGTGTTTGATATAAAATCAAAGTTGTTTGGCACAAAAGAGCAAAAAAGGAAACAAGCTGACATCCGGCATCAGCTTCAAAAAGCCGGGCACGTGTCTTGTTTATGAAGCACTTACAAACCAGCTCGCTCCAGTGTGTGCATTAGGTCAGATCATGTCAGTCTACAGTGAAGATGGGCTGATGGACAATGCAGTTTGGCAGGGCAACAACAAACATCTGTTCCTCACCCTCATCTCTGTGACAGAAAACAGCCTGGAGTGGGGCCAAAGGGATCAGCATGAACGAAAGCAACTTTTTAGCCATGAGCAATCAAGAAATGGCCAAGCATGACTGAATTCACATCCTTTTAGCAATGTAAAGCACAAATGAGACATGACTCACTATTCAAGACACCAGCCACCCTGGCATCGCACCTTTAAAAGCATGCTTAGACTGAGGCTTTTTGCCCATAGGGTCTGCGTGCTGAGTGTGCCGTCATAGGATTTCCATTAGAAAGAGTGTTCTACATATCAATCCAAGCTTTAATTAAAAAGCTGCTATATTCAACAGGGCTTCGAAAGCTCACTGGAAGTGCACTGTCTGTGCCGCTCTTCAACAGAAGTGGATGCTTTGGCGCATTTGGAAACCAAATGAGTTTATTGTTGCCAAGCTTGAGCCTTTCATCTAAATTTATTGTCCTTACAGAGTGACAGTCACCTTCTGGTAAACACTTGATGTAGTCATCAGCATTAGCACCATTACACATATGCTTGAGATTTGGTTCAAATAAGTCTTTGATTTTCACTTGAAATCAACTGTGAGAGTTAATAGAGAGAAATACGTTTTATTAAAAATGGGGGTAACAATAACAACATTTTAGCATCGTACACAACAACCGAAATAAAACAATGTCTCTTTTTAGATCTTTCTACCGTCAGTGCTGGTATGATGACCCTCACCTAGTCTTTCCATGGAAAACCAAACTTGCCTTCAAAAATAGGATGCTATAAAGGGCTATTATGAAGGGCAGCCTCAGACAGGAAACTGTATTTTGAGCTTGTCTGCCAGCCCAGGATCAACCTCTGACAGTATCGAGGACAGGTGGTCAAACTGCACAAGAGAGAAGGAAAATACAAAATAATCAATGCTGATTTTGGCACAGAAAAGAACAATTCATGTAAATCACACACTCAAAATAAGGGAAAATAGCCCTTAAAAAAGGCTTAAGATCAATTGCTCTTATATGTGTATTTCATCATCATTCTATAGAATAAAGAGTAGATGCTTACAGACGTGGAAAATGAAGAGTGCAAACTTCCTGCAGCTGCCAGACAGGTCTTTTCTGTCAAATAGCCCTCTTTTATCAACTCTCCCATTGTGGCCTTTGAACAAGAGCACAAATATAAACTTCAGCGCATTTGCCCAATAGTGTGATCGTTTTAGATATTACTATCACCTTTGAAATCTGAGGAGAGATATCAGCTAAAAACTCTGTTGTTATTTCTGCTAAGGTCTTGAGTTGTTGATTTTTAGTATAGTCTTCAGCAGTCGAGGTGTCTTTGTACTCTGTATGAAACTGGAGCACTCGCAAAACTGTGCCAATAAGACGCAAGCCTGAAATAAGACGATATCAAAAAGTTACACAGCTGTTATTGGGAGGTACAGGAAGTATGTAACTTTCTGTGTGAAGGCTGTCAACTCACTTGTGTCCCCTTTGCTGCTCCACTGATCCTGGCATTTATAGAGAGCCTGCAGCACAGCAAAGGCCTGGACCAAAATACCCTTCTGCTCTTGCAAGACAACTGGAAGATCATCCGTCTGACAGAGATCCTCACAGACAACTTTACAAACAAAGTCCCATATAGCTTTTCCGGGCCCATCAGCAGCACCTATAAAACATATGGCAGTGTTTTATACAACAACCAAACAGCTAAATCTTGAACAGAATAGAAAAGATAATAGCGCTGTTGTTTGTCTTACTGAAAATCTGGACCCCTTCAGTTACAGTAGAGAGGAGTTGAAGAATATGAAGATAAATCTCTAATCCATTTGAACTTTCTGACCTGTTAGAAGTGTACAATAACAATACGTTGAACTGAATGCTATCAATAAATCAGTAAACGTAAAAAAGGCTGTGGGCCCTATTTTTAAGTCAGTCAAGGCAGGCTGAGCTTGTACGACATTAAGGTTGATGAGGATGCAGATGTTTAGGCTGGGAAGTGTTCAAAGAGGCAGCACTCATGATTCGGGGGGTGTCGCCCAGCCAATCACAGCCTCCCTTTATCACCACACTTTTCATGTAATGTACCTAGTTGACATTAAATATTTTGGATATGAAATAACAGGGTTGAATCCATCATTAAAGTTTGATATTCAATAATGGGCTAAAACGACCAAGTGCGATCATAAGAGATTGACTGACACATACAAAAGCTGATAAAGATAGACTTAGGGTGACCTAAAACCTAGGCTTTAAACCGGTTTTATTCGCACGCAGCTGAAAACATAGCTCCTCACATTTCAGATGGTAGAGTGGGTCGTATTATAATCTGAGGGAGCGGCAGTTTCAATCTCAGCTCCCGCAGATCCACACTGTCTTTATGTCATTGGGCAAGAAACATCACCCAACTTGCCTGTGTGAATGCACTGTGTGAGTCGATGGTGGTTGTCGAAGGGGCCGATTGCGCAGTAGTGTTGTTGTTGGTAGTGGCGAGTAGGGATGTGCTTACTTGCTCACTCGGCATCATTCAGAAACACCGGTGCTGAGGAACTGACAGGGACACCCTTCGACCCTTGTTCACAAAAGTAGAGGAAGGGAATGGCACTGTTGAATTAGTCAAACTAACGTTTAAGAGAAACGAATGTCTGCCTCTTTGAAATAAATATGTAATTTTACAGTGTTTTAAAAATGCTCTGTTTGATAGGAAGTTTATGTCAAACTACAAGAAGCATGCATATATTATAATTCATAGCCTATTTTTTTTATTAAAAGGGAATCCATAAGAGAAATGATCAATGGCATTGATATCAATAAAAACGTATCAATTCCTATCCCTAGTGGCGAATGGATTCCCTCACTACCATCACTGTTTCGCCAGCACTGACTTAAAAATATGCCCCTGTTTATAGCCATAAGAAAGTTGACCGTCCTACCTGAGCTGCACTGCAGCTTCCAAAAGACATGCGGCTACATCTACACAACTATCCCCATCTCCAGCTCCTGGACACGGTTTAGGGGTGACCCAGGACCTCATCAGGTCTTCATCAAGGTCAAACACATTGTCCACCAGCTCTCCAACCTTCTCTAAAAGTTCAGCTGAAAAGCAAACAAACATAATTATTTTGCTTACGGTAAGAAGGTTACAAAGCTACAAAATTAACAGTTTGCATACTGTATGTAGTAATTTAATCTAAATTTAAAAATACGGTAGTGATTCATAAATTATTGGAAATGATTGAATAATATGTAACAAATGAATTACTGTTTGTGGAGCTGGACATGATGAAGCAGAGGTTGGAGCAAACAGATGGCTCGTGTTGCATTCGCTCAAGCCACAGTGAACAAACCTCTTGCTGTGAGACACAGGTCAGCAGTAACCTATTAAAAGATTGGAGTACAACAATTAGCAAATATTAGTGTTTATTGTTATGTTGACCAATTAACATCAAAGCACGAATTTAACGTTTTCCCGACACACTGCGCGGTCTACGGAAGTGTGACATACGCACTTACATCCTCAGTCAATGATTAGGTCGGATAGGCATGCCATCACCATTTGGAAAACATCTATGTTTTCTGTGCGAAAAAGAGCTCCATAGGTTGTTGCCATTTTTATGTCTGAGCCAATGGGCACTGTCCGAAGCCCCCATGTGACCGTCCCTAGAGCGACGGGTTAATATAGACCACAATGCATTGGGACACTAACATAGGAGGAAACCCAACCGCGACACAAAACGAGTGAATCAAAACAGCTGTTTAAATCATATGTTGCATATTTTTCGTGAATAAACTGCTTGAATATAAATCGTTACGGTGAAAAGTTGCTCACAAGGACTGCAACTGACAATTATTTTGGTAATTGATTAATCTACTGATAATTTTTACAATTAATCGATTAATTGCTTGGCTGTGACTGGTGTATGAAAATGCTGTTTTTTCATTATTTTTATCACATAAAACTAAAGAGGTGCTGGTTGAGGACATGTTGATGGAGTAAACTTAAAGTGAGTGTTTTTGGAGGTTCTTACTGCCAATTCTGCTTCTGATTGGATGAGACGCGGACAGATATTGATGAAATGTCCAATGTGCAAAACACTACATGCATCAACTTGAAAAATAAAGTAGGTTTCCATCAAAAATTTAAAAAAATTTCATGCCGTTATTTCATGCCGTGATTAGTTGTTTCAGCCCGATTGTTAGCGTTAGCTGTTTACCTTTAGCTAGAGCTGTTAAATGATCGATAACTTCCTCTTTTAGGGAAAAAGGCTATAATCCAAATATCCATTCATGTAAAATTTATGTGAAATAAATCAGATCTGACTGATATTTATGCATAAATATACCACTGTCTCTTGAATTTGTTTGGTCTTTATCGGATTAATATATTATTCCTGGAGTTAAAATAACTTATCGTAGATGTAGTCATTCATTCTGCCGGCGTTCCGGACAATGGGCTCACTCCTCTCTGCACTCGGCAGCATGTGTGACAACACGCAGTGAGTAGGCAAGAGGGTCAGGCCATAAGTGATTTTTATTATTTGAGCAAATTATACCATCAAATATGACTGAGAAAAGACGGCAGGTGCATTAAACACTGCAATTTCAGTTTATTTGTTTGAAATTAGTAATTATTAGCAATTATTGTCATGTTGACATACACTTGTAGTGGCCAAAGTTTTGGAATCGTGGCCCGGCCCGTTTACAGCATGTGCAAGGGGGGCTTCAAAGAAAAAGGTTGGGAACCAGACTAGGGGGGACATTTTCTGATCTGCTTTTGACTGCTAATTGTACATGTGAAATGCATGTTTTTTATATTCTGTGTTGAGACTGTTTTTTATTACATTGCACTTATGGAAAGCACATTGGTTCAGCGGGTGCTGTTGTAAAGCGCTATACAAATAAAGGTTGATTGATTGATCGATTAACAACTCATAAGCTCAGAAAATTAAATGCAGAGACTAGGCCATATTACAGCTAGGATGCAAAATCTACAGCAGGTGTGTAGATCAGTAATATTTCATTTTGATTTACAGTCCATAACAAAAGGTATTTGGCAAATCTTCAAATACCTGCAGGTTTCCAGAAGGGTTGGCGGATCTGTATCACCAAGAAGAAGCAATAGTACTGCCCTATTGACAAAAGCAACATGACAGGTACAACAACATGATAGAGAGAAAAACGACACATAAATAAAAGTAACAATATACACACCCCAAGTCTTCACTTTGGCTAAGACTTAAACATGGCTCTGGAAAACAAGCAATGTTTCCAAGGATTCCCACAGCAATTTCCTATAGGCACAAGGATCAGTTGTAGTTGTGTTTTTTGCACAATATTGCATTTACTGATGGGACTTTAGCTCACTGTGAGACGTGGACATCGAGATTTTGCTATAACTCCCAGTAGAATATCTGTTGCTCTGAATTCCTGCAGAAAACCAGCCACATCCTAAAACAATAAATAAATACAGTAACTTTGATAGGGATAAAAAAAAAAAAATTAAGAAGATAGGAATGTATAGTAGTCATGTGAAAATATACAAGAAAGACAAATCTTAATTAAATCATACTTTATCCATAGCCATGTCCCAAACTCTACACAAATCCTCTTCCTCATTGTCGGAGAGATTCATTGGTCCATCAGTGGCTTCTTCTGAATGCTTTGTGACCATCTGAAAAGAAAAAGAAAAGAAAAAAAATCCTCATTTACAAACATAGTATTACTATAGAATGTACCACCACTGGATACTTGCATACACCAGTTTATTACAGTGTTAGTACAGCTTCTGATAAAGTAGAGTTTTGCTTACCTGTATAAGGCGAGTAAGCGTGCTAAAGAGCCAATGTTTGCTGTACACAGTGTCTCCAATGGCATCCACATCTTCTTTTACCTCATCATTGGCGTTGTCTGGTGGTGGGGATGGGTTGCGATCTAGTTCAGGAGACTGTGAGGCTTCTGAAGAAGGAGATTTGTCAACTCCTGCATCACCACCAGCATTACAGTCTTAGTGAAATAAATAAAAGATATCAGTTAACTACTACATGTTTACTATATGTTCACATCATGCCTTCAAGAATCCAGTCACTGAGCTTTAACTACACAAGACCTGCACCAGCACTAATTTGATCTTTATTGGGGACCTGACTGTGAAAGTGCAGTCTATGCTGGATTTAGAACACAACGTTTAAATCAAGTAAAGATGTTTTGTAATTGTGAATTAATCAACATCACAATTGTTATCAGTAAAACTAATATTGGATTTGAACATGTTGACCTCATATCTAGGGACAAATTGATCAGAGTATCAAAGTTGTGCTTTGTTTACAAAAAACTTATCTCTTTGATAGTAGTTACAAGACACATTTTAAATACACAGGGCTAAACGATTAACAGTGGATAATTGAAAGAACACTTTAGATAGAAAATATCTGAATAATAAACAGTTATTGAAAGAACATTTTAGCTAGCCGAGTGTGTTCTGTGTTGTGCTAACGTTATTTGACAGTTTAGACTTAAAACAACGGTAATTAACTTGCAAGTTAACTCACCCATGGCGTTAGCATTGGATTATAAGTCTAGCTGCATTATGATCGTAAACCCAGAAGAAGGTATATTTAGGTGAAATTGACCAAGGTTCGTTGAAGTTTTCAAACAGCATCCGTACACCAGCGCCTTCATCTGCGCATGCGCTTTGGAAGACCACTCCACGTGTAGTTGGTAAAATAGGATGCAGAGTGGAAGAAAAATAAAAAACACGGCTAAAAAGCTAACAACTGTTATTCTTCAGCTTCAGGAACTTTTCGCAAGTATAGGTCTACGTCAGATATCACACTGAAGACTATAGTGGCTGTATTTGAGCCTCAAAATGATGTTGATTTGCCTAAAATGTCTCATCAGCTGTATGCTGTATGATATAAAAAGACAAGAAAAAGACAAAGACATGTCTGTAAAAGTAACTGTTTAATGTAAATGTAGAGTAGATATCGCCATCTACCGGCCGGGTTTGACAATGGTCGCAATTAGAAATGACTGTTGGCCATACGCCCACCCTGGGTCATTTCCTCAAGAAGATGGGAAAGACATAACAACTGTTGTCGTGGAGTCCTAACAACACATGGAAATTCATCTGTGTTTCTCAAGACTTTTTGTAACATCAGTGTAGTGTTTGATATCAAACAGAAACAACTCTAGTGAAGCATGTCTTTGAGGAGCTCCTCTGAGGAATTGTCATGTGTTGTACAGCTGGTAAAATAATATAATAAAGCAATCGGCAAATGTGATGTACCTTGTAAACTGGAGGAAGTTGTTCTTAAGTTTTGACAAGGAAGTATTCTGTGACAGTAAATTAAATCAACTTGTAAAGCTTCCTTATGGTTTAGGCACAACGCATGAGTTACCAAAGACAACAGCTACGTTTGTGATGATAAGATCTTGGGTATTTATAATAATTTGCCAGTCAAGTATGACTGTGATCAAGGATGTAGTTGATGTTGATTTTACTGCACATCCTTATCCATTCAAGGCCAAGTGCAGCAATGCGTATCCAAAATATTGGAACAGAACACATATTGTGACCAAAATTTTAATGTATTGTTAAGACTGTGATGTGGTATTCCATTTGTACGTACAATACAAAGTGGTACATTGCCAATCATCCTGTACAGGTCTGTACATTTTTGGGGGGGAGGAAAGCATTAACCATTGCTACATGAAATATGAACTGCTAAACCTACACCAGTCAAAAGCATTTCTTAACATTTCTGGATTAACATTAACATTACAGGATTGGCAGGGTTTAAAAATTAAATAATTCAAATTGCGGTTTAAATTGAAGCTTCAATTCACAACATTACAGTAAGCAGCCCTTTTTTCAGTGCAATGGAAGTGCTGACTTTGATGCTATCCATTTTTATCCATATCAGGTGATAAGAATGATGAATTATTTCATGACATTTGTGGAAGATGTTTTGTTTGATACATTTGTCCACACAAGCCTTAGCAATAAAACATGACCAACTGATCAGTTGACTGTGCATCTAAGTATAAAGCATTTGTACCAGTTTCATTTGTGGGATGCTACAAATGTGTTTGGAAGGTTAGGAATGAGTCTGGACCACAATTAACATTTTAATTTTGTGGTTTCAGCTTGGTTCTGCAGATGGGATTGTTGTCTTATGGAACACAGATGATGCAGTTATTATGGTAAGTTTCATTGCCTCTAAATCAACCATTCACCTTTCTATTGTCACTGTGTTATATACTGTTTTATACCTGGGTTTGCCTTAGGTTAAGGTATAGTTCCTAAATAGTCCAATTTCACTTTGTGGAAATTACAATGGTGTATTCACATATTCATCATAACATTGGAATTAAGAACAGTATATGAATATGGTCATACCGCCTTTGCTCTGCCTGATCCCTCAGACCCTCAAAGCTAGGCAGGGAAGGGCCTGGTCGGTACTTGGATGGGAGACCATTTGGGAACACCAGGAAGCCGGGGTGAATGTAGTGTGCGACTGAATGATTGGTTTAGGTCGGCCCGATGGTGCAGAATGGTAGCCTCGCTTCTATCAGTCTACCCCATTGCAGCTGTGGCTACAATAGTAGCGTACCACCACCTAATGTGGTGTGAATGAATAACGCACAAAATTGTAAAGTGACTTTGAGCAGCTGGAAAAGCACTATATAAGACTAATGCATTATTATTATTATTATTATTATTATTATTATTATTATTATTATTATTATTATTATTATTATTATTATTATTATTATTATTATTATTATTATTATTATTATTATTATTATCGCTCACCTTATTATGTGTAAAATAAAATGTATTCTGAATTCTAAGTTGCATGTTTAAACAAAGTTATGGGTCATTTATTTGAAGATAGAGGTGTTTTTAGAAGTTGCAGGTGTGGTTCTTAATGTAAGCATGACAATGTACAACGGCATTATGACAGTGTTATCACCCCTCCTTAACTGCAAACAATAATGGCCTATATTAAATACACATCATCACAGGGGTCCAGTTGAATGGAGCATCCGGCGTGGAGCGGAGACCATTGCCTGACCATGAGACCTGGAACGATGTGGGTCTTACCCTGGCTCACTCTTGGTTTCGGACTCATCACAGCAGATATGTATGGTGAGTGTCCTAAATTACAGTTGGTTTTGAAAGTATTCATACCTCACTATTTATTACAAAGTTATTATGTTGAAATCTGATTCTTTACCCCCTTCCAAACCCCCTTCCCCCCATCCAAATTGATAAACAGATAAATAAATCCTATGGGCAAATGCTTTTTATTTTTCATAGTTGTTTTTTTTTTTTTCATTGTATTCTAACATGTCTTTTATTATGAATGTTCTATTGCAGGACTGCAACATAATAAAACAGAAATACTTAAAAGCGTTCTGAAAACTGCCTTTGTTTTAATATGATAATGCATAAAACAGCACAATTAAACATGTTTATGTTCTTTTCTAGACATGTATAAGCCAATGAGTACACAAATCCCAATTGTTAGAGGTAAGTTATAAGCACTTTATACAATTGTCTATTAAACAAATGGTTTTAAAGTTTAGCTGCTTTGGCTGTTCAGTGTTAGTCCATGTTTTGACCTCCATTAATCCTTGGTTTGGTCTCTTCCTGTTTTGCATTTTCATGTTCATATTTTGTTTATTGGCTTTTGGGTTAGTTGTGTGGTGGAGATTTTCTGAGGTGGTGCAATGGGTGACAAGTTTAGAGACCACCGTACGGAGCCATATTAATACATTTTTTCAATATGTTATTATTATTCAGATGTAAAGGCTTCACACAATCCATTCTGCAGCACTTGGGGAAACCACCATTTTAAGACCTTTGACGGAGATTTTTTCCAGCTGCCGTTCGCCTGCAACTACATCTTTACATCTCACTGTAAAAGCACTTATGAGACTTTTAACATCCAGCTGGAAAGGAAGAGGAACCTGCAGCATCCCAGTCTTCAGAAAGTCATGATGAAACTAAATGGTGTCATTGTGGAGCTGAAAAAGAACATGATTAAGGTCAACAATGATCCGTAAGTCTGGTTTACTCTGCCATCTATCTCAAATATACTAATCTAAAATGACCACATGACACTATTTTACTCCATAGGATCACAGTGCCACACACTGAGGATGGCGTCTCCATCAAAAGAGAGCGGGCCTATGTAAAGATTGAGGCAGAGTTGGGATTGGTGGCTTTCTGGAATGAGGCGGATGCGTTCTGGGTGAGTGTTTAGATGTGTGAATTCATTTTCCTGGCTGAATGTGCATAAACTGGAATAACTAAGCAATCACTATGTACCTGGAATTATAGTATAACAGAAAGTAATTGTTTGCATTCTCATGGTGTAGGTTGAGCTGAAAGGAAAATTCCGAAATGAGACTTGTGGTCTCTGTGGTGACTTCAATGGAGTACGACGCTACAATGAGTTCATCAATGCAGGTAAAATCCAAAGCCATTATCAACATGCACAACCTATTTAACATTAGAACATAATTCTCTTTTTTTTAAGCCATAATTGAATTTTAATCACAATTTAATGTATTTTTCTTTTAAGACACTGGAGAGTCTGTGCCTGTAGAAAGCTATGGAGAAATTTGGAAGCGTGATGGCCCAAAGGGAAAATGTAAGGAAATCAAGTCACCAATGAAAGAGTGTGCCAAAAAGGTAAATCAAGACACTACTCACTACTGCAAGTTTGTAGTAGTGCATTGCATTTTGAATTTGTACACACACATTTTCTTTATAGGACGACTTGTGTAAGAATATTCTGACAGGGCTTGCCTTTGGAAGATGTAATGAATCAGTTGACACAGACTCATTCATTAAAGCCTGTGAAAAAGACCAATGTCACAATGAGAACCACAACAGCAGCTCCCTGTGTGCCACTCTGTCAGAGTACTCCCGTGAGTGCGCCCATGCAGGGGGTCAGCCTGGCAACTGGAGGAGGAGTAGCCTGTGTGGTTAGTACACTATAATGCTGGCACAGTTGTCATATTAATAGCAGTATAAGAATAATTGCAATAGTATATATTTTTGTTTTGCTAAACAGGAGCTCACTGTCCTTCCAACATGGAGTACAAAGAGTGTGGGAGTCCCTGTATAAACACATGCCGTTATCCAGATAGCAACAAGCGCTGCACCAAGCACTGTGTAGATGGATGTTTCTGTCCATCAGGTAGGTGCATTTACTCTCAAATATAGTTATTAATAGTTATTTTATTGATTTACAAAAGAGACGCGTAAATGAGTAAATCAAGGATGGCATCATTATAAGTTGCCAATTTATTATTTGTTTTATGGCCACATGTATTTAGGCCCCATTACAGACCCACATTACCTTTGTCCCTTGAAGAGGCCACTGTGTGTTTCCAACTGGGGTCTGAGAACTCAAAACATGGGGGTGCCAGATGCTCTCTGTTCAATTAAATTAGTCCTACTTATATTATATTAGATAGACAATACGTACAGCATATACTGTACTTACAATAGTGTACCTCCATGTGATTTATCATAACAAAAAAATGTTTTTTTTTCTCAAGGGACTGTCTGGGATGACGTGACTGAAAAAGGTTGTATTCCGGTCACTTCTTGTTCCTGTAAACACAAAGGTTTGCCCTCAACTTGGTACTCGGAGAAATGTAAAGAATGGTAAGAATTTTTTAAATGTTTACATTGATAATTGAAGGGAATGTGAGAGAAATGGCAGTAACTAACTAAGTAATATTTATTAATAGCAAATGCAATAGTGGAAAGTGGGAGTGTAAAGACAAATCATGTCCTGGTGTCTGCTCCATTCTGGGCGGCTCTCACATCTCCACATTTGATGATAAAACATATACTTTCCATGGAGAGTGCTCCTACACGCTGTCAAAGGTATTATTTAACTATACGAGTTTAGTTTTTCCTCCATTAATAACATAATGTTTGTAGCTAACCTGTGGTTTTGTTGTATGTCTAATTACAGAACACTAAAGGAACATTTAGTATTGTCGGTGATCTTTTCAAATGTGGACCATCTGAGCATTCCACATGTCTGTCATCTGTCTCTGTGCAGCTGCCAAAAAGCTCGGTATATTTATCTTATCTATCTGTCTTTCTGTCTGTCTCTATGCCTGTCTGATGTTTGTTATTTTTATTTATCCAAAGTTGATCATTGATGATAATGGGGAGGTAAAATTTAATAACCAAAAGTACAAGCTCCCTGTGATAATGGGTAAGGTTTAATGATTCATTCTCAAATGTTGTTGCCTCTGTGCACTCCTTTACATAAGGGTGCTTTACTCCACAGATGAAGTCACCGTGTTTCAGCCCTCCAGCTTCTACATCGTAGTTTATACAACATTTGGGATCACTCTCGAAATCCAGATTGTACCAGTTATGCAGATCTACATCAAATCAGCAACATACAACAAAGGAAAACTAAGTGGTATTTAATTTTTCTCAAAGTCTTCATAACTGGGATCTAACTGACACAAAGCAAAAACTATAAACCAAATGGTGTCGAAAAAGACATAGAAGTCAAGTGAGAACTATCAATTGAAAATCAGAGTGAATGATTATCATGTGGTCTGTATGCCAGTGTGTCATGAAACTGTTAGTGAACATCATGCTAAAGTCCCATGTTCACAGGTGTTTCTTCAGGGTGGCCAGGGGTAGTAAAACAGGGCGCTTCTAGAATCTGATTGGCCTCCATGTGTCTTTCCACTCAGAGGGGCTGAGGCTGTTAATCGTGGGTCAGTAAAAATTCAAACACCCAACAATAACAAACATGGGGTATAAGATAAGATACAGCTTAACAGATACATACATAAGATAAGCAACAATTAGGAGCAGCCATCTAAATTAAATGAAAGTTTTTCTTAAAGCCTTAAGGGACCTCCCTAGAATATCCAAGTGTCACCACTGGGCCATCCTAAAAAAGTCTGGACACACCCCTGCTCACCTTGGCTAGACACTCAGTCCATTCGTCAAGAACAGCAGAAATTTTAATCACTTAAACTTTGTTCTAGGTCTTTGTGGAAATTTTAACGACAAGAATTCCGACGACTTTGAAACCACAAATGGACCTCCTGAAGGAATTGCTGTATTGTTTGCCAACAAGTGGAAGTCAGACCAATCCTGCAATGATGTGGAAATCACACAGGGGAAGCCATGTGATTTGAGTATAGACAGAGGTGCCCACAGTCTCCGAGCGACTTATACTGTACTTTCCATACCTTTTCAGAACATCGGAAATGAAATATATCTATATATTATGTTTTACAGAAAGTTATGCTAATGAGTGGTGTGGATTGCTGACAAAAAAACAAAGTGTTTTTTCAAAATGCCACCAGACAATAAATCCAACGGACTACAAAGCTGTGAGTGGTGACTTATGAAGCAGGCCCCTGGCACACTGCATGCGTTACACAAAGCGGGCTTTTTTAGCATTTGACCTGTGCTTTGAAGCTTTGTGTAATTTCCGTTTAAGGCCTTAGATGAACATGAATCTAAATAACTACTTGATATGGTGTTCTTTGTCAAACATAGTTGTTGAGCTAACTTTATATGTGTGATGGAGAAATCCATTCTCTCACTGTACGATTTTCAAAAGTAGTTTGATTTAATTACCACCGGTGAGCTACAACATATACAATCATCTGAAGCTAAGCAAGCCTATTTATTGTGAATGTCTATGTATACCACTTTATGTTTTCTTCTTTTTTCCTCCAGTCTTGCATTTATGACACCTGTGCATCTGAAAACAGTGAGAAGGCTCTATGTGCTGCCATTTCCTCTTATGTCCATGACTGTACAGCAGCTGGAGTTATATTGGAAAACTGGAGGCAAGAAGTGTGCCGTAAGTACTAGTCTAGACACCAGCAAATACAAACTATCTTATTAGCACCCACCTCAATCTTGATTACCCTTATCAAGGCATTCCAACAGCAATGTCATCTTTTTGTTTGTTTGTTTTTATTTGCATTCGGGAAGCAATATTTGATTTTTTTTTTTTGACAGGTTGTAGGTTCACAGTTTGATGGCACTATTTGTTGGATTTCTACTATCTAGCATATTTCATAAAGATAACAATGATTATTTTTACAGAAAACTTTACAACTGGGTGCCGTCCAACTTTAGTGTATGGTTACCAGATGACGAGCTGTGATCGAACGTGTCGCCACCTCAGTCAGCCCGATCCAGCATGTAGCATCAAATTCACTCCTATTGATGGCTGTGGCTGTGCTGAGGGTACATACCTGTCTCACAATGGCGAGTGTGTCTCCAAATCAGAGTGCCCCTGTCATTACGGTGATAAAGTTGTGCACAACGGACAATCTATCAAGGTCCAAGGGAAAAAACTGTGAGTTTCCAAAAGATATATACATTTTGTAAAATAGGGTCAACACTGACAGATTTGCATTTTTTGGCAGCACATGTGCAAACGGAATACTAAAACATAAAGGACGACCAGAACAAGGACAAGGTCCATTGCCCACCTTTTATCTTAATGTCAAATATTACACTAAAATAGTTGTTCTTGCTAAACTTTATTTATGTTTGTAGCCTGCCAAGCTCCCATGTACTTTTTCAACTGCAAAAAGGCAGACATGAATGCCAGAGGAACAGAATGCCAAAGAACTTGCCAAACTCTAAACAATGATTGCGTAAGGACCAACTTATGCTTTAATGTATATTGGTCTTCAGAGCTGTTTGACCATACAATACTGTGATATTTGACAGGTGAGTAAGCATTGTGTATCAGGCTGTGTGTGTCCTCGCGGTCTGGTGTCTAATGGGAAAGGAAACTGCATCAAGGAGGAAGACTGTTCTTGCACCCATGGAGGAGTTACCTACAACCGTGAGGATACTATTGAAGTGGACTGTAATCGCTGGTAATTACAATTATACATACATATATATATAAAAGGAAAAACAACTTGCTTGGTTAGATATGGTAGCAATATCTGTCAAATGGTAGGTGTGATTCCATGTTATTCTTAAAAAAAAAAGACAAATATTTAATTTTACATTTTATTTCTTTTCTTACAATAGTACCTGCCGAGGTGGTAAATGGAAATGCACAGATAAAGTGTGTGATGGCATGTGCACTGTATATGGAAAAGGCAATACAATCACATTTGACCAGAAGAGGTTTTTTTTCCGTGGAGCCTGTCAATACATTTTTGCACAGGTGTAATAAATCACACACTATTCCATTCCACATAATAAGCAGTAATAGCCATTGGTATTTTAGCAGGCACATGTATTAAATCTGTTTCTGACAGGATGACTGTGGGAAAGATGGAAAAGGCACTTTCGCTGTTCTGATAAAGAACCACCCATGTGAAACATCTGAGGCTGACTGCTTCACCATCAATTTCTTCTTAGGGGTGAATAATTTGAGATGAATGTTTTGATGCATGTACTTTTTGTGGCAATAACTGTTAATGCTTTAATTTTCAGAACAACAGCCTTGTTCTTTCTGAAGAAAATGTCAAAGTAACAGAAACCACAGTAACAGATATACCATATAAAATCCACATTGTTGGCATTTATCTTGTAATTGAGGCAGAAAATGGTATTGTACTAATGTGGAATAAGAAAACAACACTCATGATAAAACTTAAATCTACATTCAAGGTAAGCAAATATATAATTGAATTTGACTATTAATGCAGTTGTTTTTTTATTTTGTTAATCTGACCTCATTTTGTCTCAGGGTAAAGTCTGTGGTCTGTGTGGGAATTATGACGGCAACATAAAAAATGACTGGACCTCTAGATCGAATGAACCAGTGGTGGAAGCTTTTGAATTTGGAAACAGCTGGAAAAACTCACCAACCTGTAAAGATGCAAAACCACCAAAGGATTCCTGTGATATGTACTCACACAGACATGCATGGGCCAAAAAACGCTGCAACATCATACTCAGCAAAGTATTCAAGGAATGCCATGCACGGGTAAGATCAACATGTGTTGTTTTTTTTCCTGTACAGAACTGTAGACTTGATTTTTGCTTTGTAAATTGTTATTGATGTTACTTATGAAAACTATACTAAATGAATGTCAATTGTAGCTTTTCTGGCAGTTTATTTAATAATGGATGGATTTGCATAACCCCTTTCACGTTCTTTTGATTCATTTGTAAAAGGTTAATGCTCAAGAATACTATGATGCCTGTGAGAGTGACACGTGTGGATGCAACACAGGAGGAGACTGTGACTGTTTCTGCTCTGCTGTTGCCGCTTATGCAGCAGCTTGTAACAAAGCAGGAGTGTGTGTAAGATGGAGAACACCAACTGTATGCCGTGAGTCAATATAATATTCCTTAATTAAAATACAATTACAGGGTTTTATGGTTTAAGCACTTTTCTATTTGGACAAGTTTATCTCTTCATATCTTCTTTAGCACTGTTTTGTGATTACTACAACTCCGATGGACATTGTGAATGGCACTATGAGCCTTGTGGAAAATCATGCATGAAAACTTGCAAGAATCCATCAGGAAAGTGTTACAATGAAATTCCAACATTAGAAGGTATACCAAAAAAAAATCTGCATTCTCGTGTGTGGTCTATGCTCTGAGGGTTTTGCATATTGAATTAATAATTGTAATCTTTACTAGGCTGCTATCCACATTGCCCTGGGGGGAAAAAGTATTTGGATGAAGAGAGCATGAAGTGTAAGTCAAGAAAAGAATGTGGCTGCTATGATGAACAAGGAAACCATTACGAAGAAGGAGCAACCATGCCTCCATCCCATCCCTGGCAAATGTGGTGAGTGGTAATCCCTCTTTTCTATTCACACATGCGCCCTCCTCTGATCCTACATTATGAGCACATTTCCAAAGGAGGGTTATGTGTTAAAAGTATTTCTGACATGCATATTTATTTGCACAAACCAAAGAGTTTCAAATAAATTTCTGTCTATTTTTAGTACATGTTTGTCAATGGTGCAGGTCTGCACCACACATACTACGACCACAGAAATGCCCACTACAACGACAGAAAAAACTACCACTGCCAAAACTTTCACAACAACTTTACAACTGTCCACCACTGAAGAATCTACCACCACAACAAGTAAACCGACGACAACGACTTCACCAATCACAACAACTTTACAACCGTCCACCACTGAAGAATCTTCCACAACAAGCAAACCTACGACAACTGAGCAACCTACCACCACTGAAAGATCCACAACAACTGAAAAACCAACCACCACTACCACCACAAAGAGTACCACATCTATATCGACAACTGAAAAACCAACTACCACCACTGAAACTCCTTCTACAACTTCACAATCGACCACCACTGTAAAAACTACAACAACTGGTAAACCTACTACAACAACTGAGCGACCCACAACTACAATAATTTACACTACAACCACTGAACACTCCTCCACAACAACGTCTGAATCCCCAACGACCACTACTTCAAAACCTACTACAACAACAACAACAACACCCTGCACAGATCTCACTTGTTCAAAACCTACCACTACTTCTGGTCCAGTTACAACTACAACAACTGAGCAACCTACAACTACTGAAATTTACACTACAACCAGTGAAAAGTCCACCACAACAACGACTGAATCCCCTACAACTACTGGTCCCACCACCACCACTGAAAGATCAACAACTGTAGAACCAACCACGACCACTGAAACTCCTTCTACAACTTCACCACCGACCACCACAGTAAAAACTACCACAACTGGTAAACCTACTACAACAACTGAGCAAACTACAACTACAATAATTTACACTACAACCACTGAACACTCCTCCACAACAACTTCTGAATCCCCAACGACCACTACTTCAAAACCTACCACTACTTCTGGTCCAGTTACAACTACAACAACTGAGCAACCTACAACTACTGAAATTTACACTACAACCAGTGAAAAGTCCACCACAACAACGACTGAATCCCCTACAACTACTGGTCCCACCACCACCACTGAAAGATCAACAACTGTAGAACCAACCACGACCACTGAAACTCCTTCTACAACTTCACCACCGACCACCACAGTAAAAACTACCACAACTGGTAAACCTACTACAACAACTGAGCAAACTACAACTACAATAATTTACACTACAACCACTGAACACTCCTCCACAACAACTTCTGAATCCCCAACAACCACTACTTCAAAACCTACTACAACAATAACAACACCCTGCACAGATCTCACTTGTTATTGGTCAGATTGGAAAAGTGATAAATATCCTAGCAATGATTTGAGTGGTGGTGATCAGGAAACACTACCAGATATTACCAATTCAAATGTGGAGCAGATTTGTGGCAAAAATCTTGTAATTGAGTGTAGAGACAAAGCAACCAACAAAACACCTGAAGAGGCAGGTCAGAAAGTAACATGTGATGTTAAAACAGGCCTGATTTGTAATAATCAAAAGCAGCGACCGCCACATTGTTATGACTATGAAATTCGGGTCGGATGCTGTGTTTGCCCAAAAGAGACAACAACAACTTCTATGACCACACCTGCAGAGACCACAGTGACAGCGAGTCCCACTACTACAACAACTGAAAAACCAACCACCACAATAAAGAGTACCACATCTATATCGTCAACTGAAAAAGCAACTACCACCACTGAAACTCCTTCTACAACTTCACAATCGACCACCACTGTAAAAACTACCACAACTAGTAAACCTACTACAACTAGTCAGTCAACAACTACTGAAATTTATACTACAACCACTGAAAAGTCCATCACAACAACTACCGAGCCCCCTACCACCACTACTTCAAAACATACCACTACTTCTGGTCCAGTCACAACTACTTCACAACCAACCACCACCACCACAGTAAAAACTACCACGGTAACTAGTAAACCTACTACAACTGGACCCACAACTACTACCACTGAAAAGCCCACCACAACAACAACTACTGAATCCCAGACAACGACTACTACTTTAAAACCTACCACCACCTCTGGTCCTATCACAACTACTTCACAACCAACCACCACCACCACCACTGTAAAAACTACCACTGCCAGTAAACCTACTACAACTGGACTCACAACTACTAACATTTACACTACAACCCCTGAACACCCTTCCACAACAACTACTGAATCCCCAACGACCACTACTTCAAAACCTACCACTACTTCTGGTCCAGTTACAACTACAACAACTGAGCAACCTACAACTACTGAAATTTACACTACAACCAGTGAAAAGTCCACCACAACAACGACTGAATCCCCTACAACTACTGGTCCCACCACCACCACTGAAAGATCAACAACTGTAGAACCAACCACGACCACTGAAACTCCTTCTACAACTTCACCACCGACCACCACAGTAAAAACTACCACAACTGGTAAACCTACTACAACAACTGAGCAAACTACAACTACAATAATTTACACTACAACCACTGAACACTCCTCCACAACAACTTCTGAATCCCCAACGACCACTACTTCAAAACCTACCACTACTTCTGGTCCAGTTACAACTACAACAACTGAGCAACCTACAACTACTGAAATTTACACTACAACCAGTGAAAAGTCCACCACAACAACGACTGAATCCCCTACAACTACTGGTCCCACCACCACCACTGAAAGATCAACAACTGTAGAACCAACCACGACCACTGAAACTCCTTCTACAACTTCACCACCGACCACCACAGTAAAAACTACCACAACTGGTAAACCTACTACAACAACTGAGCAAACTACAACTACAATAATTTACACTACAACCACTGAACACTCCTCCACAACAACTTCTGAATCCCCAACGACCACTACTTCAAAACCTACCACTACTTCTGGTCCAGTTACAACTACAACAACTGAGCAACCTACAACTACTGAAATTTACACTACAACCAGTGAAAAGTCCACCACAACAACGACTGAATCCCCTACAACTACTGGTCCCACCACCACCACTGAAAGATCAACAACTGTAGAACCAACCACGACCACTGAAACTCCTTCTACAACTTCACCACCGACCACCACAGTAAAAACTACCACAACTGGTAAACCTACTACAACAACTGAGCAAACTACAACTACAATAATTTACACTACAACCACTGAACACTCCTCCACAACAACTTCTGAATCCCCAACAACCACTACTTCAAAACCTACTACAACAATAACAACACCCTGCACAGATCTCACTTGTTATTGGTCAGATTGGAAAAGTGATAAATATCCTAGCAATGATTTGAGTGGTGGTGATCAGGAAACACTACCAGATATTACCAATTCAAATGTGGAGCAGATTTGTGGCAAAAATCTTGTAATTGAGTGTAGAGACAAAGCAACCAACAAAACACCTGAAGAGGCAGGTCAGAAAGTAACATGTGATGTTAAAACAGGCCTGATTTGTAATAATCAAAAGCAGCGACCGCCACATTGTTATGACTATGAAATTCGGGTCGGATGCTGTGTTTGCCCAAAAGAGACAACAACAACTTCTATGACCACACCTGCAGAGACCACAGTGACAGCGAGTCCCACTACTACAACAACTGAAAAACCAACCACCACAATAAAGAGTACCACATCTATATCGTCAACTGAAAAAGCAACTACCACCACTGAAACTCCTTCTACAACTTCACAATCGACCACCACTGTAAAAACTACCACAACTAGTAAACCTACTACAACTAGTCAGTCAACAACTACTGAAATTTATACTACAACCACTGAAAAGTCCATCACAACAACTACCGAGCCCCCTACCACCACTACTTCAAAACATACCACTACTTCTGGTCCAGTCACAACTACTTCACAACCAACCACCACCACCACAGTAAAAACTACCACGGTAACTAGTAAACCTACTACAACTGGACCCACAACTACTACCACTGAAAAGCCCACCACAACAACAACTACTGAATCCCAGACAACGACTACTACTTTAAAACCTACCACCACCTCTGGTCCTATCACAACTACTTCACAACCAACCACCACCACCACCACTGTAAAAACTACCACTGCCAGTAAACCTACTACAACTGGACTCACAACTACTAACATTTACACTACAACCCCTGAACACCCTTCCACAACAACTACTGAATCCCCAACGACCACTACTTCAAAACCTACCACTACTTCTGGTCCAGTTACAACTACAACAACTGAGCAACCTACAACTACTGAAATTTACACTACAACCAGTGAAAAGTCCACCACAACAACGACTGAATCCCCTACAACTACTGGTCCCACCACCACCACTGAAAGATCAACAACTGTAGAACCAACCACGACCACTGAAACTCCTTCTACAACTTCACCACCGACCACCACAGTAAAAACTACCACAACTGGTAAACCTACTACAACAACTGAGCAAACTACAACTACAATAATTTACACTACAACCACTGAACACTCCTCCACAACAACTTCTGAATCCCCAACGACCACTACTTCAAAACCTACCACTACTTCTGGTCCAGTTACAACTACAACAACTGAGCAACCTACAACTACTGAAATTTACACTACAACCAGTGAAAAGTCCACCACAACAACGACTGAATCCCCTACAACTACTGGTCCCACCACCACCACTGAAAGATCAACAACTGTAGAACCAACCACGACCACTGAAACTCCTTCTACAACTTCACCGCCGACCACCACAGTAAAAACTACCACAACTGGTAAACCTACTACAACAACTGAGCAAACTACAACTACAATAACTTACACTACAACCACTGAACACTCCTCCACAACAACTTCTGAATCCCCAACGACCACTACTTCAAAACCTACTACAACAATAACAACACCCTGCACAGATCTCACTTGTTATTGGTCAGATTGGAAAAGTGATAAATATCCTAGCAATGATTTGAGTGGTGGTGATCAGGAAACACTACCAGATATTACCAATTCAAATGTGGAGCAGATTTGTGGCAAAAATCTTGTAATTGAGTGTAGAGACAAAGCAACCAACAAAACACCTGAAGAGGCAGGTCAGAAAGTAACATGTGATGTTAAAACAGGCCTGATTTGTAATAATCAAAAGCAGCGACCGCCACATTGTTATGACTATGAAATTCGGGTCGGATGCTGTGTTTGCCCAAAAGAGACAACAACAACTTCTATGACCACACCTGCAGAGACCACAGTGACAGCGAGTCCCACTACTACAACAACTGAAAAACCAACCACCACAATAAAGAGTACCACATCTATATCGTCAACTGAAAAAGCAACTACCACCACTGAAACTCCTTCTACAACTTCACAATCGACCACCACTGTAAAAACTACAACAACTAGTAAAACTACTACGACAACTGAGCAACCTTCCACTACTAAAACATACACTACAACCACTGAACACCCCTCCACAACAAGTACTGAATCCCCAACGACTACTACTTCAAAACCTACCACCACGTCTGGTCCAGTAACAACAACTGAGCAACCAACCACCACCACAACAACAGTAAAAACTACCACAACTAGTAAACCTACTACAACTAGTCAACCAACAACTACTGAAATGTATACTACAACCACTGAAAAGTCCACCACAACAACTACTGAGCCCCCTACCACCACTACTTCAAAACATACCACTACTTCTGGTCCAGTCACAACTACTTCACAACAAACCACCAACACAGTAAAAACTACCACGGTAACTAGTAAACCTACTACAACTGGACCCACTACTGCCACTGAACAGCCCACCACAACAACAACAACTGAATCCCAGACGACGACTACTACTTTAAAACCTACCACCACCTCTGGTCCTATCACAACTACTTCACAACCAACCACCACCACCACTGCAAAAACTACCACAACCAGTAAATCTACTACAACTGGACCTACAACTACTAACATTTACACTACATTCACTGAAAAGCCCACCACAACACCCACCAAATCGCCTACAACCACTCTCCCCACTACCACCACTCAAAAATACACAACTGAAAAACCAACAACCACATTGAAGAGTACCACATCAAAATCGACAACAGAAAAAGTATCGACCACCACTGAAACTGCCTCTACAACTTCACGACCGACCACCGCAGTAAAAACTACCACAACTACAACCACTGAAAAGCCCACTACGACCACTATGTCAACGACTAAACTGTCAACCACAACAAGAACAATCACAAGTACTACAGCACCCCCAACAACAACAATTCAAGGGTCAACTACTTCAAAAACTACTACAGCCACGCCACAGACCACCACTACACCACAGGCGACCACCACGGAAAAGCCCACCACGACAAAGGGATGTTTTTGCACACATAACAACAAAGTCTTCAAACCAGGTAAATTATATATGAAAACATTTGAAAGTACACATTTAAACTGGAATTATGTTTATATTATATTTTATCTATATATTTTTAGGTGATTTTGTGTACAAAGTGAACGATGGGAAAGATGACTGTTATGAAGTCCACTGTAGCTTGACGTGTACTTTGGAGAAGAAGCCATGCGGGGATAACTGCTCATACCTAGTTCCCCCACGAGAGGTTTTTTCTTACTTTCTTGCTTTTTAAATGTTGTATTTGCTTTGTATTTGTTTGTTGCTCTCTATGCTTTACTTTTATAGAGTATTGTAGTTGTGTATGCTTCTACCTGTCTCAGAATGGTGACACCTGGATATCGGGTTGTAAGAGTTACCGGTGTGAAAATGGGAAAACAATATCTGAACCAGTGACATGCCCATCAGTCACAAAGCCTGCATGTGACAGTGGGTGGGAACCTGTGAAAGTTTATTCTGACGGAGGCTGTTGTTATCACTATGAATGTCCTTGTAAGTTTGCACAGTATTCGTGTTATATCATATGCTACAATGATTTTTGTTATGCCTCGTCTTTATCCAAATTTATGTGTTTTTTAGGTATTTGCTATGGCTGGGGAGACCCGCATTATTACACATTCGATGCCCAATATTACAGCTTTCAGAAAAACTGCACTTATGTTTTGGTTCAAGAAATTATCCCAAGGTACAACTTCACAGTTCTTATTGACAATGAAAACTGTGATGCCTCTGGAGCTGTGACCTGTGCCAAAGCTTTGATTGTAAAGTACAAAAACTACAACATTATTCTTACGGCGAGGACAACTCCATCATACAAAAACATTGTAAGCAAACACTGTATTGTATTATTGATTAACATATGTAAATGCTGTGAGATTTAGAATGCATGTTATGAGAAAATGTTTTGATGGTCTTGAATATTACAAAACCATATCAATACGTTCCATCTGATTTTAATCATTTTAATGCAATAGGAAAATCTTTACATTATTTTAGGCTGTGTTAATTAAGTATGTTGTAGCTTCTTACGATATGCTATTGCGTTATATAATGCCTGAATCAAAAATGATCTGGAAATATATTGTGCAGCCCTTATAGTTGGGATATGCTTGAATCACTATGGTATACATTAGAAGAAGATTCCCTCTTCTTGATGTGCAAACATGCTTTGTTTTAGGTGAAAATGAACGGCAAGGAGATATTCCCAACTTTCTCCAATGATGACCTGATCATCACCAGCACATCCATTGAACTGCGCTTGAGGATTCCAAAAATTCATGCAGTTGTTTTGTTCAAATCGCTTCAGTTTAGTGTTGAAGTGCCAAACACTCTTTTCCACAACAACACAGAAGGACAGTGTGGTAGGTTTTGAATACGCACCGATTTATAAGATGAAATAAAAATCTGACCTCTAAATTCTGCTTCGGACAGGCACTTGTGACAATAATACCTCGAACGACTGCAGGTTACCAAATGGCCAGCTCCGCCCCTGTCCCGAAATGGCACATGAGTGGCAGGTCAAAGATCCTAAGAAGCCATACTGTGAGCCCGGACTTCCTCCTCCAACAGTTACACCTTCTCCACCTCCAGTTCCTCCTGTTGTTCCTCCATGTGAAGTATTGAAAAGCGAGTTAGTAATGATCCTGTACAGCTAAAAAAGAGAAGTTGATAATGTGATGTTGAAATTTACAAGCGTCTGTGTTTGTCTTTTTAAAGTGTCTTTAAGGAGTGCCACAAAGTGATTAAGCCAGATCGTTATTATGAAGCTTGTAAATATGATGTTTGGTACAAGAACAATGCAACAGGATGCGCCAGTCTTGAGGCATATGCTTCTTTATGTGCTCGAGAATCTATTTGTGTGTCTTGGAGGAATGCTACAGATGGACTTTGTGGTAAGATAAGACAGTGATAATGGACATTAATGTAAATATGTGATTCACTCATAGAATGCATGTCAATATGCTTTTAACTTGTAGAATTTGATTGCCCTGCAAACCAAATCTATAAACCCTGTGGCTCAGCTGTTGTTGAAACATGCAATCCAAGGTACGTGTAACGTAACGGTAACGTGTCTAAATATATAAACCAAAACATATTTGTTTATGATATTTACTTTTTTTTTTCAGTTACAATGAAAAATACATTCCCAAATGTCCGGGACAAACAGTTGCTGAAAAAGAAGAATGTAACTCTTTCATGGAGGGATGCTTCTGTCCAGATGGGTTGAGACGATTCAGTTCAAACTCCGACCTCTGTGTCTCTGCCTGTAAAATCTATTGCCAAAATTATTATAACAAATGTACATGATATATGTAAATACTAACCTTTTAACTATTATTAGGTTGCCCTGGTCCAGATGGCTTACCTAAAGAGGTATATTGAACATTCAACAATATATTAGAATTTACTGTTAGAGAGTGTTACTATGAAAACATTAAATATTTTCCTGGGTTATACAGCCGGGTGATACATGGCGGAGTGGCTGTCAGGAGTGTGTTTGTGACAAGGACACGATGGGCGTCCAGTGTAGACCGCGCACCTGTCCCACACTGCAGCCTCTCGTCTGTAAAAAAGAGGGAGAAGTGGTGGTAAACTACACCGAGGATTGTTGTCAGCAGTTTAAATGTGGTAAGTTAGCATGATGATTCAATTATATTGGACAACTTATTTACTCTACAGTTTATGGATTTATTTTGTTTGTTACTTACAGAATGCAAAAGTGAACAATGTAAAGACATCATTCCAGTGTGCGAAATAGGATTTGAGCTGGACGTACATAAATCTAATGACAGCTGCTGCTCTAAATACACTTGTGGTACTTATTTTGTATTCTTGTTTAACTACATTTAGATAATATGTTGAGTTTTTGATATAATTAACTTTTTTTCATATGTAGTTCCAAAGAATGTCTGTGTTTTTAATGGCACTGAGTACAAGGTAAGAAATATTTGGCAAATGCAAGACTTTTTATTATTATTATTATTACTGTATTATTATTATTTGTTTTTACCAGTTTGTTTGTTGGTAATGTAAAGTGTGTGTTTGTTTTGTTTACATGCATTTATTTATAGCCAGGTACAGATTTCTTCAAAAGCCAGTGTGAACGTTGCTCTTGTACTGAAAATAAAGACAAAGACACCAAGTTAAATGACTATAAGTGTCAGGAGAATCCGTGCCAAAAGAACTGCTCTGAGGTAGTACTATGTTTTTTTTTGTAGTATATGTATTTCATTATGTCACTTTGTTAAAACATTTTTTTTCTCTAGGGCTATGTTTATGATGAGCCAAAACCAGGGCAATGCTGTGGCTCATGTAAACTGGTCAACTGTGTTTTAAGATTAAACTCCACTACTGTTATTATAAAGGTAAGACTCAGTGGACCCACTTATATTTATGCATATAATAGTCGGAACACATACATCATATACATTTGTTTATTATTGCTAAAAATTCTACACGGATGAGATATGAACATGTTCACTATTGGATTCACTATAACACAGAAATAAATAGAGATGTATGAATCTTTTATGAGCACACTGTATGCCCCTGGACCATCCCTCACTTTATACAAATATTTCCACAGCCTTCTGAGTCATTTTCCCCTTCAGATGACCCCTGCACCAAGTATCACTGTAAAAAAGAGAATGGAGAGTTGATTATTACAGAGAAACAAATCGAGTGTCCCAAGTTTGATCCAACAAAGTGCATTCCTGTAGGTATACCGTGGGATCAATAGTAAATGGCAATTGTTAAGAAACATTGTTCTTAACATAATAATCATAATTGCATAATAATCTACCTTATTCCCAACAGGGAACTGAGCAAACTGATGCTAATGGTTGTTGTAAAAGTTGCAAAGGTAATTATGTTAGTTTAAACTGCTGATCAAATCTTCAATATTTTCAAACAAATAAGCAACATGTGTAGGTTTTCCCCCTTGTATATTTCTTGTCCTGTTTAATCATTGTTTGTGTTTGTGGCAGTGTCCGACTGTGGAGTGAAAAAGAACGTAACACATCTGGAGGTTGGAGGCTGCAGGTCGCTCAAAGAAGTGGAGCTCACTTTCTGTGAAGGATCTTGTGGGGTTTCTTCATCCATGTGAGATTAAAAATTCAGAGACAACGTCCATTTTAGTCTGATTAGATATTAATGCTTTCCTTTGTATTTCTAGGTACTCTGCTGTGAGTAATGTGATGATGCATTCATGCACCTGTTGTCAGGAAATGAAAACCAGCAAGAAAGAAGTGGAGATGCTTTGCTCAGACAACAGCATCAAACCCCACACCTACATTTATGTGGATGAGTGCAGCTGCCATGTTGCTGAGTGTAAAGAGGCCTCTTCTTAAGAAGACATCGTAACATTCATATATTATCCCCTAATCATTAGTAGTATCCTATTTCTCATCACATATTTTCACTTTTTCAATGATTAACACAAACTTTCCTGCTTAAAATGTTAACTGCAATGTTCCTTAATGCATGCATTTATCTGTATCTTTTGCATCTTGGTAAAAAGTAATTGACTGGATTACCTCATCAATACTTCAATACTACTTTTAAATAATCATATTAAAATATTTTCTTATTATATATCCAAATGTGTCCGTTTGCCAGAGGTGTGTTGCAGTCTACTTACCAGACACTAATGCTGTGTGTTATTATCTGATCAGTGGAGTTTCTGTTTGATTATCATTCTTCATCTTATTTGTACCCTCCTAAAAATCCCATTAAAAGTTTGATTTCATTGCACTTCCTATTCATTTTTTTTAATCAACTTTCCTTTTATACAAGTATATACAGTATACAACAATGCATTGTTGTATACTGGTGTTGATATTAAACTGATAAGAAACTGATATTTATAGCTAAAGATAAGATAAGCAGAAATACAAAGTGACAAGAAACTACAGAACTTTACACAGTGGAATTAAACTTTATAATATTTTATCATAAATTCTCAGAAGACAATGTCTTTGTCTTCTGAGAATTTATGATAAAATATTATAAATTATGACCATGTTTATGTTAGTACCCATTTTTAGAGTAATGCATGCTACACTGGCCAAAAGCTTCCTCTTTGTGAGTAGGAACCAGACTTCTTTAGTCTTGCTTCTCATCGGAACAGTTTGAGTGTAACACGCAGATCGGCAGTCATGTCGGCGCAGAGCGCGCAGAGGTATCTGAGCTGTCCGCAAGAGTAGTCAATTTTCTGTTTTCAAATATTTACTTTTGTATATTTTGTATTTAGACAGATCAGTTTGAAACAATGCGTTGAGGAAAAGCGACGCACATCTTAGTACCGATTCAAATTAAGGTAAGTAAAGTTAAATGCTACTTGTCACTCAGGCATTGCTACTCTGGACTGTAACGTATAGCTAACATATTGACGTTTGGTTAACTAATGCATATAGTAAAAAGAATACAAACAGCTGATACACATCAAGATAAATAGACATTTTAGGCTTGCCTAAACATAGCCCTTTGTTGTTGTTGGATCAGTTTGCAATCCATTCTTTCTTGATCTTCATCTTTATAGCCGTTTCTGGGTTTGGTTTTGAATCATTTTAGGGGGTGCATGATTGCAGACACTATTAAATTGGCGAAGCGTGATTACTGCTAACAATGAACTCCCTTGTGTCAGTTTTACCATGGCATCGCTGTCAGAGGAGGTGCTTCTGGTGCTGAAAAAAGTTCGTCAGAAGAAGCAGGATGGGACACTTTACCTGATGGCAGAGCGGATAGCCTGGGGTCCAGAGGGCAAAGACCGCTTCACCGTCAGTCATCTCTATGCGGACATCCGCTGTGAGCGACCCTTCCAATTTTCTACATGTGACATGAGCTTCTATTCTTTGAAATCATATATTTTTATATTCTTCATATGTTCAGGTCAGAAGATCAGTCCAGATGGTAAAGCCAAAATTCAGCTTCAGCTTGTCCTTCACACTGGAGAAAGTACCACATTCCATTTTGCCAATGAAAGCACTGCACTAAAAGACAGAGAAGCTGCCAAGGAACTACTGCAGCAGCTGCTGCCCAAGTTCAAGAAGAGAGCAAACAAGGAGCTGGAAGAAAAAAACAGGTCAGTATCAGATACTGTGGATGAGTCTTTTAAATTGAATACGTTATTCCAGCACTTTTGGATATCCACACAAAAGAGCAGTTCAACTTCAACCCATATGGGTGTTACTAATCTTGATATTTTACCACAGAGGTTGGTACCAAAAACATAATAGGCTGCTCCATTGTAGGAAAAAATATTACTAGTCATATAGTTTTAGTCACAAGTATTTGTCAACTTTTAAGAGTGTCCTGTTGAATTCATGTAAAATATATTCTTTAACCAAAATATATATTATTATTATGATGCTATTTTTTTTGTACATACATTTTGTGTGCTACAATTGAACTGTTATCAGACCTCACAAAAGTAAGTCCATCCCTAACATTTTTGCAAATATTTCATTATATGTTTCATGGTAGTGGTTCAAAGTAGTCCATCTACAGCTTTTATAATAGTGTGATTATAATGTCTCCTCAAAACACCTTAACACACACACACAGCTTTAAGTTGCCACTGGACTCCTTTTCCACTCTCCCATGTCAACATCACAAACCTGGTGAATGTCAGAGACCTTGACCTTCTCCAACCTCTGTTTGTAGATACCCACAGATGCTCATTTGGGTTTATATCCGACGACATTCTTGGCTAGTCCATCCTTTACCCTCAGCATCTTTAGCAGGACAGTGGTCGTATTGCAGGTGCATTCGGGGCCGTTAAGTTGCCCACTTTCTGAAGGAAGGAGGGCCGTATATTTTGCCATTCCTGGTTCTCTGAATGAACTGCAGGTTCCCAGTGTTGGCAGCGCTCATTCAGCCCCACCACTGTGCTTCCCTGTAGGCACTTGTTTACCTCACCAGTTGCACCACACACGCTTGACACCATCTGAACACTAAAACTTATCTGACCACAAGACATGGTTACAGGGATCTTCAGCAAACAGTTTTGGGGCTTTCCTTTGTATCATAGACGAGGCTTCCTTCTCTTGGCATTCATGGTTCCCTTATTGAGATTCATGAATGCTGTGCCATACTGAAACAGAGCACAACCCCCTCTCTTCAGAAACTGGTCCATATAGGGGAGCTCCAACATGAGAGCGATCCCAAACTCACATCAAAGACAACAACTGCCCTGCCAAAGAAGATGAGTGGAAAGGTGACTGAGCATCATCCACCAGGTCTTTAATGTCGACATGGAGGAGTGCAAGAGGAGTCCACTGGTGACTTTTTAATCTGGTGAACTTCATGGCCATGAGTGTTAGGGCAGAGCTGGGAAATAATGGTCACAACACAAAATATTGACTCTTGGGACAGTTTCAATTTTTGATCATACTAGGAGTACTTACCTTTGTGAGATACAGTATGAAATGCCATAAAATTGTCTGTAATCCTTTTTCCTAATTATGTCATTTTTGTACATAATTTATAATCATAAATATAATTGAACTTTGGTTAATTGCACAGCCCTATGCTCTGCCTTTTTTTTATGTCACAGGATGCTTCAAGAAGATCCTGTCCTCTTCCAGTTATACAAAGACCTCGTTGTAAGCCAAGTAATCAGCGCTGAGGAGTTCTGGGCCAATCGTTTAGGTAGTAACAACAACGCAGACTCTGCTGTGTCTAACAACAAGCAAGAAGTTGGAATTTCTGGAGCCTTCCTGGTGAGATCATGTGATGTGAAATATTAGATCTAACAATGTTGTGCTTAGCTCATACATGATCATGAACCGTTTCTTTTGCCGCCATCAGGCTGATATCAGACCTCAGACTGACGGCTGTAATGGATTAAGATATAATTTGACTGCTGACATAATTGAGTCAATCTTCAGAACATACCCAGCAGGTAAACTGTTGATCCACTGATTTAATTCTGTGCTAAATCTGTTCTCTGCTTTACTTTGTCATTTTCTCTCCATGTATTTCTTACAGTAAAGCAGAAATACAGTGAAAATGTGCCTCATAACTTAACAGAGAAGGAGTTCTGGACCCGTTTTTTCCAGTCACATTATTTCCACAGAGATCGCATCAACACAGGGTCGCAGGATATCTTCTCAGAGTGTGCCAAGCAGGACGAGAAGGGTAGGAAACAGTCAGCACTTTTAGAGGTTGAATATCTATACATAAACAATTCTTTGTGTGCGATCTATTCTAGGTTTAAAGTCTATGGTTGTTCAAGGAGTGAAGAATCCACTTGTAGACCTTTTGTCTTTAGAGGACAAATCATTAGATGAGGTGAGATTTGCTTATAAATATATTGATTATTAATTACGAATAACCAAATATTACAAACTCACTGCCATACAGGGTTATGGACTCAGCACGCCAATTCCTTCCACTTCCAATTCACACAAGACTGTAAAAGACAGCAGCAACTCTGCCATTATAAAGAGGTTTAATCATCACAGTGCTATGGTGCTTGCAGCTGGCTCGCGAAAAGGGTGAGTTAAAATAGTTTGATAGGAATGTAATAATAATAATGCATTGCACATTATTTTTTCTCATGAATAATTGTATTTTCAAGAGATGCACCTGCTGATCAGGCCAGTGAGACGAGCAGTACAGATGGAAACTCCAGAGACTCAGATTTTTTTCAACCCCCTGTTAAAAAAGTATGTAGAAAAGTTATGTTTTACTTCGAATACAACAGTTTGTTTTGAAGTAGACTAGTTAATATTACACTTTTTGTTCATTTCAGGTCAAATTACAGGAAGCCATAGAGTATGAGGATCTTCAAAGGGAAAATAAACCAAAAACGGTTGCATTAAACCTGAAAAAATCTGATAGGTACATTTTATTAGTATTTCAATTAAGAGGAAACATCTGATTAGTGCTTGTGTTAAATCGTTTTCCCTATTTATTTTTTGTTGCCTTAAAGATACGCCCATGGTCCGGTTCCACTTCAGTCTCAACAGTACACAACAAGTCAAGATATTATCAATTCTGTCAACTACATACAGCATGAGATGACCAACTACAAACCCAATCTAACTCAGGTAAATAGATTCATGTTTACTTCATGTGATTTCCTACAATAGTTCACCCGAAGACCTAGTAGATGTTACTTGTATGTCACAGAGTCTTCCTTTCTTCCTTTGCAGGTGTTATCCAGTGCATCTGCTAGTTCTGCTATTGCCGCACTTTCACCAGGTGGCGTCCTCATGCATGGAGGAGCTCAGCAAGCCATAAATCGTAAGTGATTTAGAATATTGGATTTGTTGATACAATGGATGTTCTTGAATATATGTTGAAGTTTAGGATCTGTGTTTTTTAAATATTTACCAAAAAAAATGCCTCTGTGTCCCCTGATATAACACTATACATTTCACATTTATTATATATTATTATTGGTTAGTGTTTTGGTTCTTGTTATCCAATCCAAATTATATTGGGTTGCCATATTCTATGGCTACAGCCTGTGTGCTGTAGGTAAACAAAATGTGATGAATTCAAAATAAATCTTCTTTTCAGAGATGATCCCTACTGAGGTGCAAGGAGAGTTGAAACATCTTTATGCTGCTGCAGGAGAGTTGCTAAGGCACTTTTGGTCCTGTTTTCCTGTAAACACACCATTTTTAGAAGAAAAGGTACACCCAGTCTTTATATTAATGGTTATTTCACCATATGTATCATTCTGTTTTTCATTTTGTGTGTGTGTTTTTTTTGTGTCAAAGGTCATGAAAATGAAGTCAAATCTTGAAAAGTTTCAGATGACCAAACTTCGACCATTTCAGGAGAAGATTCAACGTCAGTATTTAAGTGCTAATGTGAGTTAATAGTAGGGCAGAAAATGCATCTTCATTTTAAAGTTGATAATTATACGTTTTTAATTACAAAATACCTTTTGATTTATTGATTTTGCACAGCTAACGGGACACTTGGAGGACATGTTGCAGAGCGCTTATAGCAAGTTCCAGATCTGGCAAAATCGCCGGATGATGAGGAAAACCTGAAGCCGCTTTGAGTTGAAATAAGGGACTAAAAAGATGAAAGTGTATGGACTAATTGCCTGTCAATGCTCTGGACTGCTCTGACTGGACATCCCCTGCTGCATTGCCTGTGATGGGACTCACAGTGGTCAATGATTTGGACAGAAAGATGCTGCTATCAGAGATTAACTGCATCTTATTAATACAAGAAATTGTAATTTAGTTTTCTTGTTATATTTTTAAGTGGTTGAAAGATTTACGTCACTAATGGAAAAAAGGGAGGTTCGGACGTGAATAATGGTACATGACCAAATTGGAGGTGGAATCAGGAAGGCACTCAGGACAACAAGGTGACCCACAAGATGCCAGCAATGGACTGCCAACATGTGTTTGCTCTGCATTTGGAGCAAGGTTCTGGGCACAAAATGCCTTTGAAAGCACTGTGTCAACTAGAGGAACTGTGTTCACCAGAGGAAAGAGGAAGTGACTATAGCAATACTGTTATTTTACACTTGAGTGCATTAGTTTGTGTGAGCTTCCAATCACACTGTAAATGATTTGTAATGTCTGCACATTCTGTCTGCACTGAAGACAAAAACTTTAGTCCTGGATTAAAGTTAAACAAGCTGTTGTTCTCTGGCCATCAGTTTATATACCATAAAGATGCTTATGTCGTTTAGATTAAGCTAAAAGCATTTTTCACTTATGATTACTTTAATTTCAGGGGGCAATATTTGCAGTTTCAGCCTTTCTTTTTTGTATGTATAATGAGTGAATGTAACTCCAATTACACATATTTCTGTTGATGATATCAAGGCATTAAAAAGAGCAAAAAGTATAGTAAACTACAGAGTTCAAATGTAGTGATAATTGTTTTAAGTTTCGTGGAAGTATCCAGTGACCAAGGCTGCTGTGCGTGAAACGTGCGTAAACCAGAGTCGCCACAGGAAGTAGCAGAAACATCAGCTGAGCATCAACATTACAGTGAAAGTGGGGCGTGTATCTGCAATGGCACGGGTGTACTCTCTGAAATAATTCTCACTTTTACAAAGGTCTGAACTCGAAGCCACCCCGCTGACGTTTTCATTTGGTGAGTGTTTAGAATGATGTTTTTGTATCCTTGGTTAGCACGCCGTGATTTAAGCTAGCTAAAGTCACGGACCGATTGAGACGCGCAAACTTCAACGATTCTCTAATATTCCTTTTAACTAACATTTTACCATTTATGCTTGTTTGACACAGCTGTTTCTTTTTTTTACATTTATTAATAGCAAAAGGTTAGCACAAGTCACATGAGTCCCAAGACTGTCCCGTGACGCGGCGACGCGACGCAGGGAGTTGAGGCACCGCAACTTGATCAATAAAACAGTTTCCGCTGTCCCAAACCGGACTTTGGCCGTGATTTAGTGTATTTTAAAAGGCCGAGCCTCTCTTTTATTGTTCGTCATATGTTGTTAACTCTGGATGGCATGAATTAGAATGAGAAAGTTTGCTTATCTGCTCCAGTGTGTTTACTCTCCCTCCTTGTAACTATTATTGTGTCCCTGTTTTTGCTTGTTTGACTTCTGTAACCATTAGTACTTGACTTATGGTTTCCTGTGCAAAGGATTGGATGGTTGCCTTTAAAGATGCCCAGTGTACCTCTTGTGCCAGAGAATCACACTCATGCATTGGCAGAGTTTGACTGTCTAGACCCACTTCTGGCAGCTCTACGTTTGGACTCTGGCAGGCTTAAGGTTGGCCACCGTGTCATTGACAAGAGGTTCATGATAATAGCAGTAAAATATTTTTAAAAGTTGTTTTGTTTGTCCTAGTGCACTTGTTTGGCAGTATCCAGAAAATGGCTGGCTCTGGGAACATCCGCCGGAGGTTTGCACCTTATACAGAGAGAAGGATGGAAACAACGGCTCATTGTCACTCATAAGGTAATATTCTGGTATATCTTTCTGCATTTTAGTCAGAGTAAAATTTGCTTAAAAAGAAGAAGAAAAAAGCCCAGAAAAAACATTCATCATTCATATTACTGCAGCTTCTGAAGATGCCATTAGTCACCTGATTCCCTAAATAGATTTTTCCAACACTGGGGTCATTGTGCAGGTAAGATGTAGGTCACTGCTCTCAAAGCCAGGCTGGTGACTTTCTTGATGGAAACATACTTGTTATTTGTTGCCAAGATATATATATATTTTTTATACATTATGCCATATTGGTGCAGTTAATATGTTTTGGAGCGTGTCTCACTGCTCTAAATGTTTTTTAGGAAGGATCTATCACTCAAGTGGCGTGTTGTCCCCATGATGAGGACTTCATAGCTGTAGCCACAAGGTAACCAATATTTTCAATCAATATTCATATCAATATTTTTAAGTTTTTTGGCTAAATCTCTGGTTACTTTGAATGTGACTTTGATTTAGTCAGGGGCTGGTGGTGGTGTGGGAGCTGCAGCTGGAACGACGCGGCCGTCCCGAGCGAGTGAGTGTGTCCTGGGAGCACAGAGGGCAAGCAATCACTGCTCTGTGCTGGGACACAAACACCCTCAAAGTATATGTGGGGGACACAGCAGGAAAAGTGTCCTTTCTGAGGGCAGGGTCCTCTAAAACCGGCAAAGTATTGAACATCATAGCAGTACAATGTAATACATGATGAGGAACCATGTTGTGATCAAATTATTTTATTTTTGTTTTATTCTTTGTTTTTAGGGAACAGCCTTTGTTATTTTTCCAGTTCAAACTGTGACCACGGTTGACTCCAAAGTAGTTCAGCTCGGCTTTCAAGATGGATGTCTGCTGGTGTCTTCCTTGACCCGTTGTTACATCTGCGATACTGAAAAGTCTGTCTTGGTTTGATTTTCTGACATATTGCATAAATAATGATCATGATAATATTATAACAAAATCTATCGTTGTCTGTCTTAAGGGAGAAGTTCTGGCGAGTTGGACATAAAGAGCGCGATGGAGAATATGGAGCTTGTTTCTTCCCCCAGAACAGAGGCTTGTTACTGGGACAGGCCCCACTGCTGTACTGTGCACGACCTGGATCTCGAATATGGGAGGCTAATTTTAACGGTGAGGTTGTGAGCACTCATCAGTTCAAGCAGCTCCTCACTTGTCCTCCTCTGCCGCTCATCACATACAGGTACAAATATGTTCCTGTTTGGAAGTTCCTACCTTCGTTAAAACAGCCTCACGTTGTGTTTTTCTTGGTTACTTTTAGGAACGAGCCTCAATATAATGCGTCACAAAGGAGCCCTCAGTCGTTAGCCTTTACAAAACTACTATATATGGGGTAAGTATTATTGTCTTATTTTGTTATTATTCATATCAGTATTTATTATTGTTATATCAGGGGTAAAAGTAACACACATTCAATGCCAACCTGATGATCTGATTGTTACTTCATTCTATCTATTTCAATAACATATCTTCTTAACACAAAACCCTCTGTTATACACGTTTAGTGACCAAAATCTACTGACTTGGACCGACTCTGCCATTTTCATCTTTACGCCTCAGAATGGCCAAGTGCTTCTGTGGACTGAAGTGAAAGGTTACTTGATGAACAGTTTTGAATTAAATATATAACAACTATACTGCATTATGTGTTACAAAGATATGAGCAAGGTTTAGCTGTATTTGCAATGCTGGTCCTTTTATTTTTTCAGATGTAGCTGATATCGTAGTCTACCGCAGTGAACTGTTCTGTCTCCATGGCAGCGGTCGCCTGTCCCACTTCACACTTCTATCAGCGGAGCGATGTGTGGAGCGTCTCCTTCGCAGGGAGTCATGGCTCTTGGCTGCTGTCGTCTGCTGCATGTTCCAGCACGCCATCACCACAAGCAGGGTGAATAATGTTTACTGTGCTATTATGACTTTATGGCCACTGCCTGGTCAGGAAAATAACTCATTGCTCTCGACTTGTTTGCGAATGGGATGCAATTTATATTTGTTAATTTGTTAAAAGCAAACATGATGCTTTAGGAGAGCACAAAGGCTGATCTTAAAGGTGATATTTGTGCATATTTGACGTTGTAGTGACTCAGTGGTTGTATGAGTGGTTAGCATGGCGCCTTTACTTAGTCTCTAGGATGCTCCAGGATCAATTGTTTTGTAGGTTTTCTGGTGAGAGGCTCCGTCAGCAATGAAAATTCTCCAAACAATTGATCCTGGTGCATCCTAGAGACCACTGTGGTGGAAAGTAAAGGCGCCATGCTGACCACAGCCGCTGGGTCACTACAAGGTCAGATGCACACACCTTTAATGCTCTGTGTAGCCGTGTACCCCCTGAAGCTTTGCGTGAAGAGTCTATTTCCATCCATTATTACTGTGAACTCAAGCAGTTTTTCCACATTTAAACATTTTTTTGCTTGCTTGGGTGATAGGCTATTAAGAATACGAAAATACAAAATATTAAATGAAAATGTCAGTTTTTAATTATTTTGAAAACATGGCTGTGAAGGGGTAAAGCTTTGTCCCAGTGACCAGCTCATTCTGAACATAAGACCCTGGTTCGGACTCTGTGATCTGGCCCCGCCCCCTCTGTGTCTCCCTCAGTAATGGCTACTGTCGTATAGATCCGAATGTGTTGGTTTCGTTGATGCAAAGACAATTTATACGGAGGACATTACAATATTTGCACGTGTCGCCGTGCATCAACTTGTAAATGAAATGAAGCTATGTGGCAGATACAAAGCGACTGAGGAACGTGAGGTTCAGTTTTTGAGCGGCATTTAGGTCCAGAACTGCTCATCCACGTTTGAATAGGCTCTTCCGTATTATAAGCGTGTTTCCCGTGTGGCAGTTTTAGCGGGTTAATATCGATTAGATTGTGATAAACTTTTTTTCTCTCAACATTTTCTTTGCGTACCCCCTAGGGCGTCCTGTACCACAGTTTGGGAACCCCTGGCCTAGTCTATTTGTATTAGACTTTAGATTTTCTGTATTATGGTTTTGTGGCGAATAAAAGGGAACTTTTGTTAGGCCAGGAAATCTATTCCCATTGATCGTCTCGAGCATCTGAAGTCCCAGCTGAGCCCCTGCGACACTACAGAGCTGATGGGACAGTTGGAGGAAGTGATCAGCAAACTGGAGCCTCTTGACTCTGCCTCCAGCAGCCGCAGGAGCAGCATCTCTTCACATGTGAGTCCAGATTAATAATTTTCAACATATTTGTCATGATTTTTTATGAGCCACAATTACGCAAGATACATCTAGTTTGAAACATAATTAAAATAGTCTATATTGCCTGATTACAAAATGGGACAGTTTATTGAGAAAGTGGGTCTGGGTCAACAAATCACTTGTAAAGATAAATCAAGCGTATTACTAATCTGAATTACTATCACCTCCAGGAGAGCTTTAACGTCCTGGACTGTGGGATCTATCGAGTGATCAGCCGCAAGGGAAGTCAGTCGGATGAAGAAACCGGATCCCTCCTAAACCAGTCTGCGTCTGAGGAAGAGCGGCTCAAGGACTTCAGCTTTGTTCAAGATGAGGATCAAGTGGATCATGGTAAGAATAGGCTGATTTAGCGTCTGAGCACTAACTTCCAAATAGAAGTATGGAAATACAGTAACTCGCACTCAAACATACCTTTTTGTTTTTATTTCCTTCTATTACATTTTCTCTGCTAAATGTTGCTTTGCCTCGTCTAAAGTTAAATGACAAAAGAGATGTTGAGCTTACTGCATTAAGACTTGTCTCCTGAGATTCTTTTTGATTAAAATGTGTTAATTACTTGTGGTGGTACTGGAATTACTCTGACAGTGCTTAAATCTGACATATCTTGCCATACTGTTCCTCCGTACTTCATGCCACAATTATTTTTATCACATTGTGCAGCATTTAATTTATGTTTTCTATTCAGTCATGTCTTGCACCTCAGCTCCACCTGCTTCCCCTTTGCCCTTTCATTCTCATTATACATTTCCACCGCTCCATACATCTGTGTTTTTCCTCTGGCTTTGGCCGCCATCTTGATTCAGATCCACAGAGCTGCGAGCGCATGGAAATGGAGCGGTCTGAGCAGGGACTACCATTCAATATCCCCCTGTCGTTTCGACCTAAGCCGCCGCGCATCGCCCTGCAAGCTGTTAAAGAAAGGTAACCCTTTTTAGAAACTGAAAAAAGTTCAGTTCTTCTTTCTGTTTGTTATAAAAAAAACAAGCCAATCCATCTATTTAAGACAGCTTCCCCTTTTTTGAATGAACAAATTCTCCAACTTGCTCTTATGTAACATTCAGGACTGTTGTGAATCATTACTGAGCATGACTTCTCTTTAGTGTGTCCAGTTTTATGAAGAAGACGACGGAGAAGATCAACACCCTCCAGATGAACTCTGAACTGTGGCAACGACCCGAATATCGAGATGGATCCACGGTGGAAATGCCTGCACCGACAGCAGCATATTCTGAGACTATGGATCACGAGTAAGCCACATTAATTCACATGTGCAGCTTATCAAGGCATGATGTGAGAGGAATTGCTTTGTTTTACAGGGTTTATGATGAAATGTCAAGCACAGAAGCAGAATTGAATGAACTGCAATCAGCGACTGACCATGCGATGTAAGTAAACACTGCGTACTTTCAAGACAGTTTAATATAAAAAGAATTGCCTCCAAAATGTCACATTACAAAAGTGATGATAGCCCATATTCAGAGCCCATCCATTTATGAATGTCAAATGTCAATTAGTTTTCTTGTATCTTGAGAATTATTTATTTAATTGCATTTTCATGGTGAATTTCAATGTTATATCTTTTATCTGCCCTATCCTGTCGTAAATCAGTCTTTTGCGTTGATTTTGTGCTTAGAATTTCACCACTTTTTAACCATTACTTGTGTAAATATTTGGTTCACACCTTTATACTGTTCTTCTTTTAGTAAAATTATTTTTATGTAACGATACTCTTGCTTGAGGACATATTAGTTAATGATAACATGCTTTCACATTCACTATCTTGAAAGCATTTGGATATATATTAGATGTCTAAAAATTACTAAGGGGCATGAGAACTGTTTTTTGTGTTTGCCATGGTCAAACTTTTATTCTACTCCTCAATCTTAGTCAATTGAAATCCTTATTTTTTACCCAGTGCCCAAATCCAGGATCCCTTGGTGCTCCTTGACCCGATTAGTCTTGAAGAAACTCTGCTCGAGTGGCTTCCTGCTCTGGAGAAGGTCCTTGGTCCGGTCAAACTTGAGTTAACTGTATCTGGATCCGAATCAAACCACAGTGTCCCAACAGACGACAGAGAACCCCTAAACCCCTTCACAGAGCCGCGAGAGGAACAGAATGTTTCAAAAGAGGAGTTACACGGCAGCAGTGATTCTGGAGAGGAAAACTCCCACTGTGAGCGCGAGTCACCAGTGGATCACAAAGTCATAGACGCTGATGCTTCCAATGGTTCTCGTGCGGAGCCTATTAGAGTCGGTGCACCCAAACCTGTCCCATCAGATCTGATGGGCAATCTCTCTCAGCTGGCCATGCTTTACACAGAGCTCAGCTGCTTCAGGAAACACCAGAGTAAATATACTCTGGGCAGCTGCACTTTCCTCCGACGCTACTTCTTTCTCCTCGACCACGAACGAGTGAGAAAAATGTGCCTGCTCTGCTACAAAGACCAGGCCGACCTCCAGAGCTCCTTCATCGAGGCTATGCAAGGTCAGAAAATGTGTGAGATTTATTTACATTTTTTCTTTGTAAAGTCCCCCCTTCCCGGATCTCAGCAACTAATCAGAGTCTAGCATCCTCTCGCATGGACCAAGGAGGGAGGGGTAGGAGCTTGATCATTTTCTTTTGAAAATTCTGTTAGTGCGCTGCTCGTTTTGCTTTCTGGTTAAAGAAATTTCACTCTCCTCCTTCATCTCTCCTCATTTAGCAAACTTAAAGACTATCACCTTCAAAAAAAACTTTGGCCAGAAACAAGTCACCCAAGGCTGATGCCTTGATAAATGCATGAGGAATCTACACACAGCAGCAGTTGCTGTAATTGTTGTAAGGTTAAGATTAACCTCTTGTTAAATTGGCACACGATTAAAACCTTAAAAACTGTTGGCATCATGGTTCCACACCTAAATAAAGGTATGGGAAATGGTTTAAATGAGAAACCTCTGAGAATGCTCCCAGTTGAATGTTTGACTGCATTGGCCACCCATCTGTTGCCCTCCATGCTGTATGTCATATACCGCCCTCGATGAATGAGTTTGGACACTCCAGATCATTATAATTGCTGCAATGTAAGGTTCTTATCCAAACACCTGAAGAACTTTAATCTGTTCACAAAATGTATCTTTTACTTCGCATTAACATACATAACATAGTTTTTGAAAAAGCCCTGCATTGACTTTTGGATACACACAAGTTTAGAACAATGAAGAATAAAACGCATATTTCTTTTGTTTTCTTGCAGAACTAACAAAGTCCAGTAAAGTGTCTGAAGTTATTCAGAGAAGTGATTTGCAGCGGTCCCTGCGCAGCCTGAGAGAGCTGCAGCCCTCCTGTGGTGCATCTGCTCTCCTGCCTCACTTGTACCGGTTTGTACTGCTTTTTGTATGTTTTTGCCTTGAAATTACTTAAATATAACGTCAATATATCTTATCCAGTTTGTATGAGAAGGATGGAGAGGCTGCTGTTCGCTCCTGTTCCCAATTTTATCCAACGATTACTCCGGCTGATGTTATGATAATGGCGGATCAGAGGCATTTTTTAGCATATTTGGATAATCTGGTCCAATCCAGAGCTGAAGACCACAGGTTTGTCCAATCAAAACTTCGGTGCAAAATGTGTTGCAGTGACTAATAACCTCTATGTATTATCCTAAATGTCTTTTATTCAGGTTATCATTTCTTCAGTCTCTACTGGACCCAGAGTCTTTGAGGCAGGATTGGCTGGAGCTTGCACTTTCTAATGATGCTCCTCTGCTGTGTGACACACTGACCCCTAGTGGAGATCCAAGGTCTGACACAATTACCTTCTAGCATTAAAGGGCTCCAATTTTGAACCAATACACAATACAATAGTCACTTTTGTCAAAATATTTAGAAATAATAAGACAATTTAGGAATAATGTGTTCTTTATAGGTGGCACTCCCACTGTTTTAGCTGGGGCTATGGCCGCCTCCTGTCTCTGCTCATTCGTCTTCCTGCTGACCTCGCGTCAAAACAGGCCATGGCAGAGAGCTGTCGCAGTCATGGGTATTTATATTTATATTATACAAATAACATAAGGTAATGATCTTTTCATTTCAGTATCCAGTAATGATAGACTAAGTGTTGGTGTTGATAGCGTTTGATGTGTGCAGGTACTGGATGGGTTACCTCTATCTGTGCAATCAAATGCAAAGAAGATCAGAGGCTTTTTCCACCATTTGTCAACTGGACGACATCAGCCTTCTGGAGGAACCTGAAGGTATAACTAAAAAGTGTAATTGTTTGCAAATAATATAACTAATAGATAAAAATAGAGAAGTTTAATTCAAAAGCCGCCCAGACTGTGAGCACAGAATGAATAAGTGCAAACCTGAAGATAGTTAATGCATTTCTTCAGGAGTTGAGCCTCATTCGCTGGACGAGTGGAAGCTCCTGATCCAACTGTCCCAGAGCAACGTTTCGGCCGAGCACGTCCCAGGTGTGAATGGAGGCGATGGCTGGTCTGATGAGTCCGGGGTGAGTGGAGGGAAGGTGAGCCCAGAGACCCTGACCCTGATGCTGGCTCGCTCCGCTGGGCCGGACGTGGCTCTGGCCGTCCTGCAGGAGTGTGGGGTGCAGTTGGTCCTGACGCCTCACTCTAAACTCATCTGTGAGCTCCTGCGGGTCACTGAGAAGAGGCAGAGGTGGGTCATCGCACCTGGCTGTTTGTATTGATACTACACAGTAATGATATTTAATTCTTCCTAACAATGATTCTGCAATGTAGCTTAAAGAGGGGTTAATATGTTTTTTACAGGTATTTAGTACTTTAGTATTTAGAAAATGACATTGTTGTATGGTAAAAAGCTCTAAAAAGTAGTTTGTAGTAGTTTATTTGTATGTAAACAATCAATCTGAGGTAGCAAGAGAATTAAATCTAACCTTAATTAATCTAACCTTTATTGACTTACTCTCCTCTTCTTAGAGCGATGATCCAGACGATGCTTGAGCGCTGTGACCGGTTCCTGTGGTCACAACACGCCTGAAACCAAAGACGTCTCTCAAAGCCTGAACAAAAGTCTCGACTACTGAAATACTACTGAAAGTTTGCACTGTGATATCAAAAGGTAGATTTTAAAATGAAGGTGCACTGTTGAATATGTTATTTAAGATAAGGGTGTTTTATGGTTTGTTTACACATAATATATCTCAGTATTGACCTTTTTGTTACATGTTTTTTTTTTTTTGTGATTAAGAAATTATTCAACAAATTGTGTAATTTTGGCTTCCAATGTGAATTTCAGTCAGTGTTAGTTTAAGTAACTAATAGAAAACAAGTCTTAAAGCAGTGTTAAACTTAACATGATTTTTATAAAACATGTGTCAAAGTAATAAATGCATAAACATAACACCACCCTTGTTCTGCTTTTTTCTGCTCGTGGCAAATGACTGCTTATGTGGGTCAACTGAGACAGAAGTTAATATCGTTGTATTGAAAAGGAGGATGGCTCAGTCTCTGCTATCACACACCTGGAGCTTCAAAGAAAAGTCGGGGAAACACTGGAGCTTCAGGTTTGATTTGTGAAAGTCGACACCGGCTTTAGATTCTTGTCCAGTAACACACATTAATATAGAGCTCACGTCACTCTGACCTTTTCTGGCTGTGCTCTCTTTTGACAGCTTATTACCATTTCCCAGAAGTCTAGTCCTTTTGCCACATGTTTTTGTGTATTTCGTCCGTGGGAGTTATTCAAGTTTACCTTCAGCTCTGAGCTGCAAAGTTAAGCTCAGCTCAAAGGTAAAAGCAGTAATTAATGCTAAAAGAAAAAATAATGTGATTTTTATTTTTAAATACCAATTTCCATTACATTAAAGGCACACTGCGTAGCATTTGTACCATCAATACAAAACATGCTGCTAATGATCAGCTCAACACAAAAAATGCTATTACTGCAGCGGGTAATCTCAGAATGGATTTGGATGAGGATCTACTACTGACTAGTCGACATCGCCATGGAGACGAGCTGGAGACGTACCCACTCCCGGCAAAGCTGCAGTCATGCCTTAGGAGAGAGGAGCCCCTCACAGCATAAGCACATGTTTGTAAATTTATGTGGTATTTTTTATATATATCTGTCATAAAATAAATGCTTGTATTTCAATTGTATTTATTGGGTAAAATTCTACGCGGTGTGGCTTTAAGATGCGTAGACCATAAAAGCAATACTATGTAGTACTTTTCACTTAAGCAATCAAATCCAAGCATTTATTTAATTATGGTTGTTTTCACTGGTGAAAAATATGTCTAAAAACATGCCCTTTTACCGTTTCTCAGGCCTGATGTGACTTTTCTTGGAGGGGGTCATCGCCGTTGCGTCTCCAAATGTGAGATTCAGATACATTTAGGAAATTAAATCTTTGAAATCCTTTATTTGAAAAAATTGCTGCTGAGTTTTATGGAGAATAGTATGTGTGTATCTCCATCAGCGTGTTGCTTGTCTTTTACTCTACTCTCTGTTTTAAGATGTGAAGCTTCAACAATTTCAAGGGGAGGTGATAATTATATTTCAAAATGTTTTGATACTTGGGTTTTCATCGACAATGAGAGACAGAATAAATGCGATTTGTGAGGATTGAGGTTTTTGGGCCAAATGAGAGCGGCCACTGTTTGAAGTTGGACTGCTGTCACCAGAAGTGCAGATTAGGGGATTCTGCACATACCTGCTGCTTCTGTGGTCAGGATATAAAGGGTAAAGCTGATGCCCAGAGCCCTGACTCTGAAGACACAGTCACAAAAACACACAATGACTCTCCAGCTGGATACGTATCTATAGAAAAACAGATGGAGGCAACACATTTGGTAAGTGTCTCTTCATATTATATCTATAAGTACGTATGTTTTTAATTATCTGAGTTTAAACTACTAAAGTATTATTTTTAATTCTTTTCTTACTGTTTTAGATCTCATTTTCCTTGCTGCTCATCATCATTTTAATGAAGTATGTTTTGCTGAAAAATGTTGACAACACAACAGGTAAGCGGTACTAGTTTGTTATTCTGACCAGTGGAATGAAATTTGTGCAATAAATGGTATAGGAACAGTACTGCCACATTGATTGAGGAGAGCGGTGTTGGTTGAAGGGGCCATTGGCACAGATCGAAAGCAACCCCAGGGCAGCTGTGGCAACATAATATTATGTAGTTTACCATCACCAATAGCGGGAGTGATGAAATAACAACTGAACCACTTTTAGAAGCTATCAAGCAAAATATAAATCTGCATCTTTATTATCATTTAACACTGGTCTGATTTGAGGTTGTGTTTGTGTTAATTCAGAAAAGGCGTATTTGGGTTCAGAATTTGTTGAGGAAGCAGTTCAGAGAGCCATCGAAATGACAGACGCTGCTTATGCTCGCACAAGTGAGAGGTGAGGTCCTTCGTCAACATTGCTTCATACTGATTAGGGAAACGCAAATATGTAGAGCCTGTTTATATTGTTCAGAGTGAAGAAGTCTCTGTCGGAGGGCACTCTAAGGCCCAGTGACCTGCTGGCTCAGTTCAAACAGACTGAGGCCTCGGTCCGGACCCACATTTACGCAGCAGAACTGTTGGACAACACTGTGGAGCTGATCAGAGAGATGGTCTACACTCACAGCATGGAGCAACCACAACCTCATGGTATGTCCGTGACACTTTTTACTATGCCTTTCATGCTGTACTGTCCTGTCAAATAAAGTTAATGAGCCAGGTCTGATTGAATGTCAATGTTTTTGTTTGGGTCAGATTTGTTGAGTGAGAGGGATGTGGAGAACTTGCTGCAGGTGACAGGTTGCTCCTCTGAGCTGCAGAGGCCGCTGTGTCCCTCTGGCTGTGTGTCTGAGCGCTACAGGTCCATCACCGGAGACTGCAACAACAGGTCAGGACCGGACTTAACCAGGATTAAGCTGGACCAATCCAGGACCAGGCCATATAAACTGTCTAAACCCCACACTTACAAACTGACTCTACACTCTACCACCAAGAGAACTTCATAGACCAGATTAAGACAAGAGGAAGGAGAGATGGGTTGATCATTATTCCAGTGATTTTTCCTCAAACAGGAAGTATCCCAAGTGGGGTGCTGCTAACGTCCCATATTCTCGCTGGCTCCCTCCTGAGTATGAAGACGTGTGGGGGGCTCCTAGAGGCTGGGACCCGGGCCACACTTATCTCAACGCCAGCCTCCCTCCAGTAAGACTGCAGTACAGAGGAGCATTTGTCATCTTTTCTTTCCCCTCTAAAACATCCGATACTTTGGTAATGCCCAGGTGCGGCTGGTGTCCCAGGAGGTGCTTTCCACACAAAATGACAACATATCTCTGGACTCCACCCTGTCCCACCTGCTCGTGGAGTGGGGGCAGTGGATCGACCATGATGTGGTGCTGACGCCTCAGAGTCCCAGTACGACAGCGTTTAAGACAGGAGTGGACTGTAGCCTCACCTGCAGCCGGGACACTCCCTGCTTCCCCATACAGGTTTCTGTCCACAGTGTGTCCACAATGTTTACAGGCTGTGTCAGAGTGAATTTTTCTGCGCAGCATTTCTATATGTTTATCTCTATGTTGCATGTTCATAACACTGTCTACTGCTTTTACTACAAATACTGTGCAGATGTTCTGCCATCAACTGTGCTTCCCCACAATTATATTTATTAAGCAAAATGTTCTCCCTAGATCCCGTTGTCCGACCCCCGCAGTGGTATCCAGAGCTGCATGCCGTTCTTTCGCTCTGCACCCAGCTGCTCAGAGGGCGTCCTGCCTCAGCGTCACCGGGAACAGCTCAACGCCATCACCTCGTTTGTGGACGCTAGTATGGTTTACGGCAGCTCCCCTGCTCTGGCCACTGTCCTCAGAAACCAGTCCTCCCCTTTAGGGTCCATGGCGCTGAACTCGCTGTGCTGGGACCAGGAGCTGGCCTACATGCCCTTCCTGCCCCAAAAGCAGACCCACCTGGACCCCTGTGGCCCTCGAAACTCCAGCGGCCCTCCCAGATCTGCTCTTCTGCGGAACAGCACGTCCTGCTTTCAGGCTGGTGAGACCGTAAATGTTTTTCTATTGTTCGCTTTTGTGTTTCAGCTTCAGTTTACTTTCAAGCATTGTGTTTGAGTGAAACCACGTTTGTTTGCCTGTGTGTCAAAGAGGTATCATTTCACGCTCTTATCTGATGAATTAAATACTTGCTGAAAGCCACAGACACGTTGCTGTGTACACAAATAACATGTATTTCTGAATTCAAATATAGAAAGTACACTGCCTGACCAAAAAAGAAAAGTGGCCACCTGGATTTAACTGTTGTAATCTCGGGTTGCTGAAATCTATGTGCCCAAAAAATGAGATCAGCTGACGCCCTGGACCTCCTGAATGACCAGGTTATTCCATCAATGGATTTATTCTTCCCTGATGTACAGGCATATTCCAAGATGACAATGCCAGGATTCATTGGGTTCACATTGTGAAAGAGTTGTTCAGGGAGCATGATGTATTATTTTTACACATGCATTGGCCAACACAGAGTTCAGATCTTAACCCCATTGAGAATCTTTTCAATGTGCTGGAGACAGCTTCCCACAATGGTCACACTCTCCCATCATCATCAATACAAGATCCTGGTGAAAAATTGACGCAACACTAGTGGACGTAGCAGAGCTTATTGAAACAATGCCACCGCAAATGCATGCTATAATCCAAGCCAAAAGCAGCAAACATATTTGAGTGTGTTCGAAAGTGTACGATATTTCAATGTTACTAAAGGCTTTTTAAACATTTAAATTAAAGGTTTATTTTTACCACTGTGTAGAAATGGGCAACTTGAAGGATAAAAATGACCCATGCAGTATGGTAAACCCATTGATTGAATATTCTTAATGCTGAACAGGTGATTCCAGAGCCAATGAGCACCTGGGCATGGTGGTCCTCCACACACTGTTTCTGAGGGAGCACAACCGACTGGTCAAAGAGCTGCACCTGCTCAACCCTCACTGGAGCCCGGACACACTGTACCAGGAAGCTCGCAAGATCATGGGGGCGATACACCAGGTATAAGAGAACCTGCATTTACTTTTACACTGATGCCCTGTCACATTCAGTCAGAAAGCGAGGCTGAAGCAAATAATTAAGAGGGATGAAAGTGTACGCATTTGATTAAGTTTAACAAGGGACACATTGTGAGGGTAAGGCATAGCACATTCAAAGCTCTTGCAAGCGCCATCACTCTTATGCCGAGTATGTCGCAATCGATCAAAACATTCTGAGCGATCATTAACTCTTTCAGATATTAACGTGGGAGCATTATCTTCCTCGGATTCTCGGTGAAAGCGCCATGGCGGATCAAGTCCCCCCCTACAAAGGCTATGACCCCTCTGTGGATCCGACCATTGCTAATGTTTTTGCCACTGCCGCGTTTCGCTTTGCCCACGTCACTGTGCAACCGATGGTGGCCAGGCTGGGACCGGGCTACACCACCGACTCCCAGAATCCCCCTCTGCCTCTGCACCAGTCACTGTTTGCTTCTTGGAGAGTTGTACAGGAAGGTAAAGGCACAAGCTTGATATTTATATTGCTTGTTATGAATGTGATGCAAGGGGCCTTATCGGTTTTGCAGGGGGGATAGACCCAGTGCTGCGCGGGCTCTTGTTGTCCCCCGCCAAATTGCAGACACCGGGGCAGATGATGGTGGAGGAGCTGACCGAGCGGCTCTTTCAGGCTCAAGGAGGGATCCCGCTAGACCTCGCTGCTCTCAACCTTCAAAGGGGCAGGGACCACGGGCTGCCAGGTGATTTTTTTGTATGTTTAAAGGTGCATTATGGAACTTTTTATGTGGAAAGAAAACTTTTCCTTTGTGCATATTTGACCTTTGGCGCCTTTACTTTCCGTCACAGTGGCCTCTATGATGCTCCAGGATCAATTGTTTTTAGTGTTTCTGGTTTTCACTGCTTTCAGAGGTTTCACAGAACCTCTCACCAGAAAGCCAACAAAACAATTGATCCTGTAGAGGCCACCATGATGGAAAGTAAAGACGTCACGTTAACCACCCACACAGCCATTGGGTCAGATAAAAAAGATAAATTACGCACAAATATGAAGGTTTGTTTAGTTTTTAACAGAGCAATAAAATAACAAAAACACAGAAGGAATTTTGAACTGAGGACCAACCAGAGGCACCACAAAAACTTAATGCATGCATAATAAGACAATAATGAAAGGGGGAGTGTATACATTGTCAAAGTCAGCTTTATTTCTATAGGACATTTCTAAAAAACACAGCTGCTCAAAGTGCTTCCCATAAAATAGATAACAATTATCAAAGAAACAGAAAATACATGCAAAAACGGCTCAACTTGATGAAAAGCCGGTGCAAATACAGCAGGTAAGACTTTAGGGAGGATTTAAAACTGCTTAGAGTCGGGGCCAAGCAGACGCTGAGGGCAAACCATTCCACAGCCGGGGAGCAGCAGCGGCAAAAGCTCTGTGTGGTTCATACAAACAAACAAACAAGCAAACAAAAATCTAGTAAAACACCAAAAGGCTATGTCTCTCCCACTGTAGAATTTGCAACATCTGCCACAATAAGATGTTTTATGAATGGGTCCCAGGTGAATATATGAATTCAAAATATTTGTTCTTTATTGTGTACCTTAAGGTTATGGTGCATGGCGTCGCTTCTGTGGCCTCTCTGTTCCTGACACTACGTCTGAACTGGCTGACATTTTGGGAAACTCCACTTTGGCCCATAAATTTCAGCTCCTCTATGGGACGCCACACAACATTGACGTGTGGGTGGGGGCCATTGCTGAGCCTGCTCTGCCCGGGGGCCGAGTGGGACCTCTTCTCTCATGTCTGCTCGGAAGACAGTTCAGGACACTCCGAGATGGAGACAGGTAAGGGAATTATGTGCATAGTATTTTCCAATGCAGCTGATTATGATGTGCAAAGAAATTGTGTTGAGATTGGGATTAAATGTCAAGAAATAGACATTATTGGCTAAATAAATAAATAAAACAAAAATCAACAAAGGTTTAAACTAAAAAAATCTCCATTGATTTTTCGTAACTGTGAATTTTACGCTGTTGAACGATCTCGATTGTTTCTATTAGGTTTTGGTGGGAAAGGAAAGGAGTTTTCAGCAGTTCCCAGAGAAAACAGCTCCACTCTGTGTCTCTGTCCCGCATCATCTGTGACAACAGCCACATCACTTTGGTGCCCTTTGACCCCTTCACACGAACAGAGAGCCCAGAGGAGCTACTGCCCTGCTTCCATCAGCGCATCCCCCACCTGGACCTCCGCCCCTGGAAAGAGCCAGAGACAGGTGAGGAAGAGGATGTGAGGACAAGTATGAGATGTATCTGGTCCATAATTAGGACCTCTTGCTTTTAGGTGCAGTGTGGTCGCTTGCAGACAAATGTTCTTAAACCGTTTCCTGTAAGGGAATGTTTTACCTCAGCTCTCACCTTAATAAGCTACTTATGATGAAAACGACTGAGAGCTTAAACAAACATTTGATATCAGTGACTGTTGATAAGGAATTTTCCCAAGGCCACCTCCAAACCTTTGTTGGCTTCCCTTTGTGACTTACTCTGTGTCAAAAATAATCTGATAACAATGGCCTGACGCCTCAGACTACCACAATGTGTTTGCGTGTTTGTGTCTCCAGGTCCTGTACTGTCAGTAAATAAACTATTTAAGATCTAGAAGAAGTAGATTACAGTACAAGCCCAGCCTCTTACCCTGGGGACAGGAAAGCTCGTGTCATTGGTCCATGAGCAATCCTGCGGGACTGTCATTTGTTGAGATCAGATAAGGGAGGGGCTTAAGACAAAATATTATTATTACTCTTACTTTACATCAAATGAGGCCTAGAGGGTCAAATATATGCATTCTATTAAATTTGTGATACATTTTAGACTAACAGACTATCACTTTAAGGTTTTTCATTTTCACACTGCATTTGGCAAACTGTATCTTTTGTAGATCCAAACTGTGGCCCCGTCCCAAGGATTGCAGCAGGATACTCTCTGCTCTGTAGCTCCATGGTTCTCTACGAGTGCCAGTCTGGATACAAGCTGCTGGGCTCTTCATCCATCAGCTGCGACCTAAACACCAAGAAGTGGAGACCGACACCACCATCCTGCCAAGGTACAGCCACAATCGGCCTTTTCTACTCTAAAAGCTTTTTCCTTTCCATCTTTATGACTATTTTTTGTGATTACAGATATAAATGAATGTGAAGAAACCATTTCACCATGTCCTAAAGATATGAGGTGCCTTAATACCCCAGGTTCCTTTGTGTGTGTAGGTACGTCTGTCCTTGTCTTTTGATTTGATTTATAACTCCTCTATTAATTTAATTTCATTTTGTTTTCTTTCCCCAGAGCCAACTACACAAACCACAGCCTCCATCATCACTGCAGTCATTGTGGTCATTGGTGGTGTGGCCCTTTCGGTGACGACGATGATCTGTTATCGCAGGTAACTGTTAGGAAATACACTGGTCTCATCACACATGATGAATGAGATTTAAAAAAAAATGTATTTATATTCCTTTGTTTTTCTTGCAGATATTACCCCAAGAGAGAATTTGATAATGTGAAATGTTGTCAACCAAAAAGCTGACTTTGGGTATGAGGTACCGGTCATATCTTGCAATGTAGAGCTTCTTCCCCCTTGTTATTAAATGCTCTTTTCATTAAACTTGCCATGAATGTACTACATACCCCCCAAGATACACCTATTTACACCTTACTGTAACCTCACTTACAATTTATTCATTCTCTCCTCTTTTGAGTCTTAGCACATTGTTAGGAAAGCTCTTGTGCAAATCCCAGAAATCAAAATCGGACTGGAATGCCTACACGGCAGCATTTCCTCTGGATTATGTGCTTTATTATCACTTCAGAACCGGTTTGATTGCTGTGGGCGTGTAGTAGCTCTTTTGTGGCAATGCAGTTCCTGGCAAAAGAGCTACTGTGAATCCGAGCAGTTACAAGAATAGGTTTTCCTGCCATCTAGGTGTAAATTTATTACCAGCATCGACCAAACAGTTTACAAGATCATAAAGTGTCAATAAAGTGGGGACAGTACAAAGGTCCGGTAGCACAGCTTGTTTAATGGAGTGTGTAAACTACAAAAGAACACATTTAATCAGCACAATGAGGCTAGAGGGCTCCAGGCCTAAACCAGGCTAAGAAACGGCTATTGCACTTACGCACCATTCTCTTTGTATTTACAGTCAAATACTTAACAATGGGATATAAATCTATACTGTGAGGTACAAATAATAAACTTCATGTAATATGGCTGCATTCTTGCATCTGCATGGCTTTTAATTATAAGATTGCATACAAGTACAATTCAATAAATTGATTGAAAAAAAATGAAAAAAGCCACACTAACTTGTATTAAAGCATAATCATCTTTTAAAAAACACACATAGTTCCAGATCCAAAGAAAAACAGAACAAAAACATGTACATTGTATGAGGCAGCCAGTCCTTCATTTGTTTTTATACAAAGCATCTTTAGGAAAGGGAAACTGTCGAGCCATGCCGGAACAAAATGTCATGTGTGGTGGGCAGGCCAAACTGATGGTAAACTGAAACCCATGTTACCGGTTTAACAAATTGTATCCTTGCGTTTGTGGAGATCGACTTCAGGCCTCGGGTGCAAGACTCCACAGTTTGGTACCGCTCTGTTATACAGATCATTTTTGAAAGTAGTACCCTCTTTAGCCCTGATCTGTCACATAGAAACCTAACTTTGCCACAGTCATTTCTTTACGAAGCCGCAGCACCTCCCAAAACATTTGCTCCGCTGTAAAATAAAAAGATACCTGAGTGAGCAAACGAAACGGAGTCATATCCTACAAGAATAACTTCAAATCAAAACAACGCCGCCCAAGAAGTGACTTCCTGTTTCGATGCAGCACACCCAAATAAAAGCACCATCTTATTGATTGGTTCAACTTTCTTTCTGCCTAACTATTAGACAAAACACTTAAAATGTGTGTATTTAATTACATTTTGTGTACATGTTGCAAGTACCTGCTGAACTGACCAATGAGACGAGCTGCTTTTATTTTGGTGTGCTGGATCGTGAAGTCAATTAACTCCAAACGGCAAACAACTGTGATGTTTATGACCATGTGCTAAATAAGACATTTCTGATGCTCTATGTTTTCCAACTAGGACTCAAACAACAAATCGATTATTGAACAGTAAACACATCAAGTAGTTATCTTGCACAGTATACACAGACTCCATCAGCTGAGAGGAGAGGTTTTCTCACTCAAAACAAAACACATAACACACAAATTACATCCAACGTCAATTGTTGCCGAAAAAACTATTTTATCTGTCTCTATTTAGATGTTCTCTGGTGTCCTTTTTAAAAATCCCATTTCATTGTATAAACTTATTGTCAAGATTACTCAATTTGAAAATAATCTCTAATTCTGACAAGTAAATAACAAATTGAGCTGCAGAAGGTCAAATGGATAAATTGGGTTAGCAAAGATGTATGTTTTTAAAACAAAATGCTGCATCTTTCAAGTCTGCAGAATAATGTATAATTGATGCTATAAAAATAGTGCATAGAAAGAATGTTGTGATTGGCCAACAGTTCATTTTCACTGTAATTTTTGGTGGTCAGTTTTTGGCAGGTAAATAACAAATTTACCTGCCATAATGTTCCGGGTAAAATGTGTATTATGACTTACCGTTGTGTCTAACCAGGCCCTGCTGGATGTAGCGGATGTATGTAAAAAAGTTACAAACAGCTGTGATCTGAAAATAAAGACCGATGAGTCACATAAACAACTAAAGATTGCTCCAGCAGGTAGTTTTATTTGTGCAAAGGTTCGATATAAATAGTCACCCTGGCTCGACTTGAAGGACAGATATAATAGTAGTTTCCTTTGTCACCAAGTTTGATGCGGTGCCGGCACATTCGTGGCAGGCCACTCAACGCGCATTTCCTATAAGCACAGAAGCGCTCTGAGCAACAATGACCAGTGTTTGGGTCAATAAAGACTGCATCACGTGTCCGAAAGAATATGCAAAGCCATGAATTAGACATGCAACCAAAATGTGTGCCGGAGTTAGTGAAAAAGCATTCGCGACAGACACAAATTGGATGTTATAGAAAATATTTCAGAAAAAGAAATACTCCCGAAAGCACTTACGTCTCTATTGCTGCCCTAAGGCCACTGGAAGAGATTTTAATCAAACAGGGATTAGAAATGTGCCCATTGATTAAATCCATTTTAGATAAAGACAGTAGTAAAAAGCCATAAAGAACAACAAGGGATTGTCACAACCAAATCACGCGAGAGGTGATTTTCCAGAGATGACTTGCCTATTGTTTAAAGTGAACAGTGACAGGCCAGTTTCTTTAAGGGTTAGATTCTACAGATAACTCACTTAAGGCTGCCGCACTCCAGCGATGAAGCCTTGACCGCGGGTAATGCTGACAGGGCGACAGGCTCAATAGTTAGAGAGTTGTTTTCCACTGCACTTTGCACCATCTGAGACAACTGCGGACAAACAGCATGACAATGAGTCGGTGACTGGTTGAAATGGTGACGTTGAAGGAGTAGTGTCTGACCTCGGATCTAGTGAAGGAGAGACACGGCCTGATGTCTTCTCTGTAGATCCGACTCAGAAAGGCAGAAGAGCGGTCCAAACTCGCGTGTTCTTTCCACATCAAAAACTCAGCGAATAAAACAGAGTCCATCTGTAAAGTCATGCAATAATCTACTTCATTAGATGTTTTTTTTTTTTGTACTGGTAATTTAGTCAGTCTTCCATGCTGCCTTTTTGCCTGCAAGCATAATTGCCCAAGTCATAAATTGAGTTTTTTGGGAGAATGGAGAAAAGGCCATGAAGTTGGCAATCTTAAAGGAACAGGCCACCTTTTTACCATACTGAGATATGAATATATCTGTTGTGCCTTCAGTCGCGCAAAAATACCAAAGATGTTGTTAGTGTTTAGCCTCTCCTCCTCTCCTCTATAGGGCCAAACGGGGGTGAAGCGAGAAGCGACCAAGCTCTTCCATGTTTCCCCCGTTTAAATACGGTTACGAGAGTAGTTACATGATCCAAGTATAGTCAGAACACAAAATTAAACATGTCGATGTCCATGCAGTAATATCTTCACTTTACTGCCACTATGTTTAATTTTGTGTAACAATACTTGGATCGTGTAACTACTCATGTAATCGTATTTAAATAGGGAAAACGTGTAACTTCAACCCCGTTTGGTCCCAACAGGAGAGGCTAAATGCTAACAACAACATTGGTCTTTTTGCGTGACTGAGCGCACGCACAAAGACCAGACAGGTACGTAATCATTTCGTCTAAGCTCAGGTAAGAAAATATCTCAGTATGGGAAAACGGTGGCCTGTTCCTTTAAGAGTCAGAAGTGTATACACAGAGTACATTGAAACAAAAATCTCAATTCGGCCCAAAACTTGCATTAGGCAATTACGCTAGTCGGCAAAAAAGAAAACATGAATGAATTGAATATTGCTATGTAGCTTAAAATAAGACAGAGTCAGAGCATGTTATTGCACTTGAAATACAAAAAAAAAAAAAAAAACGATTCCACTTGGCTGGTTGTAGCCTTGGTCAGTCTAGAAATACTGTACATGAATCAAGATAGAAATAAAAATAAGAAATCACACAGCACGTTGTTTTTCTTTTTCTGTTTGTTTTTTGGGCGATGTTATTTTACATGATTGTGGTCACAATGGTGTAGTGACTGGATGTTTGTAGTGTGTTTGTGTATATTTTGATGGATACACATTTTATATTATAGGGATTGCAGTTTAGGAATAATCTGGTATAAAGCATCTTTACATATGTTACATAAACTAATAAACTAAAACTAACTTCACCTTTTATGAATGTCTATAAAGTTACCTGTCTGTAGTTGATCTCTTTCCCCTGCACTTCTTTGTAAGGTTCATAGGTCCTAGGGACAGAGTATCCAGGAAGTAGGCAGAAAATAAGCGAAAGGAAAGCAGGAACAGGCTGAACACAGAAAGCCTGAAAAAGTTAGCATTGAAAGGTAGTAGTTGAAGCCAAGAAAGAACAGAAGAATAACATGCTAGAAGAACGAGAACATTTAAATCTTTAGACATCACCTCTTTGTCCTCTTTTGTCATGGGCTGAACTGAGACGGGTTGTGCGTCTGTTTTCCCGTTCGTTTGCGGAAGAACGCTGCTGGTGCTCTTGTTTCGGCTGTGGCCCATATGTTTATACGCTCCTCTGGTACATGACGACTGCAGCTGTGGATGGAGCTGACGATTCGGTGAAGCTGGAGTCGAAGTCAACACCAGAGCCTTTAGTGCCGTGACTTCTGCTTGGAGGACATCAATCTAAGAGACAGAACCATCAAAAGACCTTTTCCACTTAAAAAAAAAGAAAAAAGATTTAAGCTCTGACCATAAAAGTCGACATACCTTTCCCTGAGCCTCCTTTAACCGCTTCTCTGCTGCTGCTTGTTTCACATTGGCATCTCGTACCATCTTATGCGCTTCCTTATGGAAAAAGACAAACTTTCTAATCACACTCGACATTATTGGATATCATTCACTCCATATAAGAGTCAGGAGTGAAAGAAAAATTGGCCCTTGTGAAGCACTGTGTGACTTGTGTCATGTGAGAAAAAGTGCTAAACAATAAGATTCCACCCTTTCGTCACAAACAACAGTTTTGTTTAAGATTGTTTACACTTTGAAAGGACTTTCCATAGACTGAAAAAGTGTCCAGTAAAACAGTGAATGGATAACAGATATGGAGCTATGAAAGTCAGATGGTGTTGATACTACTTCCTTATTATGAATAGTGTTATTGGGGTATGGTATAAGTATTTGGTGCTGGTTAGGAGGTTAGGATAGGATATGACAAAGGCTTTAATCCTAAATCTTGAACCGTATCTTGTGATTGTGAAGAGACAGCATCTTCACGCTGTCAGACCCTGCACAGCACAGCAGTTTAGTCCAAGGGGCAATTAGTGCTTGCCTCAAAGAGACTGGCCGTCAGCTCCTCCAGCTCCTGCTCCAGCTGATTCCTGATCTGTGACAACCGCTCGCACTCCTTGTCTTTGAGTTTCAGTTCCTGAGACAAACGGCACATAAGCACATTCACCAAAGGAAGTCAAATCTGCTTTGTCAACCGTTTTGACAAGCCACATCACTGTTATTGTGCGTGTAAAAGTAGGTTACTACACCCTCTTCGCCGCGTCCAGCTGTTCCCTGAGGATCTCCGAGCCCTTTTCTCGGATTTCTTTCTCTCTGATTTCCAGTGAGGCGCTCCGGAGTCGGGACAGGTCCCTCGAGCCCCCATGGCCCCCGCCTCCTTCCTCCAGGTGGGACTCCGGCTCAGGATCCAGATCGACCAATCTAGACACATGTTGATTTAGTCCGAATTAAAGAAACAGAGCAACAACAACAAAAATAATTTATAAACAAAAACAAACATTGCATGATCATAAGTGGACAGTGTTTTAAATGGCAACTTTTACTTTTTAAAATGTGTGTCCCATAATAAATGTGTTGACCTTATTTTTCAAGCAGGTTGCATAGAACATGACTGTACACTGTATTATTGTGAGTTTGTCATTACCTAGGAATGCATGTGTTGCAAGAGTTACATTTTGTGGGGGACAGAGTGGCATTTTATTTAACGACACATGTATCCCCCGAAAGGAAGTGCCCACAGATAAACTCCAGACTGTGTCCACTGCTCCACAGAGAAGTCATGAAACGTGATATTCTTTTTTTTGTCTGACAGTGACAGCTAGGATGACTTATTATTCAAACCAGCTGATTATTACCCATAGATCGCCAAGTACAGACGGCAAACCTCACACATTTCTCCGGATAAGTTTCCCTCTCGTGACGCCGCACCCTTACCCTCTCGCTCGGTGTCCAGAAGAGGCAATGTCAGCTTCTCCCCTCCAGTGCCCTGACACTTTTCTCTCGCAGTGGTAGCTATTGTCTTCAAGTCTGATCCAGGGCTGTGTGCGTAACTTCTCCAATCACGGCGGCTCGCGAAGGAAGGAATGCGGGCGCAATAACAAACCGCAGTCCAGGCCCGTACGGCGCGAGAGTTACATGTTCACGAAAGTTGCAACAATAAGGAAGATATTCATCGGGCTATTGTTTTGTAGCAACAACTCGTACTTTCCCATAAGTGAGTTTCTCCCGGAGCTCTGCCTCTTTTTCGCTCGCTGATCACATGATCCACATCCACTCCCAGAGCCACCAAGGAAAAAAATGTAGTCCAGTCTGCCACAGCGCACCATGTAAGTGCCTATATCTCACCCCAGGAGGCTTATTACATGTCACTGATGTCAACAGTTGAGCTCACTGATGTAAGCCAGGACTTTGCCACTAATTATACTGGTGAACCACTGGTCCATGGATGTAACTGTGACCATGTTGTGCCTTATACAAATACTAATTAAGAACTGTTTATTTATTTACCTCATTTAATCTTTACAAATATATTGGCTAAGCTCTAGCTGGATCCTTTGCATGAGCAGAATGAAGGTGTTGGGGCATTAGTTTCTTTTGACCAAAAATATAACTTAAAGTGATAGTCTGGAAGTCTATTACAAATTTTATAAAATGTGCAAAATTGATCACCTGGTGTTGCTTTTTGATGTTAAGTAAGTAATATATATACGTTTTTTTGTTGTTTTTTTGTAAAGTCCGTCCTTCCCGGATCTCAGCAACTAATGATAGTCTAGTATCCTCCCACATTGACCAATGAGACGAGCCTTTCCTGTGAACCAGCCTGTCAGGCAGTGTTAATTTTGACAACATATTTTAATTTAGTTTTAGTCTTAGTCTTTTGACTAATTTAATTTTAGTCGAAAAAATCTTTTCAATTTTAGTCTAGTTTTAGTCGACTAAAATTGCATGTCAATTTAGTCGACTAAATTTAAGACTAATTTAGTCGACTCGGCATTGATAATATTGATTATAATCATATTTAATGTTGTTCTTCTGCTTCATGGAGCTGCTCCACATGAACAAAGCTCAGAGCTGATCCTTTGGCAGAGAATTTACATGATCTGAGGCTCTTTCAGACGGTCAATAGAAGTTTGGATGATTTTAGTCTCTCCTTTTCATTTTTATTTAGTCTTATTTTAGTCGACTAAAATATCTGGACATTTTAGTCATAGTTTTAGTCTCATGAGAAACTTTTAATTTAGTTTTAGTCCAATTTTAGTCGTCAAAAATATCACTTTGACTAAAATTAAGACTAAATATTTTAGTCGACGAAATTAACACTGCTGTCAGGACCAATCAGGAGAGGTGGGGGAAGAGCTTGATAGGTTACTTTTGAAAATTCTGTTCCTGCTCTCCTCATTTTACAAACAAAGAGGGGCTTTCTGGTTAAAGAGGGGAGGAATTTGATTGTTTACTTTCAAATTTCACTCCATCTTTCCTCACTTTGCAAACGTACAGACTATCACTTTAATGGTTTATCACTTCTTTCATTGTGATTCTTTTCCTTCTTGATAAAAATGACAAAGCACATGATTTGATAAAACCTTTGACCAAAAGTACCAAAACCAGAAGATAAAGACAGCCAAATCATATTCTACTCACTTTTGTGTGTGTGTCACAAAGGTCTAGGTCAACAGATAAGTGTGGGATATGATTTTATTTTTGTATTGCACTATAATCAAACTCCATCTTTCCCACACAGTGCATTGTTCAGTGCACTTACTTTCCCACAGCACAGGCTTCCTCGGCTTTCCTGCTTGGCGTGTGTCGACCAATGGCTCCATGTGTCCCAAAGAAGACTGCAGAGGAATAAACAGCGATTCCTGACCTTCCGGCTCTCACCACTTCATAACTAGGACCAGAGGAGGTTGATGGAGGTGAGGGGGAAATGTGGACACTGTGAATCCCCTCAAAGGCATCCATGTCTCTGCCACTGTCAAAATGAGAAAAATATCGAATTATTTGGTTTGATCATATAATATAAATCATCCTTTGTTGTATATGCCTGAGCTATAAAGACCATGTCTCCTTGTCCTTAGCTGGCAAAGAATGACCTCCACTGTGTAAACTTTGATACATAATATCGCTCTTGATACGTCTCTGTGCTGAAGGACAAAGGACTTTTACATATCCTTCAGGTCCCCCCCCCCAAAAAAAAAAACAAGCCATACAATTGTATAGTATGAAATAACACTGAACTTATAGCATCACTCTCAGAATAAGTGCAGAATGTAAACAGTAGTATACTCACAGTCATAGTGATTAAGATCTGTTGAGAGGAGTTGTTTGCATCATAAAGCCATAAAACCACTGGAGTACCATTGGAATAAGTGAGTTTTGCAGGTTAAGCAGCGCCCGCACTTCGCCCCACTGCTGGTCTCCTGGTTAGACAGGAAGGGTTAATCACCAACACCTTCTGGCTCTGCTGGTGTGCTCATGCACATATCTGCCACTAGAGGGAGCAGCCACCGCTTCACCTATGATTTAAATGTACAAGACAATGAGAGGATAGAGCTGAGAGTATTGGGGAAAATGTAAAAGTAAACAATTGATAAGTTAACTTTACATATATATTAAATAGGTATTGCATGGTGTCCATACCCTGTGTATTTGTAGCAGTACTGTCCTCAGATCTGACCAGATTAACAACCCAGCTACAATGCAGCTTTGTTACAGGAACAGATTATTTCATCAAGTGACCGGAGGTGTAGACGTCCTGCTGCTCTGTTTTTTACCCCAGATTTGCTTTGCACATTTTCTACGGACCGCTGCCACGAACCTCACCACTCTAATGTGAGTACAATAGACATGACACTTACAGGGTAGTTGTTGTGTCTGCATTGTTATAGCCTTCTGTATTGTTAGGTGGAATGATTTAGATTTCAGCATTCGAGTATTAAGAAAAACAGGTCAGACTCAAATTTGTTAAAGCTGGAGTAGATGATTTTTCCAGTTAAAACTGTGAAATATTACAATATTTAGTTTTGGCCCAAACTTGTTTCTAGCTCTCACGATCCCTCCTGAAGACACCAAATGTTCAAGCAAATTATTTATATTAACATTTTAATGCAGCTTTGAGCAGTGGCAAAGTGAAGCAGGGGGGACCACCCCCAAAATAAATTGCACTTATTTAGATTCTACATCTATCTTCCGTCGCTCAGTTAAATTTTAGACAAGGTCTGATTTTTGCTGTGCTTACAGGATACTCTGGTGACAAAAATAAATTTATGCTACAAAAACAAAAAGTCAGGTACCCAGCTATAAGAACTATGACACTTTTAATATTGCATTCTGAATATTTTTGAAAGTGAAAAAAAACAGCGACAATATAAATCATGTTTTTTTTATGTTAGGACTCATTTGGGACAGCAATGACTGTAACTTACTCACGCCGAGTGGCCGATGCAGGACTGGGGACTTTCTTCCATCTGCTCTTGCGATGGAAGGGCAGCATCTACAAACTCCTTTATCGCGAGCTCATCATCTTCACTGTCCTCTACTACTTCTTCAGTGTGGTTTACAGGTACAGCTCTACAAAAGAAAACAACAGCAAATAGAAAGGATAACTATTTGTTTTTGTGTTTGATTTTATTATTTATTTCGAGTTACAAACACATGATAAATTCATGCAAATTTGAATGATTGTATGCAACCATGGCACATGAACAGATACACAACATATTTAAACACTATACATTATCAAATATATTATGGATCTTGAAGAAGAGAGTAGACCTTGTCTCCCTATTTTCTCAGATATTTACTCAATAAAGACCAAAAACAACAGTTTGAGAAGCTGTCGATATACTGTGACCGTTACGCAGAGCTCATCCCTGTGTCATTTGTCCTGGGTGAGTTGGCATCCTTTTTTATCACGCTGTCAATGCTGTCAAAGCTGTAAAAGATGCAATTAACTGTAAATTAAGATTCTTTACTCTATCTTGCCAGGTTTTTATGTGACGTTAGTAGTGTCCCGTTGGTGGGGTCAGTATGAGAACATCCCATGGCCGGACCGGTTGGCAGCATTAGTGGGTGCACATGTCCGTGGCGCAGATGAGGTCTCTAAACTGACCCGTCGGACTCTGATGAGATATGCAAACCTGTCTGGGGTGCTCACCTATCGCTCTGTCAGCACCGCTGTCTACAAGAGGTTTCCCACCATGGAGCACCTCGTACAGGCAGGTAAGAGTCCTCTTTTACTTAAGAGGATCATTGTACTGTAATTCAATTCGAAATCAATCAGAAAATGTGATGCATTTTAGTCAATTCAATTACAAATCAGTTCATATCATATGTGATTTGCAAATTCTTATTGTTTTAGGTTTGATGACGTCTGAGGAATTGAAACATTTGGATGTCCTGCCGTCCCCTCATAACAAGTTTTGGGTTCCTTCAATGTGGTTTGTTAATCTGGCTCTGAGAGCTCGAACTGAAGGCCGAATAAACAATGACGTAGCCCTCACAGCCATTCTCACTGTATGTTTGCAGTCCATTATTTTGTTGCTCTGATAAACGACTTAAAAATGCATGAGCTGAATTTTGTCAATTTTCAGGAGTTGAATAGTTTGCGAGGAAAGTGCTTGAAGCTGTATGGTTATGACTGGATCAGCCTGCCTCTTGTCTATACTCAGGTTTTTGCCGTAACTCGTTATTAGAATCTAATTACAAAGACTAGCAGTATTTAGTTTAGTGTAAAGTTGTAAATAAATTATCAAGTAATCTCCGCCTGCAGCTTCTGCAAAATAACCTGATTAAATAAAATAACCCATAATCGGCACTCATCAAGAACAAATGTAATCAAGAGAGGTAAATAAATGTATACATGCATGTCCTGTGTAGGTAGCTACTGTAGCAGTCTACAGCTTCTTCCTGGCCTGTCTGATCGGTCGTCAGTTTTTGGATCCTGCCCAAGGCTATCCCGGTCATGACATTGACTTCTATCTGCCCATCTTCACTCTGCTTCAGTTTTTCTTCTATGTGGGTTGGCTCAAGGTGAGAAACACATTTAGTTTCTTATTATTTATTACATTTAATAAATTACAATTATAATATTATATTAATATTAAAATGTAAATCTAATTGTCTAATCAATTCACAGGTGGCAGAGCAACTTATAAATCCTTTTGGTGAGGATGACGATGACTTTGAAACAAATTGGATGGTTGATCGGAATTTGCAGGTCTGCTTCTCTCACAACTTTAAACTAATGGTTTTATTCAGTTTGGATTATCACCAATATTGACACTGCCCCGTCAGGTGTCTTTATTGTCAGTGGACGAGATGTACGACAGCTTGCCTCTGGTTGAGAAGGACATGTACTGGAATGAGTCTGAACCACAGCCTCCATACACGGCTGCCAGCGCAGAACACCGCAAACCCTCCTTCATGGGCTCAGCTCTGGATATCAGGTTTGTTAATTCATCTTTAAGATCTCTCTCAGCCAGTGCCCCTTCATGTGACTTATAATTTATTCATTCAGTGTTGCCAAGGAGGAGATGGAGTTTCAGTCCAACCTGGAACAGATAAAGGAAAATGAAGAAGCTAACTACTCCACCCCACTGTTAGGGGGGCTAGGTCGGCTGCTTGGAGTCCAGACTCCCAATTTTCCTCGCTCCTCTCGGGTGTCTCTTCTGCGCAGACGTCCCGGGGCTCCTCTAAGCCGCTTCCCCCTGTATCTGCACCCAGAGGCCCTTTTTACCGCAGGTCAAGGTCGCCAACCTTTAAACCCAGAGTCAGAGTTTGCTCTCTCTGCTTTGCCCCCATTTGACAGAGCTGGTTTTTACAGCTGTCCTCAAACTCCCATTCACTGTGTGCCCCCTGCTGTTCCCCGCCCAAGACCAACCAGAAGGGCTCAAAATGAATGGGATCGAAGCTGTAGCTCTCTTGCACCTCCTGTAATAGGCTCACATCTCCTAGCTCCGGACACCCCAAACCACATCTTGCAACCTCCATCTTCAGCTTTCCCATGGCTTGGAGAAGACAGTGAAGCACCTAGTGGTCCGGCTTTCTCCTTTCCAGAACCTCTACCAGAACTTAGCCCTATATCCAAAATCAGACATGGCTTATTATCTCGAAGACCCCCTCCTAGACTCACCTTGGATCCTGCCCCACCAGCGGACATCCAAACAGCCCCATCCAGCGCCCGCATCACTGGTGGTGAGAGAGTGTTCTCGTTCACTCCTCCATCTCGCTCTGCGAATTCGAGTAATCCCAGTATTAGCACAACCAGTATTAATGCAGCCATCACCAATGGCTCAGGTACGACAGGGAATCTCTGCAATGGAACAAGTAACAGTAATTTTAATAACAGCTTCAGTAGCAACATGAGGGCAAGCAATGGGGGGGCAAATGGAGGCTTAAGCAACATTGTGAACACAGTCTCCAACACTCAGCCAGAAGGCAACCAACACAACTCGCCGAACGATTCAGGAATCTCATTGGCTGAGGGGGACCTGTTGGGCGTCTTAGTGGACAATGGGGTGAACAAGACTGGGGCAAAAGAGCAAGAATAAATAATGACAGATACTGGCCTTGTAACTTTGACCAGATTTATACACTGTGGAAAAAACACAAGGCAACAAAGTGTTAACAAGAGTTAATCACTTCCTGATTAACTTGTCAAAAAGCACCTTACAGGAATTAACCGGTGACATAGAAACCATTCACCACAAAATGTGCTGTTGCAGAAGAATGTATGTATAATAAATGTTTTCATAATTGCTGTACATGTTTAATATTGTGTAGTTGGTCATTTAAGTGTAATAAAACCATAGACATATATTAGATTAAAAACCAACAAACCAGAGTAAATTATTATTGCTGTCCCTCTTTTTAAGGTAATGTTTATTATTTGTATTATTATTTTTTTTTTAAGAGATGTAAGTAATATATGTAATATAAGGGCATTCTCTATAGATAAGCTGTTCCAAAACTGACCTCCTCTGAAGGACAGCACAGTCCAAATGTTGTTCTTCTGTGAGGGAGCTCAGCATCTCCTCCAGAGGAGCTGAGACCCATCACAACTTTAGGTTTAATGTAGTTAGAGAGTGGGGGCGGGGCAAGACCAAGAAATGCTTTGTATAGCCTTCAAGGCAACAGTTTTGAAAATTTTGAAAATAGAGCATTTTTGTATTTTTCCGGAATATTCAGTGGTGATATAACCTCCATATCTTACATTTTGGAGTCAAAAAGAGCTACTTCAAGCTTCTTAGCTTAAATAAAGGTGTGGTTTCATGGTGAAAACCTCTGCTAAATGCGCCCATTTTAATTTTTCATTGCATTCACCACTGGTCTGTGGCCTTCCATGGCGTATAAACTGCAATATATATATATATATATATATATATATATATATATATATATATATATATATATATATATATAGATCCATAAGTACACCAAGGACAAGGCTCCGACAGATGACGTGCTCAGTGAATGTCTCAGACAATGGGGAACAGAAGATGAGGTGCTGGAGGTCCCGTCACGGGAGGACAAGCCCCAACACGGCATGTACCACCGAAACATAACGGAAGTGGCTGATATACAGAAATCCTACCAATGGCTAGACAGAGCAGGACTAAAGGACAGCACAGAGGCACTCATCATGGCTGCACAGGAGCAGGCCTTGAGCACCAGAGCAATAGAGGCCCAGATCTACCACACCAGACAAGACCCCAGGTGTAGACTGTGCAAAGAGGCCAATGAGACAATCCAGCACATAACTGCAGGGTGTAAGATGCTGGCAGGAAAGTTTACATGGAACGCCATAACCAAGTGGCTGGTATAGTGTACAGGAACATCTGTGCAGAGTATGGGCTGGAAACCCCAAGGTCAAAGTGGGAAACACCTCCAAAGGTGGTAGAGAATGACCGAGCCAAGATCCTGTGGGACTTCCAGATACAGACGGACAAAATGGTAATGGCGAACCAACCGGACATTGTGGTGGTGGACAAAGAGCAGAGGAAAGCCGTTGTGATCGACATAGCAATACCAAGCGACTTCAACATCAGGAAAAAGGAACACGAGAAACTAGAGAAATACCAGGGGCTCAGAGAAGAGCTGGAGAAAACCTGGAGGGTGAAGGCATCAGTGGTGCCCGTGGTCGTTGGGGCACTCGGGGCAGTGACCCCCAAACTGGAGGAGTGGCTCCAGCAGATCCCAGGAAATACATCAGACATCTTGGTCCAGAAAAGTGCAGTTCTAGGAACAGCAAAGATACTGCGCAGAACCCTCAAGCTCCCAGGCCTCTGGTAGAGGACCCGAGCTTGGAGGAAATAAAGAGACCGTCCGCGGAGGGTGAGGAAGAGTTTTTTAATATTTTTTTATATATATATATATATATATATAAATTGAAATGCCTTTCACACAGTGAAGCAGATACTTTCTTTGACATGAAATTAAAGTAAATCAGTCCAACACTCATTTTTAGTAAAAATATAATTTGTGTAGGCCTAGTTTTATATTGTGTTTTGTATTCCTTTATAAATACTTGTATTGCTTGTGTGACCAGAATCGACGGGACGACAGATCTAAATGAGCAGTTTTCCTACTATAGTTTACTATAATCTGGCACATTTACACATTGATTGTTCATTAATGTGCGTTGTCCTGATGAAATAAATAGATATATAAAACAATCATGTAGAATTATTAAACTTGCAGTAAAATCTCTGGCGATGTGTGTCAACTCAGCAAGAAGCCTAGAGCCACATGGGGCCAACCAAAATTGGTCTGAGGGCCACACTTTGGGCATCCCTGGTATAAAATATGGGTCCCTGAGAGCTGGCCTACACGGGCTGCTCACTGCTCCTACAGGAGCAGCAATTATTAATAAAATAGCCTATACCTTAACGGGTTGCTATTAGTGGTAGCACAGACCTTCCCTGGAATCCCCAGACACACTGACCATGTTTTCTGCGCATCTATGACCCTGCTCTGCGTAAATGCATTGCCTTTTTGACACGTTTGGTCATAAATTTATTTATTAATAACAATACATTGGTTTTGTATAGCGCTTTTCAGTACACTCAATGACGCTTTACATTGCACTATTCATTCACTCCCTACTTGTTGGTGGTAAGCTACTGTTGTAGCCACAGGTGCCCTGGGGTAGACTGACGGAAGCGAGGCAACGAATCTGCGCCATCGGCCCCTCTGACCACTACTAACCACTTACTCACACACACTGCATTTACCTAGCCTTCCTGGCGTTGCCAAACTGTCTTCCATCCAAGTACCGACCAGGCCCTTCCCTGCCTAGCTTCCGAGGTATGACTGGATCGGGCAGCCATAAACGGAACAGTGCGTAAAGAAAAAGTAGGATTGGTTCTATTGAGAGGAATGCGTCATGTGCGTTGCCCATGGCTCGCTTACGCACAGCTCAATGTGGCCGCTTCAATCCACCGTCAATGATTCTATGTCAAAACGCGTCAAAAAGGCAATGCGTTTACGCGGAAAAGGGTTATTAACGCGCAGAAAACGTGGCCGGTGTGTCTGAGGTCCCAGAAACAAACACCTATGAATTTCAAAAGACGTTTTGAGTAACACTTTCTATTCATGCCATATGAAAATGTGTGACTCACCAAAGACATACATCAGCGTATATAAACAAAAAAAATCAAGATTAATCTTGGCTGCAATCTCTGTCCTGGTGAAAATGGTTGTGTTGCTCGCCCATTTTCGACAAAGTATTTAAGCGCTTTCTTATTGTTGGTAAATGGTTCACTGTAAATAACAGTATTTATTCATCTTTTCGCTAAATTAAACACTGTCTTTTTATTAATTGAAACCGGAAGCGCATCCATCACGTGACCGCTTTATGCTAGTTTAAAAGAGCTAGGCCCACAGCCTCAGGGCAGAAGCTGTGGCGCAGTAGTCGGGCCGTGGCCTAAGCCTTGTGACATCTGGGACGTGTAAGTGTCGTTTTATCTGTTTGTCCATTTTAACTTAATCCATAGTACGCTAAACTATTTTATTCTTTATTCACAGGGGACCTATGTTTACCTTTTCTTTTCTGTAAATATTTGAGCTCGAAATAAACTTTGAAAAGCCGACTGATTCTCCCTGGTGATTTCGAGGGGGCAACAAAATCTTGGTGTTTCTGCCCGGTCGGATTAAGTTTGTGGATGACCTGGCTCGCTACCGTGGATTGTGGCTACCGGAGCGCGTGTGTGGACTATATTCGTGAGTGGAATACGCTACGAGAGACGCCAACACGAAGCTATCACGGAGCTAATGCTAACGGAAGCGAGGTCAAGGAAGACGACACAACCCACCGCAAGTCACGATCAAAGCCAAGGTAAAAGACTTTCCAATCATGCCAGACTTTAACGAACAAGTGTCTGAATGGGATAATATGCTGGAAGAAATCGAGGGAAAGCTAATTGCCTTACCTGCTTCGGAACTTCTTAAAATATGCACTACACTTGAAATAAATGTTGAAGATGAAGATAAAAACTCACCTCGCAAATTGAGAAGGCTAATTCTGCAGCATTTGGAGTGTGAGGATGTCACGTCGCTTGAAGATGGAGGAATGTCATTGTTATTGAAAATAAATGACAGAATTGATGAACTGAGAAAAACGCTGTCTACGTCTGGTCCCACGTCGCCACGCCGCCCTCTGGCGGACACAGCTGGTACTGCGCCCAGCAACACGGAACCTGTGGTAAGACCACGCACCTCTGCCACCACGCTTACTGCCGTTAATAATTTCACTGAAAGAACTCAAACTGTTGTTCACCCAATGTATAGAAAAGACTTGAAAATTAATGGACAAATTGGTGAACATAATCAAACGGATAAGCTGGGATATTCAAGTTTAGAAAGACAAATTACAAAAGCATTAAAGAAAGGATATGATGAATGCGAAATTATTGACGCAGTCCTTCAAGCTATTATTCCAGGAACAAAACTGCGAAGTTATCTGGAAAGTAGAGATGATTTGTCATTGAAAGCTCTGAAACAAATATTGCGGACTCATTTTGTTGAAAAAGATGCTAATGAGCTGTACCACTCCTTAACTCGTGATGCACAAGATCACGGAGAGACTCCAGTCCAGTTTCTAGTTCGAGCTATGGACTTGAGGCAACAGATACTCTTTGCTTCAGAAAGAGCAGACACTGGCTTGAAGTACAGCCCAGAGCTCATCCAAAATCAGTTTTTGCAAACCATACTTACCGGACTTCAAGATGACACCATCCGTATTGACTTAAAGCCATATTTGCAAAATCCAAGAATAACTGATGAAGTTCTGCTGGAGAAAATGACCGCCGCCTACAACCTGGAGATGGAGAGGAAGGGCAAGCTGTCAAGCAAATCCAGAGCCAAGGTGTTAGCGGTGAGTAATGATCCACATTTCACTGATTCAGAGAGCAGCAGTTATGACAGTAACTCTACCAGTTATAAAAAGCAAAAGTTTGAAAAACGTGACACATTGATGGAGAAAGTAGACCAGGGGAACAAAGCAATCTGTGAAGCCATTCAGAATCTCACCACTCAGCTGTCAAGCCTGCACCAGCCACCCGGACAACCACCACCATGGGGACAAGCCAGCCACAGCTACAACAGACCACCGCCAAGGACACGCCCCAACCGGCAGTGTCACCAGTGCCAGCGGACCAATCCAGGGGGGAAATGCGACCACTGCTACAAGTGTGGGAGCATAGACCACTGGGCCGTTGGTTGCCGCAGAGCGCCTAGGAACACCACAGCCTCCACCAACAAGATCGAAACCAGCGTACATCTTGGTAAGAACACAGACATATTCTGCACCACAGCGCCTCTCACTGGTAAACAACATCAAACTGCTAAGCTGGTGGGGAGGAGGTGCCTTGTTCGAGCCACAATGAACAATGTTGACACCAAAGTGCTGTGGGACACTGGCTCACAAGTGTCCATTATTGGAGATGAGTGGAAGCAGAGACACTTACCCCATGTTACTGTGAGGCCTGTGGAAGAGTTACTGGAAGAAGGAGGGCTGGATCTGTCCGCAGCAAATGGGACAAAGATTCCATATCAGGGCTGGATTGAAGTGAAGTTTGCACTGTCACAAGATGCTGTTGCTGGGATGAGTGATGAACCAGTAGTTGTTCCTATCTTAGTCGCCTCTACAGATCTGGAACGTCCTATTATTGGATTTAATGTAATTGAGGAGCTGGCTTTGGCAAATGAGGGTCTTGGAAGCTGTTTTCCTTCTGGTCACATGGTAAGGAGATTTTGTTCAGCACTTGATGTGGGTCAGGAAACTGCGAGGGCTGTTCTAACTGTTTTACAGAAGCCGTCACCTGAAAACAACCCCCACATTGCTCGTCTGGGAAGAATGCCAGTTACTGTCCCAAAGAGGAACGCCATCCAAGTGCAATGCAACTATCTACAGCAAGGGTTGCTCTGTGGAACTCACGCCGTGTTGGAGCCTAACCCGGAGACACCGTGGCCCACAGGACTCAAAGTAAGAGAGCAGCTCATTCAACATCAAGAGAATACGAGGATTAAGGTAACTGTTGAAAACACAACAGACTGTGATATTACTCTTTGTGGCCGCACAACGCTTGGCTGGTTACACAGTGTTGATGCAGTTTATCCACTAGAGCCCAAGTCACCAGAGGGCAGTGCCACATCCTCACCGGAGCAGCCCAGTCAAGCACCACAGAGGGAGCCCTGGGTCCCGCCTGTAGATCTGAGTCACCTCTCGGCAGAGCAGCAGCACAGAGTTCGTCAGATGCTGGTGGAGGAGGGTGACGTGTTTGCCAGAGATGAGTGGGATGCTGGTTGTGTCACTGGTTTGCAAATGGACATTAATTTGAAAGACTCTGTTCCTGTCCAGAGAACATACAATGCCATACCCCGACACCTGTATCAGGAAGTCAAGGCTCACATTCAGGATTTGTTGAGTAGAGGTTGGGTTCAAAAGTCCTATTCCTCTTACTCTTCACCGGTAGTCTGCGTCAGGAAAAAGGACGGCACTCTCCGGTTATGCATTGATTACAGGCTGCTGAATGAGAAGACCTGGCCAGACCGTCATCCCATCCCCAGGATCCAAGAAATCCTGGAAAACCTGGGTGGAAACTCCTGGTTCACCGTCCTGGACCAGGGCAAAGCATACCACCAAGGCTTCATGAGCGAGAAGAGCAGACCATACACAGCCTTTATTACACCATGGGGACTCTATGAGTGGACCAGGATCCCATTTGGCCTCTCAAATGCCCCGGCTGCTTTTCAACGCCACATGGAGGGATGCCTGGGAGATCTGAGGGATGAAGTCTGTGTGCCCTATCTGGATGATGTCCTTGTTTTCAGCCGCACATTTGACCAACATGTGGAAAACGTCAGACAAGTCCTGCGGCGACAGAGAGCCTGTGGGATGAAGCTGAGAGCCGAAAAATGTGAGTTGTTTAAGCCACAAGTAACGTATGTTGGTCGTGTGATCTCTGCAGAAGGATACAGGATGAACCCAAGAGAGGTGGAGGCAGTAAAGGCGCTCACGTACCAGACCCCAGCTACAGTGAGAGAGGTGAGGAAGCTCCTGGGATTCTTGAGCTACTACAGAGCTTACATCCAGGACTTCTCCAGGACTGCAAAGCCACTGTATGAGCTGCTGGCAAAGCCCAAAGGTGAGCCAAAACACTGCCACAAAAAGGGGACAAAACATTCAGGTGCTCAGCTCCCACCCTCCTCTCCGGTTCAGTGGACAGAAATACACAGAGCAGTTTTAGAAAAGCTTGTGAACCAACTTACAAATCCACCTGTTATGGCATATCCAGACCTCGAGCAGCCTTTCATTCTTCATGTTGACGCCTCAGAGCAAGGGCTCGGTGCTGTGCTGTACCAGCGACAAGATGGCGCACTGAGAGTCATTGGCTACGGATCCAGAACCCTGACGCCTGCAGAGAAGAACTACAAGCTGCACTCAGGAAAACTGGAATTCCTCGCACTGAAATGGGCCATCACAGAGCGTTTCCGTGACTACCTGTTCCACGCGCCACACTTCACAGTCTACAGTGACAATAACCCACTCACTTACGTTACCAAGTCGGCAAAACTCAACGCCACGGGTCACCGCTGGGTTGCAGAGCTGGCAGACTATAGATTCACACTCAAGTACAGACCTGGAACAGCTAACACAGATGCTGACTTTCTCTCTCGCAGACCTAAGCCCATCAGAACCATCATGCAGGAGTGCACGGAAGAGTGTGAGCCGGAGGTCATGGACAGCATCTGTAAAGCAGTCAAAAGCAGCCAAACAGGTGAGATCAACTGGATTTCTGCTGTCACCTGTAATGTGGATGTCCTACCACCAGATGGCAGTGCTGTACCACCTCTTCAGCCCTTCTCCATCCAAGACATCCAGGCCCAGCAGAATGCAGATCCAGCCATCCAGAGGGTCTCCAACCTGAAAAGAGAAAACACTTACCTGAAGTACAGAGACAAAGCTGCAGAGAGTGAGCAAGTCCGGGTTCTCCTGAGAGAATGGCCAAAGCTGCAGCTGGGTGAAGATGGACTCCTGTGGAGGAAGACCAACAACAGGCTGCAACTGGTGGTGCCAGAGCCCTTGAAGCCCCTGGTGTACAAGTACCTCCATGAGGAGATGGGACACTTGGGTGCTGACCGGATGGTGGCCCTGGCCCGAGAGCGCTTCTTTTGGCCAAAAATGAGGCAGGAGATGGAGCACTACGTTACACGTGTCTGCAGCTGCATCAAAAACAAAAGGCCCAACAGAGTCACAAGGACACCACTTCAAAGCATTGAAACTTCTGCACCATTCGAGATGGTCTCAATAGACTTTTTACATCTGGAGAAAAGCAACGGGGGGGAAGAGTATATCCTGGTTTTAGTGGACCATTTCACTAAATACGCTCAGGCCTACGCAACCAAAGACAAGGCCGGGAAAACTGCTGCCAGAAAGCTGTTTGACGAATTTATCCCACGCTTTGGGTTTCCATCCAGGATCCACCACGACCAAGGGAGAGAGTTTGAGAACCAGCTGTTTCGGAAGCTCCAGGAATATGGTGGTATTCAACACTCTCGCACTACACCTTACCACCCCCAAGCTAACCCTGCCGAACGTTTTAACAGGACTCTGTTGAGTATGCTGCGGACACTGGAGGAGACACAAAAGGCCAGATGGAAGGAGCACCTCAACAAAGTAGTTCATGCCTACAACTCCACCATCCACGAGGCGACAGGGTACTCCCCTTTCTTCTTGCTTTTTGGACGTGAACCAACCCTCCCAGTTGACCTCTTGTTTCCCAAGAAGCTCGGTGACGCAGAGAAACAGACCCCTGCTGGTTATGCGGAGAAGTGGAGAGAGGCAATGCAGGAAGCCTATTCCATTGCCCTGACGAACATGAGGAAGTCTGCAAAAAAGGGCCAAGATTATTACAATCAGCGCGCCTGGAGCTCCACGCTGAACCCGGGTGACCATGTATTGGTGAGAAATCTCACGCCTCGAGGTGGTCCGGGGAAGCTCCGCAGTCACTGGGAGGACACTGTCCATGTGGTGAGGGAGAGCAAAGGCCCTGGAAGCCCTGTCTATGTGGTTGAGCCTCTGAATGCTGTAGGGAGAAGACGGGTGCTGCACAGAAACTTGCTCTTACCTTGTCCTTACCTGGTTGAACCAGCGCCTGTCGTCCCCAACCCTAAAAGGAGAAGCAGGAGAACCAGAACGTCGCCAGGAAGAGGGACAAGTGTTAAGTGCAACATCCAGCCTGCAGGTACAGAGAGCTCTAGTGAGGAAGACTACCATCTCGTCCTGCCACCCCAACCCGCTCTTCAGCCGCTCAATCCAACTGCCAGAGAGTTCCAACCTAGAGTCCCCACTCCAAGACAGCCGGAACAGGGAGCTGCACCTGCTGAGGAGAGAGCTGAAGTGGTGATCCTGATCCCAGAGGTTGACTCTGAGCCGGAGCCAGAGCCAGTACAGGAAGCGGATTCATCTGAGCGAGAGGCATCCTCCTCTGACTCCTCGGAGGGACCTGCAAGACCTGTCAGAACTAGACGGCCCAGGCGCTTGTACACCTACGACCAGCTTGGTGAGCCCACGGTCCTGGAAGTGCAGACCTGTCCTGTCGGTGTGTCCAAACCAGCGAGGGTCCGAGACGGCTTCTTCAGCACCTCGGCCAACCTATATCCTTTTTAATTCCCAGTCGTAATGCAGTAGTAACATGCACTTTATGTACCTGCTAATTGAGTTGCACTTTGCACTTTGCACTTTAAAGTATGTGGCTTGTGTGCAATAGAGATATGTGCAATAGTAGTAAATGTACTTTAATTATTGTTTCAGTAGTACATGCCATTTGTTTAGTTGGTTTGCTATGCTGCTACAAAATCTTGGGTAGAAGGTATTTTCCTTGAGTCAATTCTGAAGATTCTGGGGCCCACCAATGCTTCAACGGACTATCTACCCAAATACGGAAATGGACCTTTAAACCTGCGCGTACCGCCGTGCCAAAGGACTCTTGGATAACGGACACTATTCATTTAGCCTGGACTCTTTTGTGAAGTATTGTTGTGGTTCAAATTGTTTATTTACTACAATTTATGGTTTAAGTCAAGTAAGACCCCCCAGTAGGATTAAGGGAATGTTGGGTTAACATTATTTTTAGTGGGGGAGGGTGTTGCTCGCCCATTTTCGACAAAGTATTTAAGCGCTTTCTTATTGTTGGTAAATGGTTCACTGTAAATAACAGTATTTATTCATCTTTTCGCTAAATTAAACACTGTCTTTTTATTAATTGAAACCGGAAGCGCATCCATCACGTGACCGCTTTATGCTAGTTTAAAAGAGCTAGGCCCACAGCCTCAGGGCAGAAGCTGTGGCGCAGTAGTCGGGCCGTGGCCTAAGCCTTGTGACATCTGGGACGTGTAAGTGTCGTTTTATCTGTTTGTCCATTTTAACTTAATCCATAGTACGCTAAACTATTTTATTCTTTATTCACAGGGGACCTATGTTTACCTTTTCTTTTCTGTAAATATTTGAGCTCGAAATAAACTTTGAAAAGCCGACTGATTCTCCCTGGTGATTTCGAGGGGGCAACAGTTGCACTTGTGAACTAAAAAAAAAAAAACTAAATCAACAATGCTCTAGTACTCCCACATCAGACTCTTTATGCTTGCAAAGGCGATGTATCAGTTTATGGTCCCTGATATAAGGATGCGCTAAATGTTCTTTGCAGCTAATGTGAAATTCGGGGCTTATTTGAATATCAAAAGGCAAATTAAAGGCCTGTCTTTTTTTCATGCCAAAATGTTTTTAAGTAGTCGTTTCTTGATAGTGTACTCCAAAACTCAGTGCTATAGATTTTGCAAACCACAATATATATATCTAAAAATTAAATAAATATGCTTGACTTATATTTTGTTTAAATTGCAACCATAGAATAAAAATCCCAATGTACTAAAAAGCAGTATGATACACAAAAAAACAAATGTTAAGATTACAGCAATAGTAAAACTTTATTGAACATTAAACTTAAAACATAAAAACAGCACAATGCTCTCTGTATACAGCGTTATTTCCCGCCACCTGGAGGGGAGTGCCAAACAGCGGAGCTCGTGCGCTTAAAATATCGCGGCTTGCTCTTGTAAAAAATCTTTTCAAGATTTGGTGCTTCAACTTTTCCAAAGAAACGATCCAAATCCGGGGGGCTGAAATATTGGTTTTTAATCAACAGCTGTAGATTATGACCTGAAAGAGAATTTAAACATATTAATAAATCATCCATGAGCAAAGGTACACATGGTTAAAAGCCCCACCTTCAGCCCAGGACGGTATAGGTTTTCTGGGAGCAGATTCATCGTCGGTGGAGTCGTCACTGTTTTGGTCCATTCCATAATTTTCAGGGTTTTTGGAAGGGATCTTGTTCCCACCCTTTGGAGTAATGGAGTAGGACTGTGGAGATTTCTGTTCAGAAAAAACAACAGTCAGCACTTTACCTTTTTTATGTTACATAAAAAATGACCCCCCCCCCAAAAAAACAACAACAAAAACTATCTTTTGCCATATTCAGTTTCTCAACCTACCTCTATATCAACAGTCATGTTTAGTGCATTGCCTCCTGCTCCTTTGCCGAGAGGTGTACCCATCACAGAGCGCTGGCGGGAAAAAGGACTAATTAACCAATAGACAAGTAGTTGAATATATACCACCATGTGTAGGATTAAGATATGTAGAACTTGTGAACCCAAGTGCTTACAGCTCATTTCCCCAAATTTACTAGTTTTCAGAAATGTGTCACAGAAGCACTTACATCAATATCTACAGTTTGATTGAGTACTCCTCCCCCTGCTTTGCCTGTAGGTGTACTCACAACAGATTTCTGACAAGAAAGGTAGTCAAAATAAATACTGTCAGTAGTAAAATATCTGATTCATGTGCCATTTTTAAACTAAAATGTAAATCCAGCATTGAACCAGCACATTAAAGTGGACCGCTTGGAGTTTTCACTTCTATGCCGAAGTCTAAGTCTAAGTATCACACTTTTTAAGCATGCCAATGTCTTACCTCAATATCCACAGTGACATTCAGAGCTGAGGGAGCCTTAACAAAACATAACACTGTGTTAATTGATGGCAAATATGTGCATGCAGAGTAATCAATTGCATACAGCAAACTCAACTTTAGCCAGAATGTTATTTACTAACCGGTTTTCTAGCAGCTTCTCTTTCTTTAGCAGCTTTCGCCTCAGCAGCTAATTGGAGCTGCTTTTCCAGTTTGCGTTTTTCCTCAAGTGCCTTCATCTTCTCCTCCAGTTCTCTCCTTTCCTTCTCTCTGGCCGCCCGCTCCAGCTCACGTTGTAGCGCTAGAGCCTTTTCTCTCTCAAGTCTTTCCCTGAAGAACATAAATTGCCAATACTCTAAATAAATCCTATACACTTCCAGAGCCATTTTAATTCCAACTCGACATCGGCATACCTCTCAGCTGCAGCCCGTCTCTCTCGTTCCCTCTCGAGTGCCCTTTCCTGCTCCCTCTTCAGCTCTAAAGCTCTGTGGGCCTCAGCCAGTTTCTGGGCTCTTGCCTCCTCTTCTGCCATTTTAGCCTCCTGCTGCCGTTTCTCCTCTTCCTTAAAGATAAAATATAATGCATTAGACTTGTGTAGCGCTTTTCCAAATGCTCAAAGACACGTTGCAATTTTTCTGCATTATTCATTCACACCAGATCACTCACTCAATTCATTCACTCAAATGTTCCGCTAGTCTCCCATCCAAGTACCAACATGGCCGTACCCTGTTTAGCTTCCGAGATCTGACGGGCTTGGGCATAGCAAAGGCATTATGACCATAAGAAAGTTTTATCTTATTTTATGAAGAGTAAGACAAATATTACCCTGGTTTGATATGGCTTTGTTCAAGCAGAACTAAGTAACTCGTGCCCCTAAAGGCCCTAAGGTGCAGGTGTCGTAGCATGTTGTGGTTTTTTTACCCATTGTCAGTGAGTCAATACTAGGCTGACAGAAAAGACAAAGGGAGAGAGGGATATTGTACATCCAGTTACATAATGGAGATAATTTTTTTCACTCAAACTTGGCTGTACAGTTTAAGTCGCTCTAGCCCACAGTTAGCTTTGCCTGTGCTTAGCCCCTTCTTTGTAATTCCATTAGTGTGTATTGACGACTCAGACCAGGAGGCGGGGTAGTTGCAAGTGTGGTTTTCTGGCCAGAGACACCAGGGGGAGATGAAAGACCCCCCCAATCGTCCCATTAACACCTGTATTACCCAAAGAGGGACTACAGAAAGGATTTATTAAGGTAAACATATTAGTGCTGCTTTAAAGTCCAAATGCTCTGCTTACTTGCTGGAGCTTCTTTTTTGTAGCCTCTTCCTCCTGCTTCTTTTTTAGCTCTAGCTCCTCTTGACGTTTCACAGCCATGACTTTTTTCTTTTTTTCCTCTGCCAGACGCTGCCAATACAATATGTAATGTTAGTTTCCATTTTGTGATCATCATTTTGAGTGGTTTGTACATTTTTGCTCTTACTTTATCATTTTTCTCATCATTCTGAGCCATCTTTTGCTCCATTTTCTTTTTCTTCTCTTCTTCTTTCTGCTCTTTGGCTTCAAAAACTCGCTTCAGACGCTCATCTCTTTTTCTGAAAATAAATATTAACAAATTAATACAATACTGGTTTGGAATTATCACTCCCAGTAGAAAAGAAAAACTCAATACAAACCTTTTCAGTTCCTCCTGTTTCTTCTTTTTCTCCTCTTCCATTTTCTTAATTCTTTCAATTTCTTGCTCCTGTTTCTTTTTAAGGGCTTCCAGTTTGTAACGTTCCTTTGTCTATAAAAGAAATGACATCATTTTGAAAATCAACCCTGCAAGTAAACAATTGGTTACTACAGCCAGTGTGACAAAATGCACCACGAAAAAGTTATATGCATTAAGATGGGGCATGAAGCTTTAGTTGGGCCATCAGAAACAGCACCCATGCACCACCAAGTGTCATTAAGAAACACTATTTAGGGATAATGTAACCACCCAGAGACAGACACTTAGAAATCACTTTCATTCAGGATATTAGACACAGACCCAAAGTGATCTAGTGGACCAATGATAAACTAAAAGTGGTGGCTGGTGTAGGCCATGCACCAGACATGTTAGAACATTTATTAACCAACAGTTATTAAACTACCACTTACCACTATACCACTGCTCGTCTGAGAGGAGAAAAAGACAAGAGCGTTCTTATTAACACACTCTTCAGATTCTAATGCAATGATTTCACCACATATTTCAGTATCTTATTCGTATTCGCAAATGTGCTCATATACTTTTTATTTAACCATTATGACTTTAGGGACCCTAGTGTTTTCTTAGTGGTAAGGGAAAACTGAAGCACTCGGAGGAAACCTACACAGATACGAGGACTACGTGCAAACTCCATGCACAAAGGACCCAATCTTCCACACGATTCATTGTAACCGTTTCAACAACTCCATGCCGATAATTTAGAACCATATGTAGAGCTCAAATCCATTACGGTAATTGCAGAATCCCACTTAACAGCACTCAAAAGAAAAGGTTGTGTGGCTCACAACAAGCTAAAATATAGTGTTCAATATGTCATAAAAGTACACCTCACCTGCTGGTCCATCTTTAGAGGAGTAGTATGTTTAATAAAAGACTTGAGGACAGTAGAACGGCTAAGAGTAGTTGGCGTCATCATCAACATTTGATTCTTCTGGACAGTGTGGAGAAAAGATTTCATATTTGGCCTGATTGCCTGCAAATATAGAAGACTTATTTTATAATCACATAATTTTGTAGTATGTAATCTCCATAACTATACCACTAATCTGTTAAGTCAAAGCTAGTCATACACTTTGGCTCTTTTTGGCAGAAGAGGGTCTTTTTGTCGGACTTTGTGGCGCTTTCCTTTTAGCACTTAACCTAGAATGTAAACAAAAGTTCATCTCAGTTAGATGGGCAGTGATTTTTACAGCAACACTGAGCAGGCAATACACTCACCGGAGACCTGGTGTTTTTTGCTTTTCTGCAGTAACTGAAACAAAAAGGTATAAAAGGCACATAATGAGTCGAGTCCATGAGTAATTTTCACATCTCATTATGAAGAAACATGTTCATACCTGTTCGCTTGTCTGGAGTGCCAAATTTGACTGCGTAAAGTGGTTGAGGAGCCAGTTTAGGAGAATTGGCTGCGACAGAGCGCGTGATGCGCCCGACTGCCTGAACTGGAGGGAGTGCAGTCTCTTGCACACAAGTCTGTTTGAATGGATGTCCATTAGAAAATAGTATTGTATAAATTCAATTGCATAGCATACTTTGAGAAACATACCGTTTCCTCTGTGTTGTCTTCAGTTTGAAGAGTATTTGCAGCTGTTGCCATTCTGCACAATAAGAGACATAAAAAGAACATGCATATGCATTAGGGCTTAAACAAGTCATCCAAAACTAATCAGTGGTTGAAACAGTTGTTATATATTTTAGTAATCGATTAATCACTTTTGGTATAGACTCAGACAGGGCAGGTCATGTAGATATATAGTATATTTTTTGTTTTATTGTAGAATGTGTGTGCCATTTTACCAATGTTCAGTTGTTCTCAAATTGATTAATTTTATTTAGCCATTTGTTTTCCCCCCCTTCTTTTTTAAACAATTATATTGGCTAATGTCCCGGTTTCCCACGGTGTGACCCAACAGTGGGAATAAACAAGATACATACATACGAGTTGGGGTCCGGATCCCATTAATTAAAATGGGGGTTGTGGCTCCAAAAGGTTGAGAACCACTGCTTTAAAAGGTGAACGGTTTGAACCAGATCTTAAGTGTAAAAAGAGCAGAGTCTTTCCGCATCAATTTTTGCCAAAACTCCTACCAACAAACATAAGAATCAGCCTGATAATGGAGCAGGCAACACAAGCGAAAACCTTTTTCACACAAGCGAAAACCTTTTTCACTAAAGTGCAAGCTAAGTGCACTACAAATGATTTGTCAGGCAGTTGCAGCCTTTTTTTATAAGTTGTGATTAGTTAAGATTTCATTCACAAAACGTTTTTCAAAGCATAAATATGGGTGCCATTGTAATTTTAGATTATTTAAATAAAAACGTGTGCCTTGTATCGATCACGTCTAAGATATTAAGAGTTATCTGGCTGGCGTTGTTAAAATTTCACATTAAAAAGAGATGGTCTTTTGAAAGGCTCTTTGAAACCGTAAATCCCACCACAATCCAAGCACATGTCCCCAATCAAGTCCCTAGTGCAGACTCCAGTTAAAGCTTAGTGAATTAATTCAAGAAGTTCTGACCTCGACAATGAGAAACATGTGCACATAGTGAATCTTGTGATCATGTCTCAGCAAAGAGCATCCTATAAACTTGAAGTATCCTCCATCAGTATCAGTTCATCGTAAAAAATTATTGGAAGATTAATCGATTACCAAAATAATTGTTACTATGCATCATCAAGGTGACTTACGCCTCACTCTCTTCATCTACTGAATCCATGCAGGCGTCATCTACAAAAAACAAAATAAATCTTACATCAATATGACATGCTTGAGTTAACCACATTTCTCTAAAAAGCTCTAAAAAGTGTACCTTCAGTGTTGCTGTCACATGTCGAGTTACCCATGCGAGCCGCCTTTCTCTTGAGCATAGATCGCCGTGATGCTCGTCTCACAGACTCCGTGGTCATACTACGTCTTAAACCAGCCACAGAGCGACGCAGTTTGAGAGAATGCCGCACTGAGCTTCGGCGTGACTTGTTACCTTGAGCCCCTTCAGCTTTAGTAGCTGCATGTCCAGCTGGGATCTCTGCTTTCACGGCTAACTCAGCTGACAGACGGTCTTCAGGAGAAAGGGCAACCACCACTTTTGGAGATGGAATATTTTTTGGAGACTCGATGTCGCAGGATGGCTTCTCCTCTTTGACATCTGCATCCTTCTGCTCCTCCACGTCATCTTCCACAATTTCTATAACCTCTGCCTTCACAAGGTCCACCTCGTCAGACTCAGTGCTGCCACAGAGGATCTGAGTAGCTTCCTCTTCATCAGCCTTTGTTTGCTTTTTGCGAGTAGCCCGTTTTGGCCGCGTGCTCTCCGTTTTCGAGGTAGAACCCTGAGAAGCATTTTCCTCCTCAACAATACTTTTCAATGCATCAGACGAGGATCCACGGAGATTGCTGCGTCTTCCCTTGGAAAACCTTCTTCTTGTCTGACTTTCCTCCTGGCGGCCTAAAGACACACGCTTCCTGCGAGTATTTCTTTTCTGTGAGGGGGTCTTCGGCATTAGTTCTGGCTCAGCATTAAAATCTCTGCAAATGTTTTTTTTTTTTTATATACAAAAGGTCAACACTTAAAGCTGAAGCAAACATATTATTACAGTCACCAATCATAGAATAAAACCTACCTTGTGAACATGCGGTTGGCCTCCTGTTGAATCTCCTCAAGCCATACCATATGAACATTGTCTATTTCAGTGACAAATGCCTGTGATTTGCCAACAAATGTAGTCATCAGGGACTGCAGTGATGACCGCACAGGGTTCATATTTACAGCCTAGGAAAACAATAAGCAGATAGTTTTGGTTAGCTTGGAAAAATGATTGTACCACTGAAAACACTTGCACAACAAGAGGCATATGAAGCCTAAATGTACTTGTCTGCAGTGTTTACATTTTTGACAAACGCTGAAAATGAACAGCAGCAATCATGAAACTCGAATTTAACAGCAAGGTTTGCATCATTTCTTTGTGCAGTGAGATCTTTGGTAAGTTTTGACTGCACATGCGCACCACAGAACAGGACAGGAACTGGAATGTACACCATAGCTATAAACAACAATAGGTTTTACATAACATCAAGTAGACATCCAAGCAGCTTGGCAAATTGAGTGAAGTCCTAAAGCCATCGTTATTCGTGAAACGTTTTTTTGTTGTTGTTTCCAATGAGGGGCCATCGTTGCCTTGCATAGGAAAAAAGGGCAATCATTCTCCGGTAACCAAAATCAGGCAAAATATAACGTTAATCTTCTAAACAACAGCATTACAAGAATGCTATAGCTTCCTGTTGTCAATGGTTTGTGTAATTGCTAACATTAAGCTACATTGTTTACATTAAACTCGAAGACAATCATGGCGGTGCAGCTAAAGCTAAAGAACTCAAAGCTTTACCATGGTTAGTCGACTTCTTAAAACTTCCAAATGCACGATCCGTCCGTGAGTTAAAGAAGCGTGTGTCCCATTCTGATATAAAAACAATCCTGATTTTTAAAAAAATCTTCTTCTTCTTCAAATGATGTGTAAATACATCTGATCGACAACAGCGTCGACACCAGTCCAGACACTGCCCGCCGCTGAAACCGTTTAACTTCAAAACTCCCACCGCCAATCCCGAGACACAGTGACGCTCACACGGTGCGCTCGGTTTCCTAATGGCGTGTCCCCCGCAGGCGGAGCTCAAGGTTTGCTCATAGGCACAGACACGTCGGAAACGAAGGAGTGAATGAATCGAACAAACCCAGGAGTATGTTGGGCTGGGCATCGGTGCCACGTAAGTTTGAACGGACCAACCGCTTGCAACCATCACTGGCAGTGCCCGCCCCCCTCTCCATTCAACACAAGAAAGAGACATGGCTGGACTTGTTTTGTTTTGTTTAATTGCGAATATGAAAAAGAAGTAATGCTAGCAACATGGTGAAAGGTGTAGTAAAAAAATAGGAAATTCGTTTTTTATTAAATGATCCGGACACAGATTTAGTTTAAAACGCATGGTCATATAAAATAAAAACGTGACCCATTAGAGAATAGTGTCCATAACAAAGACTAAAGCCAACATTTTTCAGAAAGGCCAACATGAAGAATTCAAATCTAGTTTACAAATAAAGCCAGGCTCCCTTGGGATTGTCACAGGATGACCTACCAAAAAGAAAAAGAAAAAGGCACCAGTTAATGTTATGAATCAGGCCAATATACCACAAAAGCAATAAATAGGTGTGACACCTGGTGTGAGAGGGATTTTTGATCCTGAAGCCTTCAAAACAACCTGCAGATTATTGCTGTTCACGTTTTGAGAAGAATTGCTTCCTCTTAAAATTATGGAAATTTCGTCTTTCCTCAACAGCCAATCAAGCTGATTGCCAAGGTAGCTCACCCCACGTATGCACAACTCTGAAATGTCACTTGAGAGAAGGGGATTGAAACAAAGGCATTCCCTCTGAACTCTATAAAATGAAATAAAACAATTATTAAGTATTTACAATTCTCAATCAGTCAAGTTCTCAGAGTCAAAACTAACCTGAAACCAGTGTATCCAAATAGGACAGCTTGCAAAAAACCTCCCATGCCAGTAAGAAAATTAACAGCACCAGAGCCATCTGATGACTCGCTCCATACCTGGAGAGGGAGTGTGATAGATGCAGTATAGGCTATAGGTTTGTTTCAGCAAATGTAAGTAAATTGAAAATAAGGTCACCTGGAAAGGAGCCTGGATGTTGCTGAAGCACTTCGTAAGCAATTGCTGAGCTCTTTCTGCTTCGTTAAGTTCTAGCCATCCAATGGCAAACATACCCTGTTGCAAATACATGTTAGCATACTACTATGATGGAAAAACTACTCAGTGTGCAAGAACTGTTACGATATCAAATGTTATTATCAATATGTTGTTGTTATGCTGTTATTATATATATTTGGCTCAAATAAAAAAAAAAGTACCCAAGTCATGGCAGGACCATTAGGGTCTGTGACAGGTTCATACGCCAAAAGGTCATTTTTTCTGACTTCAGGAGTCAGGGGAAACCCAAGGGGATAACCTAGCATCACTGTGTCAGCTTGCTTGACTGGTTGGCCTATGAAAAAGCACAAGTTGAATTACTGGAGTCCAGACCATTTCTATGTCTAAGACAGGCTAAATACTATAGCTACAGCAGTGTGAAATAAATATACCTCGGATATAGCCATCATATTCAGGGTGGTAGTTGAATTCTTCATCAAAAGGTATTTTTAGGTTTTCAGCTACTTCCTTCCACTCCTTTGGTGCAGGTTGTTGGAGGAGCTCTGCCAGTTCAACTGCAAACTCCAAACTTGGAAATATTGAACAAATTTTTTTTTACATTAGTGGTCTTTATATAGCTAGTTACATATCGTGTCTTATTTTTTTGTTTAAACATCACCTTAATTTGGCCACTGCATTTGTGTACACCGAGTTGTTGACATTGTAATAATACTCATCAGGAGGCATGACCCCTGGAAAACATATAAATAATAGTCAAATGGATACAACTCAAATTATAAGTGCGCTATCCAGGGTGACACCTTACCTAAGATGTGATACTTGTGATCCTCCGGGCTCCATGTTACTCTCGAGACCCAATAGTCAGCCACACCCCAAACAACCTGGCTGCCCTGGCCCTCTGTAAACATGGATATGTCCTGGGACAAAGGGTTAAGCACATAGCACATAGTCACACCAGGAAGGAAATATAATCTGTAATGTGTGAAAGCAGCTGTACCTTTGTGAGATAGAGATAATGCTGGAAAGCCAGGGTGACATCTCCATTGATATGAATCTCCTGCTGCCCATAAATGTCTTCAGGACAGACCTCTCTGCCAGACACAGCACTCTCCCATGGATACTTAAGCCCCTATTCAAGATTATACTCATATTAATACTCATACTATTCAAAAATAGTGTTACAGTTTAAAGCCACACTGCAAGTGAAGTGTCTCATGCAATGACACAACAGAAGAATGCTCTGGTTGAAGGATGTGCTAAACCGTTTGGGGGTCATTTACCAATCATTTGCTCATGTGCAAGACGAGTAAGCATATGCAAAAGTGGATCAGCAGCAGAATCGTTTGGGCATTTTTTACGCATGCAGCACTCTCTCATTTATAAATCAGAGCTGGGACCAGCGGTGGCACCGGATATTTGACCCAGGAGAGGGCTGAGGTCTTACTTGGGGGTGCTCACAAAACATGCCATTTTTGGGCCATTAAACAACATAACACACATAATAAACACACACACACGCCCAATTCACAATTGCATCCCAGTGAATGGAACAGCGCCGTGTGGGTTGCAATTAGGTGCAGTGTGCGAACAAGTGGCTAAATTATAATAAATTATAAATTAGCACCTGTCCTGACAAATGACTTCCTTGAAGTCCATAATTTTAGTCCTGGAGTTATACCTTGTAGCCTTGTCTTTGTGCATTGTCCCTTGCTCCGTCTATTGTCCTCACTCTGTACTCAAGCACCGACCGGGCTAGTTTGGGGTAGAAGAGGGCAATACCAGGGTACATCCAAATGTCCTGTTAAAGAATACAGATTTACACATATCATGTACTGAATTATATACATATTTCAATGGGGTCTACATGCTTGCTGTAACTACTGAAGCTCACAGCCTTCATGCATTTTTATGACATCAATAAATAAATGAAAGAGGCACACGAACAATATACAGTAGATGAATTTTGGTAAATACTCCCAGTATTTACTCTATGTATGCAGGCAGAAAGCATGAATGAAATATGGACGTCAAAGCCACAATATCTTACCTGGTCCCAGAAGACATGGCCCCAGTAGTCTTGTCCGTCACCCCCGTTGGAGAGACCACCAGGACTGACTCCCCCAAAGGAGCTAGTTGTATCATGGATAGATTGAAAAGCACTGAGCAGGTAGAACATACAGCCAATCAGGGCTTTGCACAGCGTCTCAGATCCTACCACCTCAATCTTGCTTTGTAACCACAGTTCCTTCCAGGCCTGTTCATGGGAGGAGCGCAAACTTCCGCCAGCCATTAAACTTAGGCCCTTGTCATACCAGGACTCAGCACTTTCCAGACTATCGGCCACAGCTAGGATGAAGCCCCATCGAGCCTGGCTTTGTTCCTCATTAAGAGCCAAGGTTAGAGGTATGTCGGTCCAAATAAGATGCACAGTGGGACAGGCACCTCCAGGGTACTCGGCTGCCGTTGTCTGTCCAAAGATGTGCCTATATGGGAATAAATGACACAGTATAATAATCCAGACAGCAGGTTTAGTGTCCTTTCAAAGAAACACTTTGTTTTAAGTTTATGACCATTCAGCTGGTAACCTTGATTATTATTTGATTTTAAAACCTGACAAACAAGTGAGCGTTTGCCGTGAAACAAACAATATGGCAAGGTTAAGGGTTTGAAGCAAGATTTTCGAGAGTTGAATTGTGATGGCAAGGCAAAGCAACACTTTTGGTCTACAGAGGGTGATATCAATTAAAAATTGCCCAAGGGCAGAAACGTGCTGAGCCAGGTGATGCTCATAGGAAATAAAGTGTCAGACATAGCACATGTTCTTTAGTCAAAGGAGTAGATTTATATAAAGTTGCATTATGTGGTCTTAAAATTAAGCCGGTTTGGTGTACAGTACCTGCCACTTTTATAGTCTGGTCCAGTCTCAAAAACAATGTCCTTGCTCTCAGGTCTAAAGTTTGTGAGCAGATCTATTGTTATTGGCTGCTTCTCTGTGCCCTGCCGCACCAGCATGATCTCCATCACCATCAGGTTACCAAAAGAACGGTGTGAGTACAGCGTCTGTGAGGCAGTGACCTGGGCTGTGCTCAGCGTGTGGGTAAAAATTCCTGAAACAGAGAGACCACACAATAACTATGTGTAAAGAAGTCAGTGAATGATGCTGTTTCATTCAGTGGGCCTTAAACATTTTTAAAAGGCCCTATACGTTACTAAGGAAGGCTTATAAAAAACAAAGACACTTCCATGTACTAGAAATGGACTCTGGGACTTACCTTGAGATCATCTAAGAAAATGTACCTGTGTTTGTGTCCAGGCAGTAGGAGTGGCTACCCGGTTCCACTGTGTCCATCCTGACGGCCAGAGGACAGGGTATGTCTGCTCTGTGACAGCGTCCAGCTTCTCCATTGTAAATGCCACCCATATGCATGGTGGTATTGTACACCTTCCACCCCAGGAGCCCATTGGCCAAGGGAGGAAGGAAGCGAGCATCACTAGGCAAAGTATCAGTGCAAAAAATGTATTGGTCTGAAGAAGAAGACTCCATGTCGAGAAGAAGGATCTACTTTCAAAACAAAACTAAGTGACAACACAACAAATCTGTAAACTGCAGGCTCCAAATGCTACTGAGGCCACTTGAACTGCTCACTTTGACTTCACACTTGGATGCAAGGGAAAAATCAGCCCTGTACTTTGGTATGCAAGTGACACACTAGTGTAAATGGTTTCAAGTCCCCCCAGCCTGCGGTAAAGCAATAAAACATTGACGTTATTGGTTGTTGAATAAGCCACTAACTGACTTGCATTATGATCAAATGAAAAGCTCTAACATTACTCGAATTATATATATTTTTTCAACACTACAGTTTTAGTCAACTTAACTCTAAGAAAAATGCCAAAACTTGGGTACGATCTCCAAAAGTTTTACTTTTACTTGAAGAGGGAGGAGCATCAGGAGAATGCTGAAACAAAACAAAAGTGTTAAATCCAAGCCCTGGAGTTGGTATAACTGTTGTACGCTACAGAGTAGATATTATAGCGGACAAAATAAATCCAACAAAATGAGCAGTGTCCAAAACTGCAGCAGGAGGAGACGAGAGACCGCTGACAGGGAGACAGGGCTGCACCATAGCTGCACAGAAAACCTGGACTCTGTGGACTCGGTCTTTTGGAAAACGCGGAACTAGAATCCCATAAAATCAGAATTTCGAAGGCCACGTTATGGCCAGATTATAGGAGGTCTTGTGACTTCACTTCTAATAGTGTGTCGTTGATCAAATAAAAGCTACATGGAAAATATTATTATTGTGATATGCAGTAAAAGTTTATTTTAATCTGTCAAAATCTTAAGCGCAGTCGATTTGCTTTTTAGCTGTTCATAATAAATGGTATAATGCTTTAGCGGTCTTGTACCTCGTCATTTTTACCACATGGTGGCGCAAAGGAGGCATATGTGTGATGCCTGGCGTCAAGCCGGGGGTCAGAACCACAAACCCTGGGAAAAGCAGTGCTTTGTCCATATAAGGCCGCAATCCATCCGCTTCCCTCTTCCTCTCCAGCTCCCTGCCTGTGTGTTTCTCAGAGCTAAGGGATATTTACAGAGAGAGCCTCCGCCAGCACGGCCTTCCTTATTAGGAGCTCTGCTTGTTGTCTGTGCCTCTGTCCTGGAAGACAGTGGTCCATCTCTGTACTCAGATGGATGTCTGCTTTTCAAAACAGTTTTCTAATAGAAATCTGTTAACTACTGGCTTGGCTACTTGTTGGTCAATTCTTTCATGACGTAGGGTCCACCAGGGAGAAGCAGTAGATTACCTCAACAGTCCAAACAAATGGTAAATACATCTGCAGGCCTGTTTCCTCCACTCACTGTTGGCCCTGCAGCTGCTCAGTCTCTCCTCTGATAAAATACATCTGGCCCAAGTCGAAGAACAAAGTTGGGTAAATCAAATACACTAAGGTTAGATCCAATAAATGTAAGTAGGCAAATATGAAACAGTCGGTACAAACACACTTTCTTTTTTATTATGGTGCAGACATTCATTAAATATATTAGAAAACAAACGTGAAGAAGGCTATGAGCATTATCGTATTATTATTCAATACTAATATTTATAGACATTCAATATACAAAACCTCTCGAAGGAAAAGAGGAATTGTCCATGAACACTATGAAACTAATATTATGTCAATGGCAAACATTAAAACCATTTGGTGACATAGGCTTTGATAGAACAGCACTGTGTATAAATGTGCAATAACCTTTGACCTTCAGATATTCATCACTTTCCCTTGTTCATATAGGAAAGTGCTTTTTGACGTGGTGGACATGCAAAACCTCACAGATCTTGTATTACGCTGCAGAATAAAGTGCTATATTCAAATGACCTGGTTCTTCTGCCATTTTAAGAACATGGAGTGTGTCACAAAATAATAATAATTTAAAAAAAAATAGATGGGAAGTGCTTAGGTGAGAGAGGTAGGTGGGTTCAAAAACACTTGTATGTGGAAACAAACTACCCGACGCTGCTTCATAGACTTCCGCCGGATGTTTCTGAATGCAACAGACTTGGGAAGTGTTGTGGCTTTTCAAAGAATGGCAAAACGTTTACTGCTTGACAGCGCGTTTGACAGGGGCTTAACAATGTGAGCAATAAACTCGTGACGGTGAGCGGTGTTTAAAAAAAAAAAAAAACGTAAATATTAAGTGGGAGCTATAAAGACCGCCTGGCCTTGTGTGTTCATGGAATGCGCATCGAGGAAGTCCTGATGCACTTATAGGAATGTAGTGCATGTTAGTGTTCCCCAGACGCACAGATGTTGGATGCGGTGTTCTCTTGTGTTGCACCAGCCAAGGGAGTCTTGTCTTATCGCTACTGCGAGGGCATCAGCTGTGGTCTTCCTGTGACAAACAACATTAAGGCACACAGAAAGCCCTCCAGCTGCATGGGGATACAGTGAAGGGGGCATGACGGTCTGCTGGGGCTATGGGTAGGACAGTTGTGCGGATCTTCTCCCTCCGTCGGTCTTTGGCACTGGCAGGAATGTGTGGATGGGGAAGGGGAGAAGGGGTGGGGAGTCCCTGCTCTGTAATGCGTCTCTCTCTCTCTCTCTCTCACACTTTCTCTCTCGCTCTCTGGACGTCTATTTGGAGAGTTTGCTGATGACGCGGATAAGTGCTCCATTTTCATCCTTAAGACGCTGGTTGTCCGCTCTCAGATCAACAAGAACCTAGAGGTAAAAAGGAACAGTTAACACACGTCAACATCACATTATAAAACTATGTCTGAGTAAATATTAAGATGATGAATCTCATTTCACAGAGCAACACAGAGAGAAATAATGAGAATAACCTTTGCATGGAATGTACCCGTAACCTTTGAGTAGGATAAACAATGTGCAAAATGTAAACAGAAGACTTTTTTTTTTTCCACGCACGGTATTTACAGTAGAACAAAAGCAATACACTCGTGATGGGGAGATATAAACTTAACCAGTATTTTGTTTTGAATTTGACACTGCAAATATGAGTGGGTATACAAATGAGTAATGATTACACCACTCCCCAATGCTCATGCTAAAGCAAAGCTAACCAGGCAGAAACATGCAAAGTGTCCTTACCTTTAGCTCCTCCTCCAAGTCCGCCATCCTCCGCTCAAGCATCTTCCGGTCCTGACGTGGTTAAGAGGCAGGCAACAAGAAGAAGTGAAGGGAGGAAACAGGGATCACAAAAGTGAAGTGGAATCAGTGAATAAAGAAAGGACATTCAAAACAGCAGAGGTGGCAGTTGTGGAGCAAAGCAACTACAAACGTGACTCCGACTAAACCAGTTCACACCAACCTTTCTCTCCAGGTCCAGGAGGGCAGAACAATCAGTGAAGCGCTCCTGCCTCTATGGAGCAGTAGTATTAATACATGACCAAAACAGAGCTGATCCATGATACTGCGTATGCGTGTACATACCTGTGTGGCTTTCTCCAAATCCATCCGGGTCTGATTTACAATCCTCTGAGTGTCCTGCAGCTGTGATTGTAGTTGACCATTTTCTCTGGACAATTCCTCAAACAACTGCCAGAGGAGACCAGGGTGAATGTGAACAACTGGGACACTTAATTATATAAATTTACAAAATTATGGATATGATATCTGTTTTCCTGTTCTATTTTCTGGAACATCCCTCAAAATGATGTGACGTGATGAAATTCTTTGGAACAGTCATTTACATCATTTGATCCAGGAATTTTGAACTACATTAATTACTCCCTGGAACCACAGCCATTCTCAACAATTACGAGCATAACTCAAATATTGGTGAATGGTTAAGTGTAATTTCCAGAAAAGGACACATTTCATGAGAAAAATAAATTTCTTCTTCCTTTCTTTCCTTTAATAACAGGATAGTGCCGACTCTTTCAAAGCCTTATAAAGGGCTTTGTGTGGGTGGCTCTAGTTAGAAGTAAAAATATTTTATTCTGACCTTTTTGTAATCCTTTGTCTCAGAGCCTCCTCCCGTGTCATTACAGGACGCATCCGACCTGAGTATGCGAGAGTAAAGTTATGGCTGTATCAATGAATCAAAAATATAAAAATCGACAAAGATTGCATTCATACCTCGAGCTCAAGCGTTGGCCTGCCTACAAGAAGAGACACAAGCGTGTTAGATGGCTGTCCAAAACAAATAAAAAGGGCCTACAGCAGGCCTATTCAATTGGCGGCCCGGGGGCCATAGTCTGGCCCACTGACAATTTTCCATGAAAATTAAATATTACGCTTATTTCGATACTTATTTCGATCTCTCTCGCTGAAGAGGCTCTGACCCCTTTTTCAAACATGTCCACCTTCTGTTCAACCCTTACATTACAGTCAGAACTCAGATAGAACCAAGTTCAACTGCCATAACCGAGGGCTAAAGTATGTCCTTTTGTTTGTGCATCAAAAAAATACTATAAAACCAGAAAGGCCTTTAGTTGCCAACAACAGGGCAGAAATATCTTATCTTGTCACAGACAGAGTATTTATATACAGTAATTAAAACTTTTGGGCCAGATCAACATATGCAAGATCAATATGGGATCTTGGCACTTCATAGGACAACTCAAAAACTGTATTTCCCGTGTAGTTCCATATTTCTGGATTTAAGATGAGATCACGTTCTAAAAGTACATAATCGATATAGGAAACTACTGAAAATGAGTTAACTTTGTGGTTGTCAAGTTCTATGCCAAGTCATTGAGGTGAACTTGAACAAAAAAAAAAAAAAGAAAAGGGTAGAACACAGAGGCTAAACTCATTTGTTCAGCAGTGACAAAAAGCTCAGCAGTATAACAGCAGTAGCAATAGCAGGTTAAAACCTTGGAGAACTAATACTTAAGTTGTACATATTTTTTATATTTTAAAACAGATTTTAATATTAATTAAAAAAAAAACTTTTATAATAATTGGGACATGTCATGAATAGTATTTTACCAATATGTTTTTAGCAGTATATGATCAATTATGTATCAATTTTAACAAAGCTTTTAAATGTTTGTATTTGTACACATTGTGTATGCTTATTGCATGTACAACGGAGCATGACAATGCATCAACTAAAAGTGACAACACCGACATACCCACACCATGTCCACTCTCTTCCTGATTGTGCCTACACACCTGCCGAGGTGGAACTAATCAATGCTGGGAAGTCGCAGGTAGACGCTTTGCCCTCTGCTGATCAACTATTATTATTACAATTATTAGACAATTTGAAAAGGTTACCAAGAAAATGAATGTCAAAACACTCACTTTTGACATCACAGTGGTTAGATATGGCGTGATAATAACGTTCATCATTCCTGAATTTTCATTTTTAATATTTGAAAAAAATGGAATCCATAAAGGTAGCTGCCACTAAAATGAGAGTGGCTTGAATGTGAAATGAAGCAGAAGGTACAGTACAGACCTGTGGATCCAGCCCACCGCCTGTTGACTCCTCCTCTCCACTTGGCTCATTGTCGTCACTCTATTGATAAAGCATATCACGACATAGTAAAACATCACAGCCTCCCTATGGTTGAGTGCTTTGTTTTGTTCACCTCCCCAGTCCTCTGTGCCTTCCTCCTGGCCCGGGCTTGTCGTCTCTCTCTCCGTTCTCTCGCCCAGCGCTCCGTCTCGCTCTCTCCCCCTGTACTGGCCTCAACATCTGGAACCGAGCCAGAAAGCAGTCATTTAAGGATATTATTTAAACTCAAGCGTTTAAAGGGGAAGTTATGCTGCGCACCTCTCCTGTCGGAGACCGGAGTCCGCGCTGTACCGGCAGGCTGAGTGAGGCCCAAGAGGTCTGACTTCTGTAGATTGGCAATACGAGACCTCCAGCTCACTTCCTTTTAAAAAAACAAAAGAACAAAACAATAACAATCTCAATATCGGAGACACAGGCAAAACAGGCAAGTAACTGACATAATGCTCTCACCCCCTCATCACCCTTCTTCAATTTAGTGTCCTTTTCTTTTTCCTTCTCATCTTCCTCCTTTTTCTCCCTCCCTTTATTTTCTGTTTTGGTCTTCATAGTCTTCTCTGCTTCTTGGAGATCTGTTAGGGTCACACCCTAAAGAGAAAAACATGTTATAAGATTAAAACTAGGGTCCATAATACAGATTGTTCATTGTTCTTGACTTAAGAGAAGCATTTAAACCTGAGTGGAGCGGCGGGACTGCCTAGCATGTCGGGATCGGGCCTTTCTCTGCGCCTCTGCCTCTTCATCCCGCACCGGAGTCAGGTACGACCTGAAAACAAAGTGTACATCTTCAGCTGTGAACTGGACAGAATCTCAAGCTTCTGCACTCACACAGCAAATATTTATTTTGCCATACTGTTCCATATTACGATATATTTTTTAGATATTTATACTTCATTTACCTGACCAACAATAGCATAACTAAGAATAAAGTTTCTGTTTGGTAACTAATATGATACAAGCTAACTACTATTATAGAGAAAGTTTTCAACTATCCTATGATTCCACTGAGTGTGCTTTTGGCACATACTTACCAACAGATAGAAAACAAAGGGCAGATCCAAGGGTTGTTAAATCTTGCTTGTAATTTTCCCAATATTTTAGCAAGCAATCAAACATATTTTCATGCAAGAGTGCAATTTTACTTTCTAAACTTTCCCAACACACAGATGATTTACTGACTTGCGTCTTTGCTTGGCTTCTGGTTCGCCTGTGATCATGTTGCCAGAATTAGTTGTTGTGACGGCAGGCTGATCCTTCTTTTCCGTTTGTTCTTGAGGCAGTCTAATGTAAAAAGATAAAACATTTTGCGATTTATATAGAAAAACAAAACAAGAAGAACTATAATGAAACAATACCTCTGGGCTAAAACACTATTGGGTCGGCCGAGGCCAGAAGAGCTTGTTCCTAAACTGGCAGAGGTTACAGTGGGATCGTCCAGTCTCTTTCCATAAGAAGAACTGCGAACAACACACCAACTCTCAAATTTCTAAAATATGCCTTTTACGATTGCCACAAAGACATGTTAGTATTCACTGGTCTGGGGAATGTGCACAGTGAAGCAAAACAAAGTCACACAAACACACAAGCAAACAAATATAGGGCTGGGAGTGAGCAGCATGACTGACCTGTGAAGCAAAGAGGGGTTGGAACTACTGAGCTCACTGCCTGACTGACTATGAAGGCGCCGGGTGTAAGAGGAGCTACGACTGAGCCAGCTGAGAGAACGAGAGAGACAGACAGAGAGAGAGAGAGAGAGAGAGAGAGAGAGAGAGAGAGAGAGAGGGTGACAAGACTCATATGCAGTGACTCAGAAATAAACCATTCTGGTTTCACAGCAGGAGCATACAAGAGCACAAGCCCACCTGTTGGAGTTGTCAGGACTGCTGTCGGGTATACTGAAGAGTCTCCGCGTTGTAATCGGTGGTACTCGGGCCAGCCTTGGCTCCTGCAAGTCAGTCAGATGATCAGCAAACAGAACACTAAAAGAAACCTTTACGTGTTACTGAAGCGCTGGTTTCATGGTCGCATGCTTTCTGGAATCATGTGAGTATTTGCACCTTGTTGTCGACTTCAGAGCTGAGGCGGGGACTGGAGGCCGAGCGGGTCATCCCTAACCCAGTGTCTGCAGGACGGTCCTGACTGGACTCGGACAGCCCAGCAGTGCCCAGGGTCACAGAGCTGCCCGCCTTCCTTAGGGAGGTCCTCCAGGAACCTGGGGCCTCAGTGGAGGGCGCTTTACTTGGTTCCTGTTCCACATACACAAAAAAATAATCAACAATATTTTTAAGCAAAGATGCTACGCGTTCATTGCTACTGCTATTACCTTTTTGACAGCAGCACTTGTTGACGTAGAGGTAGAAAGCAGTCCTGTGGTATTCCGTTTGTTGTTCAAGTTATTGATTATCTCGCGATTTTTAGCTTTCTCTGTCAACACCAAAACATCAGTTTGTCATGCAACTCCGATTGACTCAATATGACCGAAAAGTATTTTAGTCACCTGACTCCGCATCACTTTCAGATTCACTCTCTTCTTCGGAGCTGGAGCTGCTGGAAGCTTTGGTCTGGCTCTGAGTTTGGGCATGTCCCGTTTGGCCCTCCTCCTCTTCCTCCTCAGCCGGGCTGCTCTGTAGAGCGGGAGGAGGGTGCTTCTCGCGCTCATGGAGACAGATCTTCTCTTTACTGCTCATACGGGAAATAGATGTCCTGTAGGAGCGGGGCCAAGGTGGAGTGGGACCACAGGTGCATGCAGGGGGCTGATCAGTCAGGGAGCTCAAAGTGCAGCCAATTACAGCAAGCAGCAATTAAACAATCCATGTGTGGGACAATATGTCACATGCTGTGACGCCATGTACTGCACATTACCTCAACTCCTTAAAAGTGTGTCTGTTAACAACCTCAAGTCAACTAGAAAAATGGATTAAACAACAATTTGCAGCGTTATTATAACATTATAGTTGGACTAAATAATAGACCAATCAACTTTGAACGAGGAAAAACCGGTATCTTACCTAAAGTTCTGTATACTTTAATTTAGGCATAAAGAAACCATTAAACTTTTAGCCGTAGTTTTGTACATGGTGGGTCACTGATAGAGACATCTTATCCACACACAGATAGCTGGTACTGGGATTACTGGGACACACACGAGTACAAGCAGATGCACTGGCACTAACCTTCGAGTTCGGACTGGTACCATGGCGATCTGAGGGCTGGTCTCTATAACAGGAGTTTGTTTCTCTTTCTCAATACGTAACTGCACAAGAATATATAAACATGCTATAAACCCAGTGCACATTTACAGTCACAACATCATCAGTTATATCAGGCTATTCAACACAGTAGAATTGAGCGGTGTCAAGGCACTCATACCACATTCTGTTTTTTCTGTAGCTCCTCCAACGTGTCCACGAGGTTTTCATCTGCAACATCTAGAGCTGTCTGGCCCTATAAGGAGATCCAGACGCAATCACTCAGCTGAAAGTTTTCCAAAAGTGGCTTATCCTTGTTCATTCACAGCTTACCACATGGTTGACAGCCGCCATATCGCACATGTGATCAGTTAGCAAAGTGCACACCTCCTCCTGCCCCCAGTGCGCCGCGGCATGAAGAGGTGTCCATCCATCAATGTCCCGGCAGTCCACTTCCACGCCACACTGAAGCAGCACTCTGACAGTAGGACCAAAAATGAATTGAGGACCATTTGAAAAGGCCCAATGTGACAACCAAACAAAAACTCAAGCGTAGGGGGCGAGCACATCAGGGTAACCAAATGATGCTATTTAGGCATCTTGTCTCTTTTCAAAATATTGTGGTCTTTATATTATGTGTGACCAGTGTGAACCAAAAGCAATGTCTTACAGGAGATTAGATTTACCTACGAACCTCAGGTAAATTGGAAAGGCTATTTAAGGATATTGGCATCTGTGATTTATAGTTACTGTAATTCGGCTCCAGTATGCTTAGAAGTACCTGCAGTATTTGCACATTTCTGAAGCTCTGGTTTACAAATAAGAGACAAACTTCTTCTTGTACCAAAATTTGATAAAAAAATATGGTAATTCTTTACAATAACTGATACATTGTGATGCAAACTGATACTTACTTGAGGACTTCAATGTATCCCTTAGCGGCCGCAACATGCAAAGCAGTAGCTTTGGTGTTTTGGTGAGGCGCGACCGAGCCGCTACCAGACAACACCGCCATGGCATCGTTAAGCATAATTCTCTCCTCTTGTTTTCGTGCCTGCTCCACATCTATTCCTGAAAAGTAATTAAAAAAATATATATATATATATATGTATTTGTATGAGCTACTCATAGATGTGAGCAAATAATTACCAGACATCAAGATTGAAGTGCAGTGGTAAATACGGTATTTGGGGTAGTAGCATGTGGTAAATTATTATATTTATTTATTTGATTTTTTTTAAATTATTTCCATAAGCAAGACTGTGATGAAGAATCCCCTATTATTTTCAGCTTTACCTTTTTGGTATTGTATGTTTAATGTAGTAATCCAGTGATGTCAATTTATTTAGATGACGCCTGCCTGGCCATCCTTATGCCTCTCTCTCAGTATATTTAGTACTCGGAGCGGCACACGAATACAAGCCCCATGAAGGTGGCCTGTTTGGTGTGAATCAAAAAGGAAGATACAGAACATTTAGCAAGATGCCCAACCTTGTTTCTTGATTTCAGACTTGAGGAGCCTCTCCATGGCGTCTTCTGTAGCTACATCCAGTGGAAGCTCTCCTTCACTGTTCACCGCACCGACATTAGCCCCATGCTCTATCAGATATCTAATCAGAAAACAAATTGAGTCTGTTACTGAAATAACTTGACAGAAATCCTCTCAAATCCATGTAATTGTGGTGTTGAGGTAATGGTTACCACCCACTTGGCGATCTGGACGAAGCCACAGGAGGCTGCAGCATGTAGAGGAGTCCAGCCCTCATTGTCCCCTCGGTTCACGTCACTCCCACTCTCCACCAGAAACTGCACCATCTCAGCGTTTTCATCAATACAGGCCTGCCCAAACACAAGACAGTCAAGCTCAACAGCAAGTTTATCTTTCTCGAAATAACATCAAACAAGACGAAGCAAACCAAATAGCTCCAATTTTGGAGTTTGGGAAGCTTTTGTTGCCCTTTGAACGCCACAGCTATAAAAATACAAAACAACCAGTAAACAGTCATTTCAGTGTGCATGTAATCATTTTCATTTATTCTGTAGCAACAAGACCATAATAAGTAGTTTCCAAGACTATTATTTTGCTGCGTGAGGAAAACAGTGCATCCATTTAGCTGTGTTTCCTGGGGCAAGGTATAGCTATGCACTCAATGTGATCCAACCCAAGACCAAGATAAATCCCATGAGGACCTCATGGTTTGATCTGAGGGGTTTATGACTTCGGTGATGTTTATGGATGATGCCTTAATTGTCCTAATTCTATTATTAACATACTATTATGCACTATTATACTGTAGCAGAAATGTACTTTATAGACTGTATTTTTACATTTGACTTTACACTTTATCGGGTTTGTAAATGGATCTAATAAAGGAATAGTGTTATTTATTGAAAATGAAAAAAACAATTCTATGTTGTTTTATTATGAACACTGATTGAATAGATACTATAGATATATTGCTGTTTTCTTTGAGATCAGCTGCTATAGCACGACACAGCATGAATACAATTATCTTCTGACTTATCAGACATTAAACCTGTAAATGTCACAACGCCTCCTGTGCAGAGAATAGACTCAGGGTAGAAAAGGCCACGAGCAACAGTCAGTAGTGCATGTCAGTCAGGCACCTCTTAAGCCACCTCTTAAGAGGCTTTGCTTTTGGGCTAAATCAACTAGTCACAAAGCTGCTCCAAGTCCCTCCTCCTCCTCCATAAAATCAGATCACTGGACGCAGGTATTCTGGCACCTAGCGCACCTCGACTCACAGTGTTATAATGGGACTTGTAGTGAACTGCAGGCCAGCAAACAACAAGTCCAATGTGACATTAACTCCCCAACAAGTGGTGCTCCACAGTGAATGAATGGGGCACACACAGCCACCAGCAGAGCCCTCCACTCCCCACACTCAAGTGAGTCATTGTAGAAATCAACAACAGCAGCTTGTGTAGTTCGAGGAATTTTTCCATTTTTTCATCCTTAAATCCCAAATGTCCAAGCGCTGGCTGGATGATAGAGAGGGGGCAAAAGTGAGGGGAAGTCATCATCAAGACAGAAAATGCTTTGGATGGAGAGGATGGAAAGTTTTTTAAGAGCGTGCGCCTATATTTAATTTGGTTGCCAGGAGACCGGTGAGCAACAGGGGAGAATTGATGGAGGACAGGAGAGGGACCACAGTGGGTGATGGCGTGATGCATGCACTGACCAAATCTAGGCACATCAAGTGGATTTTATGAGGAGGCTAACCTCGTAAATCACAAAACATGAATAGAACCAAGGAGCCGAAGGGCAATAGCACGGAAACAATCAATAAATTGCAGATTTTAAGGCAAGTAAATAGCAAAACGTACATGTTTGTAGCCAGGAATAATGATGATGCACGAGGTATCATAAAAGCAGGGGGAAATAACGCATCACTGTGACAATAGTGTGGTCCAAGCTGTTCCTCTGTTATGATCCAAATGGGAGGAACAGTGAGGCCCAAGCTACTTCTTAAAGCTGAAATGATCTTGTTATATAAAGTAAGAGCGCTGTATTCGTGTGGCTACAATGAACAGTTCTCATGATCCCCAACCTGTTGATCATATATGGTGGTGTCTTATAGTGCGCTGTGAGGGCAGTGTGGGGGCTTTGTGAAAAGGGGCTGCAGACCCCTTTAAAGTGAACCATTATTATCCACTATCTACTGGAGACAGGAGAAGATGTTCCTACACTTTATCAAACACTGTTGATCAATAGGTATTCTAACTGAAAAGATTAATAACAAGTTCTTAAGGCACTTCTCAGAAAGTCTAAATCTTCTTGGTAAGAGTTGAGTCCTTTGTAAGAAGTACTAATTGATGCTACATTTCCCCTACTTTTTTCAGCATCATCAACTTGTTTCCTTTCACAACTTTAAAGGCAAACCAAAGACTTGTTGCGACTTTTGGAAATGAAGATAAACTTTTTTTTTTTGTTACCTGATGAAGCGCAGTGAGTCCGTCTATATTGGCGTGGTTTATGTCAGCTCCCTGCCTGAGAAGCGCAGCCACCTCCTCCTGGTCTCCGGCGGAGCAGGCAGCCATGAACACGGCTCCTTGGGCGAAGCGGACTTTCCGTGGACCGGAGCCGCCCGGGAGCTCTCGGGTCTCGGCCTTCGTGCAGTCCGTGTCCGAGCCCTGCCATCTCTGCAGCTGGTCCTGCCGTCGCTGTTTGGCAGCTTCGGACCGGGAATGGTCAGTGGCGGCCATCTTCCCTGGTCTGTCCCGGACGGATTGAGCTCATGGTACGAGGAGGAGACTCTCAGAGGAGGTTTTTGACGAGAGGCTTCCCCGGGATGTGCCCTCTGGTGGACGGACACGAGACCAGACAAGAAGTGCAGACCGCTGTGCACTACGGCTGTGCACAACTTTTCACCGACTGTCTGTGGTGCCTTCAGGTGCTCGTCGGAAACGAGAGCATCAGGCACCACATCAAATTAATGTGATTTTCCGAGTGGAGACGGGGGGGAAAAAGTAATTTAGTTCTCTTTTTTTCATTGCATTATCACAAAATCTGGTGTCTCAGTGCTGTATGGCTATCATTTGCGTTATTTCTCCTTTTTTTGTCTGTGTTTTGGACATAACAACAAATGTGCCATGAGTCACAACATTTTATTTACAAACGTTGGCCAGAACAAGATAAGTTCACATTAAGAGACAAAACATTTACAGTAGGCTTACAGTAGACTATACATAATATTTGATGCATTTGATAAAGTGCCATTTTGTAAAAATAAAAAATAAAAACCAAGAAGTTAAATTAGATCACTAGTCCAGAAAGGTCTACAAAAGTAAAAAAAAACAACAACAAAAGAAACAAAAAGAAACAACAACAACAAACAAACAAAAATAATTTTTGTGCGCACATGTAGGTTTTTTGTGGGTAGTTTCCTCATGAAACTGGTCTACTACTGGACTTTTGCCTATGACCCCACACAACACATGAATAACGTTACTCAGATACTACACATATGTAGTATTGGAGTAAATGCAGCTATTTACCATACAAATACATTAAAATATATAGCATGCTGCTACTGCATTCCCTATCATTAAATACAGGCGTCTACATTTCTTAAAAACCGTCAGCTGTTTCAACTGTGTCATTTACTGTTTGCATTTTTACCGACTTGTAGTTCAAGTGCATGGACTGTGTATATGTGACCTTTTCAAACCTACTCTGAATCACAACATCTATTTTGATTTGTTTGTTGTAATTATGAATGTTTTATTTATATTTCATAGCACTAGTTACTAGATAACGAGATAAATTGAAGGCAGTGTTGGGGAGGATACTTTGAAATTGTATTTAGTTACTGAATACTGAATACTTGCCTTAAAATGTATTTAGTATTGTATTCCATTATTTGTCCCGTCAGAGTAATGTATTCTGAATACATTGAATACATTTAAATACTTTCACATTATATTTATACATAAATATTGCATATAATAATATACAAAATTGAAGACAATGATTGTTGGAACACAGGTTTTAAACTCACTCACCATTAATGATGAACTCTTTAACTCTTTGGAGTTAAAGAGCAGCAGATACAGCATCATGTGACACATGTGCAGTGTTTGTTTGAACTGTGGCATAAGGCGTTTAAATCTTTATTTTATTTTAAGAGGAAAAACAGGTCAACATTAAAACTTCTTTCTTAATAATGTTGTGCAATATGGAGCTAAAATGTAATAATTGATACTGGGATGTATTCCCTTGATAAATAAATACTCTCAAATGAAAGAGTAACTTTTACCAGAATATAGTTACTCAAAATGAGTATTCTTAATACGTATTCTAAATACATGTATTTAGTTACTCCCCAACACTGATTGTAAGCATACTGTTATTATGTATCATGTCATTATGTTGAGAACTGGCTGAATACCAGTCTTCTCAACAAAACAGTGCAGGACATGACATTGTCTTCGCGGGTAACGTTGGATCAGGTTTGAAAGAGCCCTGCAGGTCCATGTCGATCCTCAGGACTCCGGACAGCAGCTGCCTCTTGTACTGGTCCAGACGCATAAAGGCATTGAGCATTGAAGAGCTGCCCTCGTTTACCCACATGGGAAGGTTGGAGGAGGAGCCCTTCAGAACCTGAACCGAGGACTGGTGGTGGTACAGCTGCAGTTCCCAGGAAAACCTGTGGGAGGCAGCATCAGCATGCAGAGGTGTGAAGGAGGGAGCAGTGGAAACACTTACAGCTCTTGTGCTCAAAGAGGCTGAAACACAATGTTACAAGCTGTGAGGGTCAAACAGAATCACATTATGGTATTGAGTTAGTGGGGGTTGGCCCTTATATTTGCTGTCCCCTGGAAAGGTGCACAAGGCAAGCACTGACAAGTATTACTTTGTTGTGTGCATTAACAGTCACGTACCGGGCAGAAACATGCTGTGAAAATCGTTGGGTTGCTTGATGCAGAACGTGCTGCAATAATTTAAGGATCTGCTCATGGATCCAGCCAACATCTTCATGCACGTCTGGAAGCCACTCCAGCAGTCTACAAAAATGGTAATAATAATACTACAGATGAAATGCAATAATGCAATAATAATACTACAGATGAAATGCAATGAATCACAGGCAAAGTTGAGGAGGAGCACGTTTTTTTCGTAGATATAGGGTGAACAAACACTTTGAAAACTTGCAAAAGGCTAGCCTGTTAACATCATTTATAATAATAATAATGAATAATGCCTTACACTTGTAATGCGCTTTACAAGCCTGTATTAACAAGTTTCTCAAAGCGCTACATTGTCGTCATTATTCATTCACTCCATACTCGGTGGTGATAAGCTACTGTTGTAGCCACAGCTGCCCTGGGGTAGACTGACGGAAGCGAGGCAACCAGTCTGCGCCATCGGCCCCTCCGACCACCACCAACCACTCACTCACACACCACATTCACCCCAGGCTTCCTGGTGTTACCAAACGGTCTCCCATCCAAGTACCGACCAGGCCCTTCCCTGCTTAGCTTCCAAGATCTGACGGGATTGGGCATAGCAAAGGCGGTATGACTGGACAATACTATTGTAACAGAAACTAAAACCGAAGCAAGTCAGTCTGAATATTAAAAAGGATGGATCAAAGTACCTCAGTGTTAATGAAATGGCTGACTCCATGGGGAGAGTATAAGGGAGCATCAGAGTAGAGGCCATCCTCACAGGGAGCAGGTTTTTGATTGATCGCATCAGGCTCCTGTGCTCAGTGCAGGCCTCCATTAGAGCTGCAGGGGAATGAAGACACACAAAAAATCCCTTATAGCAAACTAATAATCAAACTATACTTACGACAAAACTAATAATCAACTCTATTAGCTAAGAAGGTGATGTGAGTGAAACCTACAAAGTACAAATGGTTTAATATGAGTTGAATAATAAGAAGAAGAAGTTAACAGGGACAACAAGACATAAAGCATTTTGTAGCCCCATTTCCATATTATTACCAAGAAAATACCAAACACGTTCATGTTTCTTTTTCAAACAGGGTTAGGGTAGGAGATTATTCATGTTACCATGAAATCAATAGAGTGTGCATTCTGTTTCTGTGTAATTGTCTTAATCCCCATATTATTACACTTTTAGGCTGTTTCCATGCTATTACAGAGCTGTAAAGTAAGTGCTACAGAACATATGTTCACGTTACCATTCTGCAGAACGGGCGGGAGAATTTCTAGAATATGGTCATCAATCTCAAATGTCTCATCCTCATCTGACCTCTCCGTCACATCGTTTCTTGTGTTATCACAATCTTCTCCTTCACTGTTAGCCATTAACAGTCTGTCTTGGTGCAGATCATTTAAACGAAGCAAGTCTACATTAAAATAAAACAACACATTATTACACTATTATATTACTATATATCATCCTGGAATAAATTGAAAAATCTCTTTCATAAAGATAAAATTATGATTTTCTATATTGAGTGTTGTTGGCAGAATGTATGCAATAGTGAAACAAAGATTGTTTGTGTATGAACTCGTATGACAACGATCTAAAGGTTAAGTTAAAGTTAAAGGCTGACAAAGCGCTGCATTGATTAGGTGATTTGAGGTAACAGGAAACTGCTCTGATAGCATATCAACATAAACATTCATATAAGCATGAAAACACAAGCGTGACTGCATGACTTTCAAAACTATAAATCGAATGCTGTTTTTTATTGTGACATAGACAGGACCTGCTTGTACCTGTGTTTACTCTGTTCACTGACTTTTAACACTAAATGAGTCATAGGGCTGGACAAAAATGGGAAAAAAGAATCACAATTTTCTTTTTCCCATATTGATCGATTTTGATTCAATTTAATTTTTTCATAATAAATTAAATACATCTAGCTGATTAGCTCAAATCAAATATATTAACAGCTAAACTAAAACAAGAATTATATGGATTTCAGAATTTGTTTATAGACGTCGACATGGAGACTTTATGGAGATATTTTGTAGTTTGCAGATAAATAAATGCAACCTTTGGGATTGGCTAATTGTAGCCATTAAATTTCCATTAATTAAGTGCGTCATGAGACTTTATGTCTGTTGTTTAAAAATAAAGAAGTCCAGTTTCTCATTGTCAGCTCAATACTTACCATTTCTCTTCAAAAAGTGCAGTGCGTCCCTATACCCCTGTTTACACATGGCCTTCATAACCTGTATTAATAAACAACATTGTCAATATTGCATTCTCCAACACTATAGTCACACTAATGATCACAATTATTTAGCTGTACCTTTGGATCAGGAGGAAAAAGCGCTTTGGAGACCCGGTACAGATTTCCGAGAGTGAACTGAATGCTTGTGTTTGTGAACCAGAGCTCATGGATGTTGGCTGAAGTGTCTCTGGGGCAGATATCGCTTTCTCCACAAAAAGGTGAAACGGTGATGGTGTTTTTTCGCCTGTACTGTGGGAGGTTGTCTGAGATGCCCCCGTCAACATATCTCTGAGTGAAACAAGAAAAAATACCTTTACCCTGACTCTTTTCTGTACAAAAAAGTTTGCCTCAAAGGATGACTGAGGGCCTGATAAGTTCTGACAGTGAAATCGTGTTGTACGGCATTGCTCCATGGTATTCAAGGAAATTAGTATTAAATAAAATTGTTACATGTGCCTTGATGTACAATAGTGCTTATATCATTATTTAACACTCAGCAAACACATTCTTGTGAAAGGAGGTCCCTAAGCTAAAACAGTAACACAATAAAAGGAAGCACATAACATTACTCACATCAACAGCAGAAAATACTGTTCTTGACTGAACAAAAAGAGGACCGGTATAAACTTAAAAATCTGGCAGACTAGTAGTTGTATTTTCTAAACGAAATTTGAGTAAAAATGACTTACCACTCCTTGCAACGATGGGGGAATAAAACCACAGTACACAGGAATGTAAGCGCTGCAAACTATCGCCTGAGAAATACAGAACATAGTCCAATGTTCAGTGTGTAGAAAATAATGTGTGATACATTATAATAATTAGAGGTCGCTAAGGACGATAGGTTAAATTAAGTTCATGGAAAAGGCTCACAGACTAGAAAAGAGTGACTATACTTCATAATACAGAAATCAACATGAATACATTGCCTATATAATTTTCTTCAATGATAAGATTTCATACTATATCTCCGCTCACCTGCACCAGTTCTTCTTTTGTGTTGAACTGCGACACAAGGATGTTTTCACCATCAGTCACTCGGGTCAGAGAGATTCCCAGACGTCCAGTGGCCCAGAGGTGTCCGTCTTCCGGCAGTGTTTGATGCAACATGTGACGCAGAATTTTCACCAGGTTGAACGAGGGATGCATGGGTCCAAGAAAACGCTTCCTGGCTTCTTTGGCAACACTAATGATACCCGCGCCAGTCTCACCTGGACAAAACCCAAAGACACTCAGTGCTACATGTCACACGGCCAAGCGTTACTCATTTGTTTGTCAAGCTGGATGTGACGAGGGTAGATCAAACCAGCTGAATGACCAGATGAGCCTTGGACAGAGGCAAACACGTTCCCATGTCAAATCAAGCTGCACTACGTCACCCTCCAACTTCATAAACACATTTACTTGTATGACTTATTTGAAAACTCCTTTGTGGCAAAAAGGCTTCAGTTTCCAACTAAATTTTGAGCTTTGGTTTTCATTTATTACCTCAATTAAAGGTAGTCTGAATACACAGGTAGCAAACAATTTATTTATATATATTTCTTATGATTGCTTGTAGAACAGGTTACGAGGGAAACATAATTGATTTGGTAAAAGATACAAGTCAGGACAAAGTCTTTGGTCTACTTAAGATTAGATTAAAAAACACACACAAAAAACACTTTAGATTAGTCTGTGAGTGGACAGACACAGGCCCCTTATTTCTTAATATGTAAACTACAATGTAATAGACCTATAATTAAAGTGTATTACTTCACAAAAGTCTTTTACATGTTGAAATAGATAACTTAACGGCCCTCTACCTGATTTTTGTTTTTGTTTTAAACAATGATAGAGAGAGAGGGAAATGTAATTGTCAGAATTGTCTAAATTCAATATAAACTTTCCTAACATAACTCTTTAAAGGGATGAGTTTATTAGCGTGTTTCACCACTTACAGAGTCCCCTAAGGTCACTCCTAAAAAAAAAAAAAAGAAAGAAAGAAAAGAAAAGAAAAGAAAAGAAAAGAAAAGGGAGAAAAAAAGTATGTTTCCTTTAGTCATAGAAATGCTCTCACCAAGACACACTCCGGTGACCAGGGCAGTGGCAGTGAGGGCTCCAGCGGATGCCCCATAAATATGTCGGGCATTCTGAACGAGGAACGGCGCGTGCTCCAGCAAACAGCTGGCAACACCGACGTGGTAGATCCCGAGGAAGCCGCATCCAGCGAAAGAGATGTCCCAGGGCGCGTCAAGAGGGAACATGCCGCGTTCTGTCCTTTGACCCAATAAAGACAACAGCCGATATCTACAGCTATTCTGCTCAATGGCTTTCTTTGCAAGACACTTTACAGGAATTGATATTTCTCGCTCAGCAATAACAATCAAATAGAGGGCCTTAATTACTTTAGGTAACTTTGAAATCAAATCCACGTTTTGCTCTTTGTTGTTTGTTTTGACATTTAAGCTCTTTAGCAAAGCAGGGGGGGTTCACTGACTTCTTAAACCAATCAGAAGCATCAGGTTACAGCAATTAGACCAATCATGATGCTTCCTGATGATACTTTGACCAATCACAAGCCACAGAAGTGAAACTCCCAGGAACTTAACCCCACACCGCTGTTTTCTTACTTTGTTGACACTTAGATCAGCTGTACTTTTGAGAACAATAAACCCCAAATGACTTCAGTTACCTAATGGCCCCTATACCAATTCATCCCCTGCATTTGTACATTTTCATTTGTGGTAGGACTTTCCTACCACACATTTCAAACTCTTCCCAGGAAAACTGTTCCCAGGAAAACTGTTCACAGGAAAACTGTTCACAGGAAAACTCATCACAGGAAAACTCTTCACAGGAAAGCAACTTTCGCAACTTTGGGAAACGTTTGCTCAGGGCCGAATAAACAGGAGAGTGCAGAAGCTTTTTACCCAGACAGAAATGTACAGCTTATTGTTTTTATTTCATTTAGTATTTTAAACTGCGCTATATTCCCATGCTCTGGGTCGGATGGGGTCCCACTGTTAGACTAACTGTATAATAAGCCTTTAAAATAATAAATAAACAAATAGGTCCGTCTCAGCAGTGCACAGTGAACATATCCATAGGGCCCGTCACATTGTTCCATCATGGTAAACAGCGCCCCCATGTGGCAATAAAGAGAATAACAGTTCACCAGTCACGCACATTCACGCACCGCCCAAATCTGCAACTTTGGCGGCGCTTCCAGCGACGGCGTTTGTTCCAATGCAGAGCTCCACCCGGAGGGGCGGTGTTGACATAATAACATAGTTCCGCTCCTTCACCGGTGGAGGCTAAAATACTAAACGAACAAACCACTGTGACGTAGAGCTCTTTCTTCAAAAACAGACCAGACACAAGGAAGTGCCAGATGTGTCGAGCGTATTTTAGATATTCATTCAACTTATTGTTTTCTTTGGTTTGAACTGAATGTCATGTATGCAACTAAAAAGCTCCATGGTGCTTGTTCAACAAACCAATCAGTTTCATTGTGGTGAGTTTGTTCCACAGTTTATTATACAGTAATAGCGTGTTTAAAAAAAAAGAGAGACTTTAAAAGTTTGTTTTGTATATTATTAATGTCATACATACTTTGTGTTATAGAGACGGCGTGGGGCCAGCGATGCAATATAGAGATCACTGACTTTATTACAAACCAGATGGAGAGTGCAGAAGCAACTGTTTTGGATGAGGAGGATGCAGACCAGACCACCAGAAATAAGACATGAAATGGACTGGGCAAACCAGCTTGCAAAGAAGCTGAATGAATGATTGTTAGTAATTGAATGGCACACTGCTTTTGTGACTGTGAGTGTGAGTGTGAGGAAGCATGGAATCAACTTCCAAATCTTCAAGTGCCAGTGACCAAGAGGAGCTGGAGGAGTCCGAGACTTCAGCCACTCTTCCTCCCTCTCCCTGTAGCTTCATGGACTGTTCCTCCATCTCTGACCCTCTTCAGGCAAAACCCTCCTCCTCTTCCTCATCTGCCACCTCTGGTTCAGCCGTGTGTCTCACTCCTCCTTTGCCTCCGTCAGTGGAGGTAACTAGTGTGCTGACTGAAACCAGACTGACCCTGGATGTTTACAGAGGCGGAGCAGGAGCTCTACCCCTGCTCTGGGGGTCTCTGCCTCATCACCTCAAACGCCTACGGTACCTGAGGCTGGGCTCTGAGGAGAAATCAGGGCTAGAGGCTGCACTAGAGGTCCTACCACATCTGACAGAGCTTCACTCTCTGGCAATCAGAGGTATTCCTAACATTCAAGATCTGATACGACATTGGATAATAGGTTTTGTTCTAGCCCCTCATCAACAGACAGTAACTTTAAATGTTGTTTCTTCTAAAGTCAGCACTAAAGCAATGACACCCACAAAACTAATGTGCTTAAAATAATTTGAATCAATGTAATTGCTCAATATATAATCAACATTTAAAGTGGAAAAAGTAATTAAATATACACCACTGGAATGTGTGTGTTTTTTACGTGGTTAAAGTTATGTTAACTAGGGCTGCACAATATATTGCAAAAAATATTGTATCGCGATATTAGCTGATGCAATATCCGTATCGCGAGAAGCCACAATATATCGCAACAAGATCCACCCATATTTTTTTTTGCAAACTCAAACTCATGCATTGAAGTCATGTGTAAAAGTTCAGTTTTAGTTTAACATTTACTAGCTTTGTTAACCCCTTAAATCCTACCTGAACCGAGCACATTTTCTCTAGTTTGGCTTCACCCCAGTCCAAAAGCTTCTGGAAAAAAGCTGTGAAAAAGCAACAAAACTGAGACGAAAACAATGACAAAAATGTGACAAAAAAATTACAAAAATGTGATTAAAATTTGACAAAAAAAATGACAAAAATTTGACCAAAAAATGACACATTTTTTTTGACAAAAAACTTACAAAAATGAGTTGAATACCCAACAAAAAAATGATGGGAAAAAAATCTGATTACGTGAGGAAAAAGATCCTCTCGGTTCAGGCGGGAGTTAAGAGGTTAAATTCTACCCTTGTTTTGGTTGATAGGGTGTTTTTTAAGTCTTCTTTTGACACAATTTGCTGAAAAAAATGGAACATATCGTTATCGCGATATGCACAGCCCTATCGCATATCGCAAGTCACTTCAATATCGTTCAGCCCTAATGTTAACATTGTTTTGGTTTTGAAACTAGTTGTATTATTGTTTGAAAAGAAAAGAGTCCCATACCATGTAATGAAAAGTATACAGATCTAGTATACAGTATTGGTTGTTTTGTAACTCACTTTGCCATCTCTCTTTTTCAGGCCACCGTTTTTATGATGCCCACGGTGACCCGCTTCCAGGCCTGCTCACGACACTACCCGAATCTGTGTCCGCTCTTTCTTTTCTCACACATCTGGATATCTCCTTCAACCAGCTTTCCTCTGTGCCCTCCTGCGTTCTCCACCTCCCCGCACTGTCCTCTTTGGTGCTGTGCCACAACCTCCTTGATGCATTGCCCCCTGACATCGACCAGCTGTCCTCCCTCACCTACCTCTCTCTCATGGGGAACCAGCTGGCCTCCCTGCCACAGTGTGTGGGTCAGCTAAAAGCACTGCAGACACTGGATGTTTCATATAACCTTCTTCAGCGACTGCCTGATGAAATTGGGTCTCTTGCTGGCCTTGCCAAGCTTGAATTATCACACAATAAACTTACGGAGCTACCAGAGACTATGGGTAAGAAGAGAAGAGTCGAATTATTTAAATCGAGTCTCATTTTTTAATATATGCAGATTGAAGGAGTCATACAGATGATGTGTCTCCTCTGTTATCTAGGTTCTCTACTTTCCCTCAGGGAGCTGGTCATCAATGACAATGACCTGCTTGAAATTCCACAGTCTCTCACCAAATTGCCTCTGCTTAAAATTAATAGCAAAAATAATCCTTTGGGACAACCATTATCACCGAGTCCTCTCCTCTCTTCATCTGGTAAACAATTAGTGTTGAATACTCAATATTGGCTACACTTTATAATTTATTATTAACTTATTATTTATATATTTGCTTTGTATTACTCTTTACCAGAGCAAAAAGAACCCAAAATTGAAGAGCTACATCTTGGATACAGTCAGCACAGGTGGTCCATTACTTCTTTTCAATGTTTTTCTCAGTTTCTCTGTAGGGTTTGTCCTCATTGCTTTTTTTTTCTCCTCAGTTTCTGTGTTTCACCTGCTGGATGTCATGTGTTTCTTCCTGGGGGAGCAGAGTTGCTTTTCCCCCCCGGGTGCCTACAGACAACCGCTAGATTAGAGTGGATGAGGAGGAGGCCAGAAAGAAAATGGGTCCATCTCGAAGACCATGAAATCCTGCTCAGTCGACTTTTGGAACTTAGACCACATGGGATTGCTTTTTTAAAGGTGACAGATTGATAGCAACATAACGATATAAACATGAGTATATTCATTTCATCTAAAACAGGGCTAAAGGATGTGAGGGGAAACAGATATATTCAACCATCAATATATTGCTGTTCCTTTTTTTTGGCTCATAGATTTTGCTGTATATTCCCCTTTCAAAAAAAAATATTACAAATACTTTTTTGTAATTCATATAATTATTGATAATATTTTTTGCTGGCTAAAATTAGACTAAAGCTAAACTAAAAGTAGTTAATGAGATTAAAACCATGACTAAGATGTGTTTTCGTTTCGACTATTAAAATCAGAGACATCTGAACTTCCAGTGAAAGTTTGAAAGAGCCTTCATTAAAATTCAATGTCAAAGGAACAGGTCTGTGCTATGTCCTTGTCGGAGAAGCTCCACAAATCAGGGAATATGATTAAATATGTTGTATGAATAAAATAATGTAAATGTATATAGCTGACTGAATTAATTTTAGATTTAGTCTACTAAATTTACATTGTTGAATTGTTTGACTTCATCTTAACTTAACCTTGTTGTCATATTTTAATTTAGCTTTAGGCTTTGTCAAGAGACTAAGCCTAGATCTTGTGAACACAACTGTTACCTAGTATAGTGGTAATGATTATTTGGCAATATATTAAGCAGCCTTGACAACACGTATTCTTTTTTCAGCCTGTGGAAGTGTGTGTCCCTTATCACCGGGCTAAAAAGAAAGAAGTAGTGGTTCGAAAGTTTGATGGTCAGTCGTGGAGCGTTCTGACCACTGTTCTGAAGAAGGGGAGTCCAAACAACTGCTGTCACCCTGGAGGACGTCCCACCCGGGTCAGGCATATAATTTCTCATATCTATTACTGTGCTAAAATATACACTATAGTGTTTATAATGGTGTTGTGATTTTCTTGACTCGCGCGCAGTTGGCCTGTAGCTTGGTCCAGCAGTTTTCCTGGTTCATGGTCATATCTCGTCCCGTTAAGGACACTTGCACTGTCACACCTAATGGAGCCCTGCTGGTGTCCACCTCCGATCCTGCAGTTAAGCTCACGTTTCCTCAACACTCTACTTTGGAAACACGTACCATAACATTACGGGTGAAGGCTATTGTAAGACGTGTAGTCATCTAAACAATATCATGATTTCTGAAACAGACTTTCCCCTCTTTCTTTCAGGTGTTGCCTGCCTCTTCTACAGACGTACAGGCTCTTTGTGGTGATCCTCAGGCGACTGTCAGTCCACTGCTCTGTCTCTCACAGATCCCCGATATCAATTTTCTTCAACCTGTAAAAATTCAAATTCCTTTACCATCTGGAGTCACAGGTATGACCCCCATCTTCCCCTAAATATCATAATTACAACATCAACCATGTTTTATTCACAATCCATAGGCCATACTGTTGATCGGACCTTCTTGCATTTGCTCCACGGAGATCCCACTGCCCAAACCTGGACTGATATTACATCTCAAGTGCATTTAGAGATAACTCACCTTTATGCCATATTCTACATCACTCACTTCTCCTGGTAAGGCTTTGTGATTCCCACATTCAGACCATGGTTATTATCAAATGCTTTTGTTTATTCTCTGTAGGTACTGGCTATGGTACACCACGCAACAATGTGTCAGTGGGGTTGTTAGGAAGGTCTACCAGCGGCTTAAACAGTTTAAAGTCCAGTTTCTGGTCATGCAGAGAAAGTCGGATCCACCCCAGGTGCTTCTGCAGTGTTTGCCTGCGGATAAGGTTGTATCTTCACTGTATTCTTTGTTCCTCCTTGGTTTTTGGCAAAAGTTTGAAACAACGGCAGATTTTCCCCCAGGTGGACAGCACAGTGCAGGCTTTGTCTGCGCAATATGATGGACCACATCCTTCTGATCTGTGTGACCTGCTGGAAGGGGAGCAGTTCTTTGCAGGCTTTGAAAAAGGCTTGGACATCAGCACAGGTCAGACAAATGATTATTTGTTCTTTTTCATGCATACCGTAGTCATTAGTATGTGCGCGTGGGTGTGTTTTGAAGACAGTGTATTTTAAAAGACCTCTGTTATGTTTCTAGATAGTCCCGACTGTTTAGATGGAAGACTCCGTTTTGTGTTTTACTCCAGCCTGAAAAACCTTAAAGAAGTGTACATAGCTCCAGCTGTGGGGCAGCTGGTGCCAGTGAGGGGGCAGGTAACACCAAAGCAATATTCCATCAGAAATGACTTTGTATTGCTAGAAGTCTTGCTAAATTCAAACACATTCTTTTTATATTTTACTGTGTCCACAATGTGCATTACTGTACTTCCAATAGGACATAGGTTTTGCGTTTTATGTTGAACCTAACCAAAAGATCAGTGGCATTTTATAGCAAACCGCCAACATAAAATTTGCGCCTATACTTATTTAAAGGGTCAATAATAAATGTTTATTTTATTTTATTACTAAATACTAAATTTCATTATGTTTGAATTTTTTAATATTGCAATAATTTGTCGACTCCCTGCACTGACCTGCACTTCAGGAAACTATAAAGTGTATTAAATAAATGTCCACTAGAGGGAACTAAAATGCATCTTAAGATAGCTCATCTTTTTTTTCCACATTCATAGTAACTGCTCCACTATAGAGTATATTTATATGCTAACCTTCAAAGATTTGTATATAATACTGTGTCTAAGAAACTTTTACATGTATAACTTGCACTACGATGTGCACTTATGTTTGCTTCACTTACTCATTTTACTAGTAATCATCAGCTCCAATTATCTGTATACCAGTGGAATAGGAAAAGTGATATAATGTATGATTACAAAATGATTTGTTCTTGTGTTACAGGTGTCTTTCTACAGAGGGGATATTCCCGAGAATTTGCCAGAGGAAGTGGCGAGGAAAAGGAAAGGCCTGGACAGTCAATGGTTGGCTACATTACCACTGAAGCTTCCAGTAAGATATATGAGGTTGTTGTTTTACCTATGTGCTTAACTGTATGGGTTTTATAATGCTATTTTTCTATTGTAGGCTTTGAACTCGGACAATAGTTACATAATGGGGGAGCGCCAGTATCCCCCTTTAAATCTGGGCGACCCTGAGAGTGGGTATCTGACCGAGACCAACCTGCTGCACATTTCTCTTCGCATTGGAAAAGATTGGCAACGCATTGGTATCAATCTTGGCCTGACCAAAGAAGAGCTGGAGCGAATTCAATACAAAAATAGGTGTGTACATCTCCTGCTTCAACTTAATGCCCCAAAATGCTAAAATAAAATGCTGAAATACGCCTCAATCAATCACACCAGTTCCTGTACTGGTGTGATTGAGGATATTTACTTGGCAGTGGCAAATACAATAAAACAGCTAAAGCCTCTCAAGGATAAGAAAGACTTGTGAAGTGAGTGAAGCAGCGCCACACAGAGAAGAGAGGCAAATGCAGAGAATTTGGATTGTTTTAATCTGCAATGTCAGCCATCACTAAGCCATCTGGGACACTGCGGGAGATTACACACTGACTGATGCTCCTCTGGCCCTCCCCCTCTCCTCATGTTCAGAAAACCATCACGACGCATCGAGGTGACAACATCCAGCGCCAACGCATAGGATAGATATAGATTATACGTGACAACCCACTGTGTACAGTTTACCATAGGGAACGTGTACAAATTCACATATATATATATATATATATATATATATATATATATATATATATATATATATATACAGCATATGTATATATACACACTACCGCTCAAACATTTGGGGCCACTTAAAATGTCCTTATTTTTTAAAGATAAGCACTGATGTTTTGAATGAGGATAACATTAAATTAATCAGAAATACATTCTAGACATGACATAGACATTAATGTTGTGAGTACCTATTCTAGCTGGAAACAGGTGATTTTTAATGGAATACTTACATTGGCTTGCAGAGGCGCATTGCTAGCAACCATCACTCCAGTGTTCAAATGGAACTTTGTGTTAGCTTATCGTCTTCAAGGGTAATTGATGATTAGAAAACCCTTGTGCAATTCTGTTAGCACTGCTGAAAGCTGTTGTGCTACATGGAGCGTCATCTGTGCAGAGTTATGGAAACCTCAAGGTCAAAGTGGGAAACACCTCCAAAGGTGGTAGAGAATGAACGAGCCAAGATCCTGTGGGACTTTTAGATACAGACGGACAGAATGGTAATGGCGAACCAACCGGACATTTGTGGTGGTGGACAAAGAGCAGAGGAAAGCTGTTGTGGTTGACCTAGCAATACCAAGTGATTGCAACATCAGGAAAAAGGAACATGAGCAACTAGAGAAATACCAGGGGCTCAGAGAAGAGCTGGAGAAGGCCTGGAGGCTGAAGGTATCAGTGGTGCCCATGATCGTTGGGGCACTCAGAGCAATGACCCCCAAACTGGAGGAGTGGCTACCGCAGATTCCAGGATATTATAATAGATCCGTGCACGAAATACATCAGACATCTCAGTCCAGAAAAGTGGAGTCTGATGTAGTCTGGGATCTAGATTTAGCGCTATGAGAAACTTGGTAATACAGTCTTGTAAAGCGCAATACAAGTGTAAGGCATTATTGTTATTATCTGCTGTACTTTTGGAATGTTCTGATATTCTGAGACATTTCTTGTTATCAAAGCTAAATTTTTTGTCTCTACAGGGATAATCTGCATGACTTGGTCCTGGACATGCTTTTTTGCTGGGCTAGAGGACAGAAGGCTGCAGGCTCTGGGTCTGTGTCAAAGCTTGTGGCTGCGATGATGGAGAGCGGCAGAACTGACCTGGCAGAGGAAATTGAGGACATTGTCAGCATTGGGAAGAAAAAGTACACAGAGTCATTGAGGAGAGTGGGTCTGGAGGAAGAGAGCCCCTCTCTCAGTGAAGCCCAGCAGTAGTCCGGCACATGCTGAGTGCAGATGGCTCACTCACACATCACTGACTTGTTTTTTCATAATGTGGCCCCACCATCTCATCCTGCTGTCTAAACATCTCACCTGCTGTCTCGTACAAAGAAAACATGCACTTTTCAAATGTTTTCTTGCCAACCTCTAAGTGCACTTAATCATCATTTAATGTGACCTGCACAAGATCTACACCATGATTACATTGTTTTAAGTACTAACAAATAGAAAACAACTTTTTAACTTTTTCAAAAATATATTTGTTGCTTTATTACCAGAATTCCTGGAATTAAATGGATCTCGATCTTGTTTTATTTGTTGGGGCCTTTGGTCCAGGGGCTCCACATTGAATTATTCACCCTCAGGTATGCACTTTGCATATGAGTTTTAGACAAGACGCTTCCTAATAACTAATGTGGTTGGAATAGCCTTGGAACATGTGAATATTTATTATTGTGCTGTGTGTACATTTTGTGTGTTCAGGGATCTTTCTGTGTCAAAAAGTTGTGAAGGCTAATTCTATTTGCTTTAAAACCAAATTTGCCAAACTACTCAATAGTTCTTGACAGCAATGCACACACTATGTACTAGTATTATGTGCCACTATGTACTAGTACTGTATTTTTAAGAATAAACGTTGAATACAATTGCCTCAATGTCCGTATTACTATTATTTTTCAGATGTTATTAAGACCAGTTTTGTCCTTTAGTAGTGTAACAATGCAGCTATGAGAGTCTTTTTGTTTTTCTTCCTCAGTGTTGCCTCTTCCCTCTATCTTTAGGATCCCCTACTTTGGTGTTCAAGGTCATCATGATGCAAAGAGTCGTCACTGTGACGCAGCCCAGGCCCAGATACATCACAGCCGGTCCCCCTCTGGCTCACGCTCTGGCTCCACTGATGCTGCTGCTGCTGCTGCATATGAAAACCCTCTGCACTTCCACTACGCGCCGCTAGAGGCCCCCACAGCAATCCCCGTGCGCGTTTGTAGCGACCATACCAGCCCTACGCTACTCCATCGCCTGCCTCCCTCCTCCTGCTGGCTTCACTCTCACCTCTTCTACCTCTGTCCTGGACTCAAATGCTTGAAACAGCGTTAGGTTAGCTCCACTCCGTCTGTTAGACAAATATTCAGAGTCTGCCGGCTGTGATTTAGCTCGCCAGTATCCACAGCAAGGAACCACGGAAGCGCCTTGGTGAGTGTACCTAACGGAATACAATTGTAGATCATTGCCCATACACCGAGGAATATGTCACTTATCTGCCCGACAAATGTGCTCACGGGTCGCACACACCTTTGAATCGCTGTCCTGATAACATCCACGAATTAGCTAAATATACATCGGCCTGAACGCTCGTTGCATTTTGCAGCAATTCATTTTCCGTTATGTTACAGGCGTAGGTTATGAGGCTTAAGATATGGCATGATCATTTTAAGGGCCGCTGCTTTTAAAACACATCTTTCCAATCATGTCCACTGTCCATTACAGATAAATAACTAATGGCCTATATCTGCAATATGCATCTTGATGAACGATGCGACCTGCCATTGTGGATGATATAACCGTATATTCTCATGTCATTCTCCGGGCTACTGCAGCGGTGCTTACGTTTCAGGAGGGTGCTAGCTGTGTGGATGTTGTTACTGTCACGCTTTTACCAGGGGCGCACGGGGGTCGCGGAGGTTGCCTTGTGCCGGCTTACGCTCAGGCAGTGAGGGTGTTATTACCGTGTAGTGGGCAGGGAGGGATGCGAGCTAAACCCACTTAAAACGAGCCCACCCTCGCTTTTCATTGGTAGCTGCTCTCCTCTGTCAAGCTGCCATAACTCATCAGAGCCAATAGTGCACATTGTTTCATTCAGTGGTGGGTTTTATGCACAGACTGTGTGAAAAAAAGAAAAGAAAAATACAAGGTATGCTTTATTTGTGACCCTTTTTTTATGGAGTTTGCAGATCTTGGCTGAAACATCAAAATGCTGCACGTTTTGTTAGTTGTTGAGTCACTGTTCCCCCCCCCCCAAAAGGCAATTCAAAGGGATCTCCAGGTGGATCTAGTTTATTCAAGAATGTAAATTGATTTCCCGTCTTATAGCAACATGTCAGAAGCTGAAATGTTTAGAACAACCATCCAGTGGGGCCATAATGTAGCTGTGTGGAATAAGCAATGGTTTACGATAACATACAGTATATGGTGCTGCAAATCAAGGCACTGAACATTGTTTGGACGTGCTCATCCAAATAATATAAAATTCAAGCTCTAAAACGTGTAATTTTATCTTCGCAGTATATTTCCAAAGTCTGTGGCTGCAAAATGTCAGTGTCTTGAATTGCAGTCCCTCGGAGCTCTGTTGTTGGGAGGATGCCACGATCTGAGTGAAAGGTGGAATCTCTCGCCTGGCTGTAATCTCTGATACTGTATGTAACCAGATGCTTCAATGAGCCAGTTCTCTCTTTTTTATTCCAAAAGTCCGGTCACAGAGGTATCATTATTTCCCCCATGCAGAGCCAGGGAAAGCTGAGAGGAAGGCATAGAGAAGGGAAAGACCAAGGGTGACTGTGTAGAAACTGGGCCACCAGGGATACCTGTGGCAGGATTAAACTACAGAGCCTGCGCTGGGGCCATTTGTTCTGTCTGAAAATGAAACTCATCCTCTTAGTTGTAATCTTGAATGCACACTTTAATAATATGATGTAACTGCAACTATTCTTAACCATAGGCGTTGCTGTATAGATTATAAAGCCGGCAGTTGTAAACAGAGATGATGCTTGTATTATGGGTTTATAATCCTGAGGTGGATGGGAAGACGAAATAGTAATCTGGTTTACTGGTGTCACACATCCGCTGTGTCTAAAAATAAACTTTTGTCTTGTTGTTGGTTGGTTTGTTTTATCTTTTCTAAAAAATGGACAAAAGAGGGCAAAAAGTCTGCAACAACAGACACTCGTTTAGAAACGTTTTATTTTGGCCCCAGTGACGTTATCATTGGACTGAAAACTCTGCTCTTGGTAAACCTCTCCTGGCCTTAGTTTTTGAGTTATATGATTGTCTCCTTTGGAAAATCAGCTATTTTGTGCCACTGGGGCAATTTGTCAGGAGTGGTGGCCGACACAGTGCAGTGTCTTTCTCCAGATCTGTGTCAGGGCCGGGTTATTCCACCCTGTTTAAAGTATATAAATCAATTCAATCAAACTACAAGACATGCAATACATTTACAGTACTATACATTTGTATGAACATAATTAATATTATCCTTTTCTGCGCCTTTAATCTTCAATTGAGTCATGAGTTACACTTGAATTGTGAAAGTGTAGAACAAAATGATCTCAGTATGAGCTATTTTCCTTCTTTGTGCTTATTGCTCTACTACAATCCTTTGAAAGCTAAATAAAACATTTCAACGCTGTACATTTGTGTCACTGCTGCCAGTACACAAATGTGTTTTCACACTATGCATTAATATTTGATGACATAAAAATGAAACAGCCACAGTCCTGATATTATCATTTCCCTCGATGAAACTTGCACATCACACAATAGAGCCAGCCTTTTAAGCGATCCCAGGACTTGGACTGAAGGTAGCACTGGTGTCTGCTTACAAGAGGGCGTGTTGTGCATGAATTGCTGCTCAGTGAATGGGGAGACCTGCGTGTCCTGTGAACTTCTCCTCAGTGAGTCCACAGTGCACTAAAGGCCCATGTGAGACAGATGGACTGAGCTCAACAGTCCTCACTGCTGCTACACCCGCTGCGTGTGATCACCACTTGGTTTTTCGGTGGCAGTCACGTGACGGCAGACATCTACTGTGCTTTGACAGTAGCCAGTCACTTCCTTTCCTTTTGTCATATTACTCTTACTCAGCAGGATCTTTAGACGGGATTGCACCCAAGGACAGAGATGAAACTTTGATTAATAAGGTAATACAAAAACATGCGGTTTTGAATGACTGGATTTGCAGAGGTGTGGTTTTGTCAATTGAGAGTGAGTACAATGCTATAATCCAATGTTTTACTTTTACTAAAATCTATGCATTGTGTTTTCTGCCTGAACATTCATGACTGGTTTATGTCTGACATAAATGTACCTTTGTCGTAAATGTTGATTCGCTATTTTTTTATATATATATTTAAAAAAACAACTTTAGGAGCTGTCCTCAAAGGGCATCTTTATTTATGAATTAGTAAACTTAAGCCATTGAGAATTGAATGTGGTGGGTTTGGTCAATTAGTTAAGCAGGGATATTATATCCCAACAACATGCGTTTGTGTAGTTAGTGATCATATTAATAATAATAATAATAATAATAATAATAATACATTTTCTTTATATTGCACTTTACATTTCAACGAAACCTCAAAGTGATACAACAGAAGAATAAAATCAGATAATGTCTTTGAAGTTGGACTTGAGAACAAGGGTCAGACAATCATGGTGCTATCTGTGATAATTTGTAAAGCAATATAGTTGTGGTTATTATTGCCGCTGTTGGTGCTTTGAAGGTGCTGAGTCCAAGGTTTTTGTGCATTACCCAACCTCCTTTCCCATTGTTTACTCATCAGTGCTTATCTGCTTGAAAGCTACATTCTACCTTCGTGGCAGCAGAGTGCAGCACATTTTGAGCCAATTTTAGCTTTTTAGGTCAGGTCTTTAGATGTACAAACCTGTTTGTTGCTATTTATCAACCTGATTCATGAGTCGCAAAAAAAGAAAATACGTGCTGCAAAATGAGGGCTGTAAAAAAGGATTCTCTTGCAGATTTGGTTAATGAGTGATGCCACTGTAGTGCGGACACTGCACACTCAAGACTGTTTTCCCCACAGTGTCCAATTGTCATGACAGTCAGACAGCAGCCAGGCCTCAGCCGCTGGCCACAGGGATGGTGCTAAGCGTGGACGAACCCAGTGAACTGAGGAGCACGAGAGAAAAACGCAGGACGTACGGAGACAGACAAGTATGAAAAGCAATGTGCCTGGTAAAACCTTGGTACCATATAAAACAGTAGGCTATAGAATAGAATAGAATAGATTTTATTGTCTACTGAGTTAGGAATTCATTTTTGGCTCAGTGACACATAAAAACACAAGACTAGGACAATACAGACAGAAAAATACATAGAAAGAAAGTATTATTAGTACTGCAAACCATCATATGTCTATATAATTCCCCTAGTAATTTGTCTTAACAAATCAAAATGTTGTCAATTATGCTAGGAGGCTGAAAATCTTGAATTTACTTGTCTTGGACTTTTGGATGCAGCTGAATCCACAAAGCTGGCCCCTTTCGGACCATTGCCAGCTTCAATATTTATCAGACAAACAAGTCATGTCAGGCTGTCTGTTGCATTTATGAATGATTGGTTTATTAGAGTAGCAGGACGTCTTCAAATTGCCTGCCTGTATTTGATCTGAGGTATTGTGTGAAGGTGCAACCCAAGCCATTTCATCATGTCATGTCATAAAGATTTGAAAATATGTGATAGTTCAATAGTAAAAGGTTTTTGTAGTGAAGCTTGGTAACAGGAAGTTGGGTGCACGAGTACCACCTAACACCTGCTCGAGTGGGTTCAGTAACAGTGAGAGGTTGGGGGGGGGGGGGCCCAGCGCTAATACCCCTCTGTCTGAGCGCTAAATATATCCACCCTCCTAATTCATTTTGGGCCTCAAAGTTAATCAATCAAGTCTTTCTTATTGTGACTGCCTGGAAAATTGAATAAGCCATTACCACTTATTTGCTTCATTAGGGAACATTAAGCTGCTTGTGAATGACACGAGCATTATTTAGAGCAATTTGTGCGAGCGTTTCTAATTCACACCCTTATCCCCACGCCTTCCTATTTGTGACCCCTATGGAGCTGACACTATGACTGCAGAATTTTGTATTATATTTGATTATGGTGTATCCGACGAGTGTGGAGATTGGGACCACTTTTCGGTCCCATCCCACCAGCTGAGAAACATTGGTTTAAAGCAACCAAAGTATCATCTCATGACATTTTCGACCTTCATAGTACCACCACGCCCTGATAAGGCTCACATCAGGGCTATACCAGACTAAAAAGGCTCTAAAATTGACCCCATCTGGACTAAACTATGACTAAAGTGGGTGTAAACTTTGTCTAAACCTGCAAAATAGAATAAATGAAATCGTCTAGCAGTTGACTCACCACCTGAAGAAGTACCAGCTGTAGGACACGTACCACCGTTTGCAGACCACTGGTTTAAACTGCTGTATTGTCAGGTTTTATACACCCTAAAACCACAGGGTATTTTATGCTTTCATTCGTGACCCCTAGCACCCCCCCCCAATTAAACTGACTTGCCTTGATATAGCTGCGTTGCATTAAACATCAGGATTGTATGAGGTGTACTTTGCTTCTGGAGTATAAGATACAGTATGCACTTCAGAGAAAAGCCAGCAAGTCAGCAAACATTTAAGTGGGAAAGCAGCGTTAGAGCGTCGTGACTCGTGACTGTGTGGAGAGCAGATGGGGGGAGGGCCGGTGCGTGGAGGAGAGAGCCGCCCTGCGATTGGTCAGCATCGGGGGGTGGAGAGAAAGCAAAGGGGAAATGGAAAGCATCTTTTTCACACTGAAGCCATTCTGTGCCAAAAATAGATTTCTTTTTTTTTAACCACAACAGATATTTTTCATTGACTGATAAAAAAAAGTCCCCGATAGAGAGAATGATGATCAACATAGTGTACTGGCCCAGAGAAACTGCCTGTGTTGTGTGTGAAACCTGTGCTCAAGGACAAAGGCAGATGCACCAGCGGGCATTGATTTGTGCAGCAGAGAGCGTCCGGTCAGGCGTCATTCATTTGCTGTTATTTACTCATCTGTGGGCATCACCAACCCTAGTTTGAAAAATCAATAAACTGTGTTCATGGCGTTCCAGAAATGAATGTCATAATCTCAGAAGAAGGGCCAATACACACCTCACTCTTTACAGTGCAACCTTTCTGTTGGTGTTTGAAATGTGTGAAATCTCCAAACCTAAACCTCAGCGTTCTGTTTTGCAGATCTGTCGACAATTCTGCTGGCGACAACAACTGTGCACGCTGAAAGTAGTTACGATCAGAAGAAGCTGAAGGCTAATATACAGATTACCGTACTGAGTAGTCTGGGCGTGAGATAAATGGCTGACAAGCAAATCAGGTAATGATCCAACGGAACACTGTTAAAGCCGCATTCATTTGTTCAAAGTCTTACTAACTTCACTTCTCTTTGTTTATTTTAGTTTGCCTGCCAAATTGATCAATGGGGGGATCGCTGGCCTGATTGGTGTGACCTGTGTGTTTCCCATTGACTTGGCCAAGACCCGGCTGCAAAACCAGCAGAATGGACTACGCCTTTATACCAGCATGTAAGGCACTATGAGATCAATGCTGTCATTTCATTAAACCTGCTTTTCTAGTACTCAGAGACATTACATTTCTCCCTTTTTGGACGACTTAATAGTTAGTCTTTCTTTCGATAACATAGACCTCTGTGCTAATTCTAATTCTTGAAAGTCATCATTTATCACGTCTCGTGTTAGTGCTGAAAATACTAGAGAAGGATGCTGAAGCGCACAGGAAGAGAGAAGATTTATGGCTGCGGTGAAGAAGGGCATTAAGTTAATTGGAGTAAGAGTGAAGGATGCAGATGATAGGGTTAGATGGAGCAGATGGTTAGCTGTGGTTACTCAGAAGAGAGCAGCAGAAAGTTAGAATGTTCACATTAAACTTCCGGAAAACAACGCCTTCTTTCTGATGCTTTCCCAGGTCAGATTGCCTTATTAAGACCATCCGGTCAGAGGGGTACTTTGGGATGTACAGAGGTCAGTGATTCCCTTTTTTGTTTATGTATTTATGAATTATTCGTACGAGATGTTACACCGACTGTGTTTAGGTGTCTAAATGTAAGGAGCTTCAAACGTTGTGTGCAGTGATCTGTGTCCATCAACTGAAGCCAATTATCTGGAAAAACCTTTCTCTGCAGACAGCTTCATTCATTGATTTCTGCTCATTTTTATCTTCTCTGTTCCTTTCTTCCCTTTCTCACTGCTGCTCTTACAAACTCCCCCAGGAGCCGCGGTGAACTTAACTCTAGTAACGCCAGAGAAGGCCATTAAATTGGCTGCCAACGACTTCTTTAGGCATCACCTCTCCAAAGATGGGTAAGCCCTTGTGCTGCTGTCAGGCTGAGTGACATTCATCCAGTCCTCGCTCACACACCGTAATCAACTCCTCTCTCTGCACACATGTAATCTGACACACACGCCAATTGTATTTTGTGCAAGGCTCTGGCTAATCCTTCATTCTTCTGCTGTCATCCCCCGTAAGATATAGTTAATTGTTTAAATAAATGCCGTAGCTTCATAGTATCAACATAGTATCGAGACCAACGTGATTGATGCTCAGCTATTTCTATTATGTATTCTTACAAGAACAAAAGTAAAAGCAAGGTCTATTGATTCCTGCAAAGGGAATCTTAAAAGGCTGCATAATACAACAGTGACAGGAGCAAATACCAACATGGATGTCGTCAACACCACAGAAACAGTAAAGGCCACTAACAAGTTGAGAGGAGCTTATTTTGAAAAATAAAAACGGTAAAACCCTCTCTGCTCAAACAGCGTTAGGTTTCAGTCTGCTGCCAGAGTTGATACATTGCTGACGAAGCCGCTTATGGTCAGAAGCATACAAACCTTAGATCTAAAACAACTGGCGGCTCAGAAATTTGGAGGTGACAATTTATTACCATTTTTATGTGCTACATGGAAAACCCTGGAAGTAAATTGACCCTGTGGAAATCAAACATTTGCCATCCACATGTAGGATTTCAGAAGAGTACTCATTGTCTCCATAGTCTCCATGTAAACACAAAGGCTTCTGGGCCATGCACCTCCATCGCTATGGCTACACACTACAGACTGATGAATGATTGACTCGTCTGGCTCAGCTGCACGCCCTGTGAATTATTAATCTGCCCTTGTGGCTGACATGTTGATATGCAAGACAAAGATTAGCATCTCCAGTGCAGGTGGCGACAACTCAATTTTCCCCGTGGACTGTACGAATAAACTTGACTTGCTTTTACACAGCTATTGTCTGAACTTTTGTTCTGATTCTTTTGCAGAAAGCTCACTCTGGTCAAAGAGATGCTGGCAGGGTGCGGGGCAGGTACATGCCAGGTGAGTGAGGAGAGTGAGGAGAGTTTCCCCAGTTCCGCATCAGAACGAGCTCCTCACCAATAATCTCAGCAGATGTGCCATTTGTCTTTGCCTATAGCTAGAATATGTAACCACCACATTAGCATTTAATTTTAATTAAAGTGAGAAGAAAAAAACACAATCAGTTTGTTATTGAGTGCTGGCTAATCTTCCTGTCAGTAATGATTATATTTTATAAACTTACTATAGCATAAGACTAAGGCTTATTATATCATAGATTTTGTGTCCTAGCATTTGGTGTAGGTGAGTTGGAGAACCTAAGGTTATCAAATATATTGATATATTTTAAAACAAGTCAAACTCCTATAATTTAGCGTCTAATGTATTTTTCCCCCTTGTTCATAACCAGAAAGGAATATATCATAAGATGATCACATCTAAGTTTGTTGTTTAGAAGGCACACGGCTCTGGTAGTTTTGTAGTTGTGTGTGATCAGATATGACACTGAAAGCGCTAAGCCATGTGCATGTGTCAGGGGAAAGGCCTGTTGTCAATGAGGCTAAAGGCTTCAAGCCCAAGGAGCATGATTAGATTAAGTTAAGACTGTGGCCGTCTCAACTCTAATCCAGTTAACCAGTGACTACTGTGTGGATTACACAAGGAAATGATAGTCGGCATTTAGCTAACAGATACCGAGACACACAGCACCGTTTAGCCCACTCACTGCTCTATGTTTCTTTGCAGGTTATTGTCACAACTCCTATGGAGATGTTGAAAATTCAGCTCCAAGATGCTGGGCGTATCGGTAAGAGGAAATTAACTGCAGATGGTGCACATTAAAAACAAAGTGGCTCTAAAATGGAAATACAGTGGCCTCGTGTGTTCACTTTCAAAACCTCTGTTATTGTTTCCTTCCTTTGTTCCATTGTTCACATACCGCAGCATTTCTGCTCTTGTACCTCAGTTCAGTTAAATATATGTTGTTGCAAACTTTAGAATATTTTATTGCTCTGACTTTTTGACAAAATGTAGGACTAGATTTCATGAAATATCAATTTGTCTCAGATATAAAAAATAATAATAAAACTAACATTAACTAATAACACATATTGTGCTTTGTATAGCTGCTCAGAGGAAGCTGATGCCAGAGACAGTGGCAGCAGGCACAGTGGAGGCCAAGTCCCCAACCGCCATGCAGCTCACTAGACAATTACTAAAGGAAAAGGGTATTGCTGGGCTGTACAAAGGCCTCGGGGCCACTTTGCTAAGGTAAGAGGTACAGGTTAATATGGCACTATTTGCATCAACAAGATTGTCTCATTTTTGTTCTTGATTTGCTATTTTCAGAGACGTGCCCTTCTCCATCATCTATTTCCCACTTTTCGCCAACCTTAATAACTTGGGCAAAAGAGGAGTCGAGGGACCCGCTCCTTTCTACGTGTCGTTTTTGTCTGGCTGTGTCGCCGGGAGTACAGCTGCAGTGGCTGTGAACCCTGTTGATGGTGAGCACAGTGAACATTGAGAGGTTGTGTCCATGTCCTGCCTTACTGAGCCGAGCCCTGTTTGTTTCAGTGATAAAAACTCGTCTGCAGTCGCTGACCCGTGGCAGTACAGAAGACACTTACACTGGAGTGATGGACTGCATCAGGTGACCTCATTATGTCCTTACCTCAGCACAAGCACCACTGTCTGTCTGCTTACTTTAAAGAATCATCTATTTGTTTTTCAGTAAGATTATGCGTAACGAGGGTCCAACAGCCTTCCTGAAGGGAGCGTACTGCCGAGCCCTGGTCATTGCGCCGCTGTTCGGCATTGCTCAGGTCATCTACTTCCTGGGTGTGGGTGAATATATCCTCAGCTTCTTGCCCAAAAAGGACAAATAAGAAGCAGCTCTTTCTGCCTTCCCTTTCATAATGCATTATGGTCAGCTGCACAAGAAGGTTTCATCTCAGTTTACTACAAGAACTTGGGTGGAGCCACCATTTTGTCCATTTACTTTGTTGTGTTGAATGTGAAAATGTTTTAGGAGCGAGGTTTTGTTTGCCAAGCTGCCTGTGTGGTGGCACACGACATTCCAGGACGCAGGCACCACTAACTCTCTGGAAATGAAGCCACAATTATCAATTTTAATGGAAATTTGCTTTATAAGGATATGATTTGTGCAATGAAGATTTTAAATATGATTGTCACTATCACAGTAGCCCTCGGTTGCTGCAGTACTGCACACTTTACCTTTTTTCAACTCAATGAGCATTTGGCTCAAGGAGCAAAGATATGACCTAGATTTTCATTGTAATTATCATAAATGTACAAACCATACTGGAATATAATATATTTAAATGTTAAAGTTTATTAGATTATTTATAAATCTATTCAGTCCCCTGACCTTAAAGTCTTACAAAGCAAAATGTGTCTTACTTGACACTGTAATGGGAATGTGTTGTTATGATGCCAGCACTCCCTCTTAGATGTTTCCTTTGAAGCCTCGTCCTTTCCTGTAAGAGCTAATGAACTGAACCATTGAGCTTAAACGCCTGGGCTTTTTGAGTAGATCAGGTTCCTGCTGACATTGAGCACCACCACAATGGTTTAACTGTTGCTTCCCTGCGAGAGGCTCCATGTGTTTCAATTGACTATTTCAAATCCATCCACAGATCGGCTGATTCAAAAACTTTGAGAATAATAATATAATATAACTTTGGGCCCTCTGCGATGTCCCTGCAGGGGTGTATCCTTTGATGACAAAGTCCCGCTGTGTTGTGACCGATTGAATCAAGGCCAAAGTAAAGTTTACGTTCAAAAGCGCTGTCAGTTTTGTGGTTTGGGTTGGGTAGTTGAAAGCACCTACTGCCATTTTACCTTTGATCAAAGTAAAGGTAGATATTTGGTGACAAACTCTCTGGGGCTGTAGTGGCAGACAGGCAGACATTGTGAAGCAACGCTGATCAGGCGCAACATTGTGACCACTCACAGGTGCGAGGAACAATATTGATCTCTTTAACATGGCACAACTAGTCGGGGGGTATATTGCAATTTTATCCTCAGTCTTCAAGTATTAGTAGTTGGAAATTGGCCAGACAAAGGAGAATAGAGCAAAAAACATGACGGTCATAGAGTCTGTCCAAAATTACAGCTGAGTAGAGGATGAAGTGAAAGAAATGTATTCATGGGTCTTACTTAGAGTCAGTTATTTCAATGTATGAACTTCACTGTAATGTTTTGTATTGTTTATTGGTACTTAATCTTTAGTAATTTTAATAGTAGGTCCGCTTCTGTACCTCATTCCAAAACAAAAATCATTTTTTTTCATAAGTGGCCTGGATATTCGGCAGGTGGTCATAATGTTGTGTCTGATCATTGTTAGGAGACCGACTATTCATCAGTTCTAGTAAACCCTACCTACACTTGCAGTATCATTATTGTTTACTCACTTTCATTTCCTCACATGTACCAGAACTTGAATTGAGTGGCAGGACCCAAAGAGCTAAATACCTTTTTTGTTTGTATTGAGGAAAAAAAAAAACTGAACCAATGTGATGTGAAGCGTTTTATGAAATGACCAAACGTCTTTTGTGCTGCGATCTTGTTTGCGTTTAGCTTCCCGTCGTATCTTGTTTATGCATCACAATACTAAAGCCCTGCCATTGTCGGAGATCAAGGTGACTTTGATGTGTTTTGTCCAATCACATTCCTCCCTCACTCCCACATTTTATCGTTGTGTTGGTGCACTGTAGATAATATCCAATGCAACCTTTATTTTATCATTTGTGGGAGTGGGATCTATTTATCAATGTTCATTTCTAGATAGGCCGTATAGCACAATATATTTCAATGTGTTGTTTTTTTCTTTCCCTGTGTCAAAGTGTCCATCTCGTCTTTATATGCAGGCTTTATGGAAGTTGTATTTTATTTGAACTTTATTGTTTTTTTTTATTATGTGATGGCTAATTTGCACACCTACCTCTTCATGCCCCCCAGCTCGGCCCATAACGTTGGGTTATAGACATGTCAGCAACAGTAAATGCGCGCAATTCCAATTTCAATGCAGAGTATCCGCTTGAAAGTATGCTTGAAGACACACTAACAGTAAAAGTTGATTGGAGGTGCCATTTCTTTAAAGCTGTTCGCTCAATCCATCTGTCAGTTTGTTGGTTGTATCAAAGGACCAAACGAAGCATGAGATTGAATGGGCAAATTCTTCTTGTAGGCTTGTGGTTCTACTCACCACCCCGAGCAAAACCAACAGGCAGTATACATTAAGCATCTGTCCCTTCAAAATGGTGCTTTTTTTTTATGAGGTAGCTGCAATATGGGGAATCTCTTGTGCAAATCTCAGTGCTTTACTGTGTGTCTTAAGATGAAAGCCATAGGTCAGGAGGGACAACCAAACTTTCTAGACACTGACTGACTGGCACCGCAGCTGAGTCCTGCCTATATTTACCCATGTGAGCTCATGTACCTTGCGTATTTTTGACTTTGTGATTGCCAGTTCATCTCATTTATGCGGTTATTGTAATCATAATGCCTATTTTTGTGGGATTTTTTGCAATGATTTTGTGAATTTGATTTGTTCTCAAATTGTTCTGTGATTTGGCTGAATCTTGAAAAGTGCTGTGAAAGGTATTCTGGTCGCTGTTTCTGCAGACTCGGTGTATTTGGTTTTGTCTGTGCGCGTGTCTGTGTTGTAGTTGGTGTGTAGTTTCTGTGCACAGCTGTATTTTTCTCTGATTGTCAGTGCAATGCTCTTTCTCTCTCCCTTTCCATCTATCGCAGAGAGACACCAAATGACTGACTTTAGACTATACAATCAAAGAAAGCACAAGAGTTTTAGGCACAAGAGGCACATTCAGCCCAATATGTTCTGTAAACGTCTGTGTAATGGAACGGTGACAAAGCCCAGCGTTTGGACTGTGGCACTTATTTCAAAGCAGAGTGAGTAGGGCATTCAGAAGGTTCTGTGAAAAGGGCTGAGACAACAGGTCATTGATGGTGTCTGTCTGCAGTAATCACATTTATATTGCCTACTCTAAATGAATCAGATATACTAAGAATGTAACTTAGATATAAGATGTATTATAATTATAGTGAAAAGTTTATTACATTTAAGTGAAGGATTATAGTGCTTACACGCACTGAAAATATGAAGAACCAGCTCACTGATATGCAATAAGTCACTAAACACACAAAAACACACCACATTAAGATGAACACATTGAACAGCTTCTGTCGATATACATTTCATGAAAAATGCATCTGGGAACTAACAGGCCTGTTGGGAATAAATTTTCTTACTGCCTTGTGTTCTCTTCCTCCAAGAGGAACAGTGCATTATAGCACTTTAAACAAAGGCCCCCACCAGAGGAGTTTCTATATCATTGTGAGACAATATGTGGTGGGTGACACAGCTGTCTATAACATTGTTTACAATGCAATGGAGAAACTATTGTGTATTCTGTCAGTTTGCTGTTCAATAAACTCACTGTCCTTGTCCTGTCTCCTGTGGTTTTTCTTTTCTCGAATGTTACACACATCGCAGTTGTGCTTTCAAGGTCTAGTAGTCTTGTGACAAAGTACAAAAGAACTGCCATGGCTCCTTTCATCCCTAACGTGCTGTGAATGGTGATTTTTGTTGTGAGAAACATGAAGACGAGCTCCTCAGGGCACAGACAGTAGAGCTGAGCAGCCACAAGGTGGCACTGTTGAGCCGCTGAAGAGTATATCCCGCTCTCACGTGCGCACAGTGAGCGTCTGCCCCCTCCAACACACACACTCCAACACTGTGCTGTCACATGAAGAGCACATTATTTATACCTGCATGATAAGGATATGTAAATGTGTCTAAGTGGATTTGCCCCTGAGCTCGGGGTCTATAAATCCTGGATGGGTCCAGCATGTTTCAGCAGAAATGCTGTCGTGACAGAGATTTATTCATTATTAATCTGTGGCTGTTTGTTATGAGTTCAGCATTAGTCTTATAGGATCTGGGTGCTTTGCAGTCCCTGCAGCTTAATTGCATCATGGCACCCTCATGTACTAACTCTGTTCTCTCATTCACAGATATAGCAGAGATCCATACGTCTGCCTTTGTGTTCAGATTGGATTTCAGTTGGCTTCTCATTTCACGTTGCATTCTGTGTCTCCAAGAAGCTCCTGTCAGACACTCTACTCCACTGTTTACCCACAGCAGCTTCGTCCAGAGCTCACTTTACCACAATGACAGGACTTTTTACTGCAGGAATGAGGACCAGTGTTTCAGATTTTTCATGTGCTACGACTTGAGCTTCACCAGGAACTATTCTTAGCCTCAGTACTTTTTAGCAGGGGGCTCAGGAGGTGGAGAGGTAGTGTGAGATGTGCAGATGATGGAGGCAGGACAAATGAAGAGGTGGAGGCTATAAGGACCATCGACAGAAGGAGGATAAGGGGAGTGCTGCTCATGTGTATGTAGGTCACTAAATCAATGTGAATCAGGTTTTTGAAGGGGAGAGAGGGGGTATTTATAGATACCATTGGAGACTGATGCATCAGTGACAGGCACAAGGATGCTGAGAGCGCAGGAGGGGCAAATCTGGGAATAGACGCCTGGTAAATTAGTCTTTGGAGAATTCTTCTAACAAATGACCAGAGATTCTGAAGAGTGAAAGAAATTGCACCGAGTGGAGAGCAAAACAAAATATAATCAGATGGAAATTACTGCAGGATGCTTTGAGCAAATGACCTTCTCGGCTCTATTGATAAAATGCAGGCAGGCGGTTAGTTGATTTCAGAAATGCACAGAGCATTTGCATCTACAGTGCAGCTCTACACCCATCCCATTGAACTGTGATCTGAGATATTAGCACCGCACGTAATTGAATAGAATATTTGCTGTCTATTTTGCAGAATTCGCGAGGTGAGCCGACATATTGATTATGACGGAGTGCTGTGAGTGCCACTGGGATCATTATGAAGTCTGGTAATACATGGCAGAGGGGAGAGGGGCACCGCAATTCCAAAAGGTCAAAGGTTTCTTGGCAGTAAAACATTTCCAGCTATGTTATTTGTATGTTTTGTGCTGTTGTTCCATTTGGAACTATCCTCGAAATGGCCCCATAGAGATGATCACTTATGTTTTGCAAATGAAAAACAGTTGCCCTCTCACTCCTCACCCCATTAATTTTACAGCATTCGTGTCTGAGTCGACCTGGAAAACTTTGAACATAAATCCCAATTTCCGTCCAACAAGAAGTCAAATAATTGAAGAAATTGTTTTAAATTGCTTTTCTACCGACTGTGTCTAGGACTAAGTCAAGGTCATGGACAAATTGTTCCTTTCTCCACTTGCAGGGACTCTGCCCGCGTTCACTGAGAGACAGCCTGAATACCGAGTGGTGCTAAAATAATCAACATCTTCTTTCCGCATGTAATTTGGAGCATATTTGCATAGCAGCCACATCACAGCATCAAAAACCTGCTTGAGGTTACACCCAATTACACCCTAAGAGCTTTTCATCTCTGGCCTTTGCCTAATAGCGTGCTCAACTAACTCAATGCAATCTGACTGGCCTTTGTAAAGTACATAGACAGTGTGCATGAATGACAAGGGCATATTGAAAATGTAGTGTTTTAGATGCATGTTTACAGGTGGGCCTCGAATAATGTCCCACTCAGAGTGCATCATTGATTTTTGCAAGTAAAATATACATGTGCAGGATGATCGAGTAATAGAAGCCTCATCTTAAGGAAATTTTTTTTCCTCATGCCACTTCCCATGAAGCAGTTTCTACATTTAATAGCACTTAAATAACAAAAAAAGTGTCTATCCAATAAAGCCATAAAAGGACTTCAAAACTGGGACATTAGACATGTTGCAATGATATGCATGAACAGTAAAGACAAGTTGGCACAATGTAGAAAAAGTCACTGTCAGAAGTCACAAGACAGAATCTGCATGCTGACAGTCGGCCAGCCTCCCACTCAATGTCAGAATATATGAAAAATCTAAATTACTGTTTGATTAAGAGCTTGGCATGAGCAGATAAGTCTGTATTTATTCAGTTTTTAGACAGAATTACATCTTAAGATTTACATAGCAAGCATATAGTTTGGCCTGACCACGGCTCGTGCAGGGGGGGCCTCAAGGAAAAAAGGTTGAGAACCATTGGTGTTCCACGTGAAGCTAAGGCTTTGAGCTTACTGCCTGGTGTGTACTAATATAAGTAAATGTATGGGCCACGTTTTTCCATGCTGAGATGTATCCTTACCTGTGCTTAGACGAGTTGATGCGTACCTGTTTGGTCTTTGTGCGCTCAGTCACGCAAAAAGACAAGCATTTAGCCTCTCCTCCTCTCCTATGTGGGGCCAAACTTGGGTGAAGCTAGAAGCGACCAAGCTCTTCAACGTTTCCACTATTTAAATAAAGCTACGTGACTAGTTACACGTTACACAAAATTAAACATGTCGAGTTTCTTGTTAGATAAAAGGGGGAACTATATTGTAGGTGTAATAACACTTTAGGAGCACTTTGACATCTGTGCAGTACAGCGAAGACTGTGTGAATGAGAGTGTGAATGGGTGACTGGTTCCTTGATGTAAAGTGCTTTGAATGCTTAAAGCAGGTAGAAGGGTGCTGTATAAACGTGGCAATTTATTTAGATGCGTGGCCGGCCACGAGAAGCACAGGCCACCCCTCGAACCTGTTTGAGCACCCCGGGCGGGGCTGAGGCAGTATTTTAGGCGTCAGTGTGACAAATCGCCAACCTATAACCTATAACGATGTTTTGAGCATTTGGCCTCTATTCTAGCTCCAAACAAGGATGAAGTTAGAAGCGACCGCGCTCTTTCATGGGCACGCACAAAGACCAGACAGGTATGTATCAACTCGGCTAAGCTCAGGTAAGAACATATCTCAGTATGGAAAAACGGTGGCCAATTCCTTTAAAGACTTGGCTGGTCCTCGTGCCACATCAGGCCCAGCCCAGAAAAAAAAAAAAAACACTGGGCATGCCCCTGAAACTCAGCTGTTACATGAAAAGCTGCATTCGAAAATCTCCTCTATAATCATGCAGTATATGCTAAAAAACCCGATCGTAAAAGCAGCGTGTGATTGTCTTATATGCCAACTTTGGAACAGGAAAAAAAAGGCCAAAGTTAGATTAAGAAAAAAAAAGTCTATGATGCTCTGGTAATCTGATGCCAAAGACTTCCCACATTTCTGTGCACGCTTTCAATCTGAACATGTTGAAAACAATCTGCAAACATTTTGGTAAATGTTGTAAAGTCCAGCCTGCCGAGGAAACACAATCTCTTATGTGCTAGTGTAGCCTTTTAACATGGCAACTAACTGTCCAGGTAGGTGCGTTGTTACACATGTGAAAGCAGCTCACAGTATGTACTACACATTTGGTTGAGGATCTCATATTCGACATGATATATTGGATGTGTACTTCTAGCATCTCACAAGACAAATAAAGCAGGTAATGAGGTAAGCAGACGATGGTAAGCAGGAGAAGATGTGTTCCTCTTTTCCAGTCTGAAGCAAAATTTGAAAGTTACCCTGTTAATGTGAAGGTCAATAACACCATTAATAAACCAACATGGGGCATAAAATACAAAAAGGAAGCGAGGCCTGAGCTACTTCAAGTCAAGGTTAAGCTGTCATTTGACTCTTGTAGGATGTTCTGTTAATGAGCAGTGGACTTCGGAAAAAGAAAAAGAAAAAGAAAAAGTGCTCCACAGTTGACACAATGCACTGCCACAACTGGGATCTCAGTCTGCACCGTGCGCAGGTGGTAAATCGCCACTTCTCCATAACAGCTGCGAAAGTCACTTGTGCCCGTGGTGCCCTCTGAGGCGCTCTGGTTATACTCAGAGAAAGAGAGAGGAGCCGCGCGGAGAGGGTAGAGGAGAGAGCGAGGGAGGGGAGCGCGCGCGCAAGTGGCATAGTGGCTCGCCTACCTATCCCGCTGTACGCTCGGAGGAGAGAGGAGAGGCAGCCGAGGAGCGCCACACGCACACACAACAACAAACACCTACTATACTATACGCGCGGAGTAGGGCAGGAGAAACTGCAGACATTCACGCCGTCGCCGTCTCTGGAGTCAACTCACAGCCATGTATCTGAACAGGGAAGAGGGCAACAGCAAAGGTAAGACACGGGACGAGGCGCTGTCACGGGTGCCAGTGCAGTTTGAAGGTGTTCCATGCGTGACCCCCCCTCTCTCTTCCTCGTGACACGGGCGGTCCGGTCACACCTGCTTGTTTTTTTTTTTAATGTTTTATATAGGACCATCTCCTCCCCTCTGCCACACGTCCATGCACGCGCGGACCTGTGGTGTTGGTGAAAAAGTGTGGGCTGTCATTATGTAATACCGTTGCAGTTAATTGCTAGTTAGGAGGACGCGCACGAGCTCCGTTGTTTTACTATCCTGTCATTTGCATTTGGTGGAGACTTTTGTAAGGGGGTATTTTTTTTCTTCTAAGCGTGCATACTTAAGGGCATTATAAGGCAAGGTCAAAGCCTGTAGCTGTTCGGAAACCCGCCTTTCAGTGCAATAACTACACTCGCGCTGTTTTTGGAGACACTGGCACAGCAGACATATGCACTGAGCAAAGGGGGCGCCGAGGAAGGAGAAGAAGAAGAAGAAGGCGTATTTAAGTTGCATCTTCCACGTGTTTTGGGACGTGATTCCAGCTCGTCCTCGCCTCGCGCAGAAGCGCACTGTGTCCCCTGTCGCTGCTGTACGAGACGCAAATAAGACTCTGGGGCGCGGAGCTAACGCTAATTACGCACCAAAAAATCTCGAGGTTCTGGGCGAATAACACCTGCTGCTGCTGCTGCTGCCGCTGCCGTACCGAGCTCTAGGGAAGACACGCGAAGGAGGACGTGGGAGGGTGGTGGGGGGGAGAGGGGGCACAAAAGAGCGAAAAGGCTGTGTGGGAGGAGCTAGATTTGTTCATTTCCCAGTGATAATATGAGCTCACCACACAAGAACAATAACATGACACTGCACTGTGGTGGTGGTGGTGGTGGTGGTGGTGGTGGGGATGATAGTAGCCAGGGTGGTGCCCAACACGCCCCCAATCAAACAGAATCGATTTCTTGCTATTGATTTGATTTTGGAAAAAACTGTTCTTTTGTGTAAGTCATTGAGTTCAGATCATTCATTCGTCTCAGGGGACTCCCAGGCTGTAGTCTATAAAGGGACACTGTTGACCTCCAAATAAAAAGACTTATGATACCTAAGAAATAGCCTTAATCTTTACTGGAATGTAATGAATATGGTACGCCTGGAGCTTGTCTTCCAACGTGGTAGCTATTCTGTTATTTTTGAACCATTGGAGATCTTATCAAAGCACAGTCCAGGGCTTTACCCACAAATCTGTGTGTGGAAACAGTTGTTCTTGTGGGGTTAGACGGGATGATAAATCTAGCCTGAAATGTCTGACAGTGTTTTGCCATTGGCCAGTATGCATTGTTTTGGATGAATGATTCGAGCCCCTGGAGGTGGACAATGGAGAGGGCCGACTGTGCAGTGTGTGCGTGTGTACACTGGCCCATGAAGAAGAGGGGCCAATGAGAAGTCCATCGAGTGTTAGCTCTTTTGAAAACTTAACAAATGATGTATGTGCTGAATTAGTACTTGGCACTTTATGTCTCATTCATGCATTATAGTTTGTCCAAGGCGTCTGCGGAATCAGACAAAGGCGACATCGACAGAAAACTTCTTCAAAACACTTACATTTCAACACTTTTAGTCCATTTTTAAAAATAGCTTTAGCTCTGAACATGGACATGCCACTGCTCCCTTTGTCGCCACCGCAGCAGTGATTTGAGCTGGATGCCCTTCCTATCAAAAATCCTATCAAAAATAACCACTTCACTGCTTCTTGGGTGGTCAATTAGATCCTTTTGATGGTAGAGCAGGTCGGCTCATGATCGCAAGGTTGCAGGTTCGAATCAAGACACTTCACCCTAGTTGCCTCCAGTGTCTGCGTACACTGTTGTATGAATGAGAAAGCACTTTGGGCCTGATAAAGGTAGGAAAGCGCTATATAAGTTGAGTCCATTTACCCATTAGACCATTGCCCTACGAACTAGGGCTGCAACTAACGATTATTTTGGTAATCGATCAATCTACCGATTATTTTTACGATTAATCGTTTAATCTCTTGGCTGTGAATGGTGTATGAAAATTGTATTTTTTCATTTATTTTTAATCACATAAAGCTAAAGTGGCATCTCTTGAGGACATGTTGATGGAGTAAACTTAAACTGTGTTGTAAAGTGTTTTTGTAGGGCCAGTTCTGCTTTATTAATTGGATGAGTCACAGACAGATATCTATGAAATTTTCAATGTTCAAAACTCTACAGACCCTAACTTGAAAAACAAAGTAGGTTTCCATCAAAAATAAAAAATGTTCATGTAATTTTTGCTCTTTTTAAGTCTGTGTTTACTAGAAAACGATTAATCAATTACTAAAATAGTTGACAACTATTTCAATAATCGATTAGTTGTCGATTAATCGATTAGTTGTTTCAGCCCTATACTACGAACACTCCCTTTCTCCTATCTTTATATATAAGCTATTATTTATGTGATAATCGAATGTCATTTCATCTGCACCCAAAGTAGCACAACCGATTTACCGTGTGATTTACTACTACGTGATATTTAGACCATATACACTCCAGTAAGTACTCGCTCATTGACTTTGTTGGCTGTGTAGCTGATTCCCAGCGGATTGGATGGTCGTGGATGAGTGGCTGACTAATTGCCCAGCGCTTTTACCTCTGATGTTTGAACAACACACCACACTTTATGGTGACACTGATGCACAGTGACTTTCCACGCCTTTGTTATTGTCTGTGGGAGCATTTTTCCGACTTTTGTGTTGCTGCGAGCGCTATGATGAAGGTCATGGAGGCAGGAATATGAAAAGGATTTGAGCTCTGTAACAAATGGTCACCCAGGACAGATAATATATGCCGGACTCGATGACAACAGGGTGAAAATGTAGCTCTAGGTTTTTTGCATGAGCTGTTCCCTATACGTCGAGTGACAAGGTGTTAATTGATTTTGGAAGCGGGTGTTCTATTCTGACAGGTGTTTCCTTATGGCGTGCACTGTGTGGCCTTTAAATTCACACAGCGTCTCAAGGTGGAGTGTCCAGGAGAGAGCGAGAGAGAGAGAGGGAGGGAGATAGAAGGGGCTACCGGGGACATATTGATTATGATCTCAGGGGATTAGAGCAGCGCCGGGGCAGACAGGCTGGTCATACGTGATGCGGACGGCACTCCAGAAACTGCTGGCCACTGTCATGAGAACACCTGAATTATGTCAACAGAGGGAGGAAGGGAAGCACCGGCAACAGAAAGGAAAGGTTTAAGATAACGGGAGATTTTTGTAGGATCTTTGGCTCGAAGACTTTATTCGACAGGGTGAAAGGGCATGGAAACCAGGGAGACTCATTCAGTAAATTGTCGAAGCCATGACACTGAGACTGGATCAGTGTTCCGGGTAGATGCTCAGTAACTTACCCCACTTGACTAGGTTCATTGATTTTTTGGGGGGGCTTTCTTATGTGACACGTTGCTTTGACAATAAAACAACTACATTTTCCCTTTCCATCATCTTTAAACACACATCACGGCAAAGAGATGTCTGGTAGAATTAGGTAATGTGAAAACTCATCTTGTTGTTGTTTTCCAAATGTATTTTTTCCCTGGTTGGCTTAACTTAACAGCCCAGTAATAACATATTCATTGGATGGAAATCAGAATCATTTATTAATGACAATATAACAGAGCTGGTGCAATCTGTCTCTGGTTCGGCACATAATGCTCATATCCTCTCTGTCAGCTGCATTTCAAAACTAGACCTGATAAAACACAATGCAATACAAACAAATAAATGCAGACAGGCTACATCAGGGCAATAATCATCCCGAGTCATTATGGCTAGGAAGGAAAGGGAATATGGGAGTTTATGTTTTTTTGCCTTCTCATATAATTTTCAAGAAACAACTCGCCATGTTTCCAATTTTTGATTACTAATCATGCGCCCTCTTTCCATGTCATCACCATAACTGCCATGCTGTTCCCACCCTAACCCAATGCTACTACTGTTTATGTAATGAAAACTCCAGCAGTGTCAAATAAGCCTTATCGAGTGCACCATTGTTTGATTAAAGTTTTTTTTTTTGTCTTTAATTATCCAAAAAATACTGGCTCATTTGGCAACTAATTATAAATCGTTTGTTAATCAAGTGCAACTGTTTATCGGAACCATTATAGCAGGAAGAGGCCCGACAGAGCGCCACATTTGCACACAGCTATGGAGAGATGTCATAACATACCTTTCTGAAAAGCAGTAAATAATGAATCAGGAGTCATCCGTGTTGCTCCGCGCTCGATCTGCTTTACATCCATGTCATGGGGACACAATTAGTGGCTGAGTTAGGGCGGCTGATTGGCTCCGTGCTGTTTCCTTGTGTTCTAATGACTTATAATTAATAGTTGTGCCTTGCAACTCATGTTTCCATCTCCTCTTTTCCCAACGGCAGCAGCGAGTGAGGAAATGTGCCAGACGTGAGCCGTTGTCACCTCGCGCGCAAATAGAAGTCTGTTCTCCGACTCAAGAAACTGGGAGACAATAAAGTTCGAGACGAGAGGGAAGCATTTGGACAGTTCTCCGCTTGGCATATTTTTTGCAGCATTCAATTTAAAGTACTACTCGCTTCCGTCTGTCTACCCCAGGGCAGCTGTGGCTGAAATAGTAGCTTGCCTGAGGATGGAGTGAATTAATAATGCACGAAATTGTAAAGCGTCTGGAAAAGCGCTATATAAGACTAATGCATTATTAATATTATTATTAAAGCTACATAAATGAGCCAGCCCAGTCATTTCAGTGTTTGACAAGATGAAGCGTCCACTGCACTACCACATGACGTCCTGAGCAAACCTTCTCTACCATGAAAAACTCCTGCTGGACTGGGAGCGCGTGCAAACATACTGTATAGTGGACAGCGCAAACATCCAGATTTAATATTTATGAAAACCTTTGCTACAAAAATCGGTGCGTTAACTTCCCTTTGCATTTCCTCTTTTCTCATATAAAATTCACAGTGCGTGTCTCGCTCTTCTGGGGTCAGTAAATGGAGAGCTGCCCTGTCTATTGACTAGTGTTTTAATAAATTGTCGTGAGAGATTTGTTGGCTGGCGCCCTCATTGATCGAGTATTCAGGTGCAGGTTGGCTTGGACCATCTGAGAGGAAGCCTGTGGTCCACTCGGCTCATGCATTATTCATGTAATCAGTCCGGTCTCCACAAGTGACGACAACTTTATGTTCTTTCAGGGCATTCCCACTGATGCACTGCCAGCCCTGGACAGGTTACGCACTCACAGCTACAGCGGCTAGATCTGTTTGTATGGCAAGGCTATTGACATTATTGGGATCAGCAATACCCACAGGGAGGATAAATCAGAGAAAAGGCATGATATATCTCTATGGTCTTCTATATTACTCTGGTGGTTCAGACCTACTGTTCTGAATCGTATCTCAGGCAGTTTATACTTTACTTTTGAGAGATTATCTTACATCTTTTACAATGACACTTTGACGCCCCTCTGCTGATGTGGTGCTTAGTCCACCCCCACTCAGAGGTGCTCAAAGTGGCCTAAATGTACATGATATATGGACCTGTTTGCCACCAGACTCGCAACACTATCCATCCTTGAAAATGATGTATAATGGCGGTGCTGAGCTCGCTGTAGATTTAAGCTTTGGGCTCCGGTGGGCTGCAATCCAAGTCTCTCCCACAGCCACCAATCTCACTGATTTAGGCCTGGCATGGGAACCCGCTATCTGAGCAGCACTGCAGTTTGTAGCTTTGGGAAGATAAGTTTGACACTTACAAAGTTCGTGCAACAGTTTTGTTACATAAAGGTGAAGGCAACTGCTATATAATGAAGGCGCAGGGGAAAACGTCTGATGTTTTTAAAATATAAACAAAGGCTCACACACTGATCTACAAGCTTGTAAACTGGAATAATACATTTAAAAAAAATCACAATGATCGATTAGCAAATTAGCAAAATAAGTTTGATCATTTTGTTTGCATTACATTTACAATCAAAAATGAAAGGCAAAGAATACACAGTAGCCTGGAATAACCCTTATCGACTTATTGTTGAATGAATATGTTCACATTTTGAAATCTAGATGAAGCAAATTGAGTTATATTATATTTCATGTTTATGGCATCTTGTGTGGTATTTTAGGATATGATAATGCACTTTTAGAACAAAGGTTTACTGTCATTTTTGTGCATGAGAGTTGAGTGTCTAGCATCGTTAAAGTCAATAATATCGTTTCGCGATTCTTTCCTGCCTCAATATGTCGAGCTCCAAATTTGTTGTCGTGACAGGCCTACCTACGAGAACAGTTCAAGTCCAGCCTGCTGTTAACAGATCATTAGCTGCTTACCAAAACGTTGTGGAACACATAAGCCTGATATTTGTGGTGCGCATGTCACAATGAAGGGACACGCTGGGCTTTCTGCAGTTCTCCGTCTCATTTTAGGCACGGATTACAAAGTTGTGAGCCTATAATTTTAAAGGCGAACCCAATATGTTGCCCTTAAACACATCTGCCGTGTTGTGATTGGAGCCTGCAGCCGCCGCTTCACGATAAGGCTGTAATTCACTGCAGACAAAATTGCCTTGTGAATGAAAAGACCTTCATTACGCCGTGGGTTTGACAGTTCCCGATACACTACCTGGACGGCCTACGACTGTACCTCTGTGCGGATCAAAGTCTTTTTTAACCACTGGAGAAATGTGAAGCAGTGAACACGGCACATTTGGGCTGTGTATTGAAAATGGTGCCAGCACAAGCCGATGTCCAAACTCTTTGTTTTATCTGTCCTGCATTGTCCAGTTTGTTCATGGCCACTTTACTAATGCCACTTTGTAAGTCATATGACTGGATGTTCCGTGTCAGTTTTAGGATGCTCGGGTTAGAGGATAAGAAAGGCGTGGCATGGATATGTTGTTGTTTTTTACTTTGGACAGAATGAAAAGACCATTCTTGTTGCGGTGGCACTTGAAGCTAAAACACTTGTCAAACCCAAAGTATAGTGATTATTCAGGCTTGGGACAAGAAGAAGAAGACACTGACTTCTCCTTGTGAATGTATTCTGTTTCATACAAGATGTTGAGGATGTGAACAGGTGAATTGAAAGAGCTAATGCGTTCAGAATGTGGTATAACGACATAATCGTGAGCCGAGATTGGTCTAAGTTATCAGTCACTCATAGATACAGCAACAAATGACAATTATAATGATGGAAAACAAAGCAATTATGGAGGCACTCTTGAGTGAAATATTAAAACAATAACATTATGAAGATGTTTTTAATGGAGTCTTTGAAACAACGGTAATTATCAAAGTAATTGACCAAGCTGGGTTTGTTTTGGAAGTGTTTTTGTGAGTGCTCTATTGAAACCAGAGCACTCTGCACAATAGGCCTTTAATAATACAAGTCTGTAAGATCTGCAGAAGGAACTACCGGAAGCAAGAGTTTATCACCAATCATCTCCAGAGCAAAAGTAAAAGAAATACCTCTCTAGTTTCTGACAAAGGCCTTTATAATCTTAACTTCATACCAAGCGTGAAGCCTTTTGTTTTTTTCCCCATGTTGTTGCTTTATTGATATCAGATTCAAATGTCACATTTTGCAGTGCAGCCTGAATTACACACATTGAGCGGCTCATAAGCATCTGATTTTGAGCCCCATCTCTCAGCGACCTTTGCATCAGTAAAAGCTGCACAAAGTGTCACACAAACGGCGTAATTGTAGGGAACGCCTAATCAGCCTGTTTGACATTTAATAAATCGCTCCATCGCCGGATTAATCTTATTTAGCCTCCAACGCGCAGTCAAACGGTTTTAAAAGCCCCCAGTGCATTTATACAGGAGGAAGCCAAGCCAATGGGGTCTGTTTCGGGGCTCAGTGGCATCACGGGAACGGGCGACAGCGCTGCGGAAAGGAGGCAATTATAGTCTTTTGTGAGAGCACCTGCAAGAATCCAACCTGCTGTTTTACTGTTCTGCTCAGAGTCAGCTCCTGCGTGATGCCACAGGAAGACAGCAGCTCTCATCAGAACAAAACTTTAATCACGGCCTGATTGTCTCCAAAACAGGCACAAATAAAGAAATTCTGTTTATTTACTGATGCCGTTTGAAAAGTCAACGGCAAAATGGTGGCTTTAGGAGGCAGAGTTGGCGGTATGTACAAAGGCTGTATAAGGAAACCTTCAGGGGAGCTCAGAGGAGGATCTAACAGAAGCTGCTGCTGTCTGTCGATAAGGTGAACTGTTTAAAAAGTTTTTCTGTAAGACAATGGCCGGGCAAAGCTGAAATGTGACTCATAATGGAAGGTTATTTTTTTTACAAAACTTTTGCAAAGTCATTTGTCGTTTTGTTGTCGATACTTTTATGTAACATTTTCACAAGTATAATAGCAATAGGGATTGACTGCAGAATTGAGAATTCACTAAAGTTCAAAACCTCATAAAACCCGCCTTTTAAGCTCAGGTTTATCCATTTGGGAGATTGAAGCACTGATGGGGTGTAACTAATGATGTGGCAGCACTGTGGCAAGTTTCTAAGCAATGAGCCTGTAAATATGGAGTCAAACAAAACATCTTAAATGCCACCATAAAGTATATCAAACATCCTTTGACAACAAGCTTTATTAATATTTGTTCATTTTACCTGGACAACACATGTTCATGAACATACAGGTGAAACTTGGAAAATTAGAATATTGTAGTGCATTGATTATTTCTGTTATTCAACTTAAACTGTGAAACTAATATATGATGACTCATTACATGCAAAATGAGACATGTACAGGATAGCCTTTATTTGTTATAAATTTATTATTTTGGCTCAGCTTGTAAAACCCCCAAATTAAAGCAGACAAAGTAACTCATGCCCCTAGAGGCCATAAGCGCCACTGCAGGTGTCGTAGCATATTGCGTTATTTTACTCATTAATTGTCCTTAAGAGTAAATATACGCTGATAGAAAAGACAAAGGCAGAGAGGGATATTGTACTTCCAATTACACAATGGAGATATTTTTTTTCACTCAAACTTAGCTGTAAATACTGTTTAAGTGGTGCTAGCCCACAGTTAGCTTTGCCCCTTTTCCCTGTTAGCTTCATCTTCATGATTCCATTAGTGTGTATTGAGTCTCCGGGTCGGAGCAGGGAAAGCTGCAAGCGTGGTTTTCTGGCCAGAGACACCGGGGGTAGATGAAAAAGACCCCTCAATCATCACATGGACTACGGAAAGGCTTTATTAAGGTAAACAAGTTACTTAGTTCTGCTTTAAAAATCAAATAAAATTAGAATATTTTGAACTTTTGAATGATATTCTAATTTTCCGAGTATGGAACTAATTGATGTAAACTCACCATACTGATTGAACGGGTCATTTTCATTCACTGACCAACAATCATGCACTCAAACCTGTTCAGAAGGTTCAGAACCTGAGGTCAGAAGTGTCTTGCCCCAGGGACATAATGGCGGTGTGCACTTTCTAAAGCTGGGTTTGAACTGCCAACCTTCCAATTGGTGCTTGGACACTCTCGAGGTGTCTTGTTTGGTTGTCGAGCACGCAGTCCAGGAATTCAACCCGAGATCTCCGCGCTCCTTCCCATTGAAAGCAATAACACGCTGATTTGATAACGTCTTGTTGCTGCTGGGAGGCAACCCATTCTGTCTTTCTGCTGTCATACACAGAAATGTCGGTCAGTTGTTTTAGACTCCTCGGCACTGAAGTTATTTTTTCCCTCTCAGCTGACTGGATGCTCATGGAGGAGGGAGGAGGAGGATGAGGGCTTGCACTTCCCCCAGTTCCCGCCATGCTTTGTCCCTTATACTCCGGTGTGTCTTATGCAGAGAGATAGTGCACTTCGGTTTACATCAGCCAGCTGGGCCAGAGCAGAGACTGGAGAGTGAGAGGTAGAGGAGGCAGCCCATAGAGTGAAAAGATGGAGCTGAGCGGGAGGGAGAGGGAGAGACAGGAGCTGAGGAAAAAGCCCGGGAGTGTTAGCCAGCCAAGGTCACTCAGAGGAGAGGCCCATGTAGTGAGCGCCTGTCTGTGCGGCTGGATGTGGCTGTGCAGGAGATGGGCAGGCTCATAGACTGAAAACCGAGGAGCCGATGACAGACTATTGGTCCGGAGGAGGCAGTGGGATTCATGGGGGATGATGGAGATGAAAATAGCTTGTAATTGGCTTGTGTACTCCGTATAGTCGTGGCCTATGACTTAGAGGAGACCTGTTATGCTAACTCAACTATCTCAGCTTTGTTTTCTTGTCTTGTTTAAACAGTTGGCACACTTCTCTAATCATTATTACACATTCACTGTCGCACAAACCCTCAAATGCACATATTTTCTCTGCTCCATGTTGCCAAAAAGTATTAAAGGAACAGGCCACCATTTTTCCACGCTGAGATATGTTCTTACCTGAGCTTAGACGAGTTGATGCGCACCTGTCTGATCTTTGTGTGTGCGCTCAGTCACGCTAAAAGACCAAAGATGTTGTTAGCATTTAGTCTCTCCTCCTCTCCTCTATGGGGCCAAACGGGGGTGAAAACATAATCTCCCGTTCCTTTAAGCTATACCTTTGTACTTAAAGAAAATGAAAGAAGAACCCTGTAATGACCTGATAAGGGTGCATGTATTTGATATTGTTTTTTCAAGCTGAACTTCACTCATTTCAAGTGGAGATAATTGAATTCATGCTTTAGTAACCCTTTTCAGTTTGGTCTATTATCTGGTTTAGTTATGGTTTCGTCCATGAACCGCTGCACCAAAGCACTACCGCTGTTTTTCTAACACAACATGGATAAGAGCAGCCCTTTAGTGTCTTTCAAATCCATTGACATTATTTCTATAAGCTATGGGGCCTGTGATGTTTGTGATGCTTATTTACTCATCGTCTTACATAACTCCTGCAGTCCATTCTTGAACATCAATGTTTCCTTAGCGGATCTTTTCATTCGTGCTTTCATCCCGCTCAATGACCATATAATATCATCTCACTCTCTCTCTCTCGCTCCCTCCCTCCCTCGCCCGCTCGCTCTCTCTCACTCGAATATGAGCTCTGTTTGAAATTTAAACACGCATTTCACTCAGCAGGTAGAGCATCCTCCAGCCATGCATTTGTCCTAAAAGCCGTGCTATATCTCGCTCCACTTTTGATCAGCTGTAGAAAGACAGAGAGGAGAGACTATTGCATAATGTATAGCTTAGGCTTGTCATCTGAGGATCAAGTGTTTTCAAAGCGGGATTGTGGTTTGCTCAGAACATGGCGCATTCGCTTATCCCCGGAAGATGCCAAGAGCTCCTCTGAAATACGATCTGTTCTGTCTCTTTAAAACAATACGGCTTTTTATTTTTTTGCATGTTCCCAGTTGGTCCCATTGAGATTACATGGGAGACAGCCTGGGTGTGCTGTTGCCATAGCCTTGAGGTGCTGATGCTAAAGATGACATTATCTCCATGGAGCGAAGGTGTGTGCAGAGCAGATAACATGGGATGGCTTTGTGTTCGCTGGAGGTCAGAAGTTCAGCGTGAAGGTGGCCCCTACGGTCAATGCAAGTGGATGAATAATAAACCCATAAAGGCTTAATCTTTGTCCCTTCCATGAATGGCAAAGGTACAAGAAGTGCACATAAAAAGTTACTTTAAATGACATTAGTGGAAAGCTGATGCTACTTAAACCATCACTCCTGGTTACAATCACACAAAGCTCTGTACCCAAGGACTTAAGTTTACAGACAGTGAAGCAGAAAAGTTGAAAAGTTGATGTAAAACTTTTTGCCACGATCTCAACTCATTTCCCAGACATTTCTACATCACTACATTTATGCGCATTTTACAACTTCAGATCCTGCGGAAAGTTTCCCAGCGCATCTGTACATTTGTTTTGCACTGGTTAAAATGTTTTAGAGAAAATGCAGGAGGAACCAACAGATTTTTAGGGATGAATCTTTTGGTTATGAGGCAAGAGCACCCTATATAGATGAAGAACATTGTATCAGGAAAGCCATATTGTTGGCCTCATTGCATATTTACCCAATTCAATTCTTAAGCTTTTCTCAGAAATAAAAAGGGCGGTAAGGGGATGGGATTAAATAAGGCTACACTTCAACCCACTCCTCTTCGAATGTTTTGTATTTATTGTGCATTTAATTAAGTTGTTTGAAATAAACTAAACTGAAAAACATATATACGTAATGATTTCCGAACCCTCGTAAAGATGACTTCGACGGTTGCTTTCTCGTTGGCTGAGTGAGGACATAGCCAGTGATAGAAAGATTTAGCAGAGTTTGGAGAGAAGAATTAAGTAAAATTCTGTAAAATGACTCATGCTAGGAGGCAACACATTTCAGTATCTCTTTCAATGCCATTTTTCTGTTTAGAGATAAATGTTCCTTAACCACTGTCTTTACAATCAGCATCACTAATCCTTCCGTTAAATCTCCAATGGCCACACACGCTCACTCAGTCTCAGGCTCTCAGAGAATTCCTGGCAAATTATCTTGTTGACAGACTATTCTGAGGCATAATCAGGCCTAATTTGAATGCCCGTTTGGGGAAACGCATTCCCCCATCTCTCCGTTTTTCAGGGTAACAGATCCGGAAACTCATTTGGAGGATTCTGCAAAGATTTTTTTTTTTTGGGGGGGGGGGGGGGGGGGGGGAGCGTTTTAATGCAAGTGTTCCGGTACGGTTCTGTTCTCCCAATCTGTCACACCAGTCCAAGTGTGTTCCTGTAACTACTGATTTACAAATTAAGCACTCCGCATAATTAATGTTTCCACACCGCGATTTTACAGATGAGGCGTAATAGTGTGTATAATGATGGTTTCAAAGCACTTTGCAGCTGTAAACAGTCATTTAAAACAGTCCCAGAGGAGCTAACCCCAGACTGACCTCACATGTACACATGGCCTCACAATGTTTTAAAGTGATATTTCAGGATTTTTGACATAGGGTTTCATTTCCTAGTTATACAGAGAGTTATTGATTTCTGGAGATATATATATATATATTTTTATTCATGCAGTCCTTATATTTGAAGAGTTTAGTGGCGCTAGGCTAGTGCTAGGCTAGCGCATGTCTATGGTAACTAGTAGCATGCATTAAAAATCTGTTCAAAGTCATCGGGTAGTCCTCCAAACGTTACCGTATCTGATTTGCAGAAAGCTCCTTTGTGAATTCCACGTGTAGTAATGCCGGCGCAGGTAAACAAACTACTATAGATCCGGTAGCCTAGCAGATCACTCCGCCACTGCGTAGCTTACAACCAGGAAGCTGATGCTGCTCAAATATCAGTTATTTTAAATGCAAAATGGTTAGATTTAAGAAAAAGTATTCAGTCAACACAGACATTTATATCGGTAGTCTGGTGTTATGAGTGATTTGCCTCAGGTGCACTGTTTTTAATACAGGCTACTAGTTACCATAGACCTGCACTAGCCTAGCACTAGCCTAGCACTAGCCTAGCACTTGCCTAGCACACTAGCCTAGCACTAGCCTAGCACCATTAAACTCTTCAAATATAAGGACTGGATGAATAATAATAAAAAAAATCTCCAGAAATCAACAACACACTGGAAATGAGGCCCTATGTAAAACATCTTGAAATATCCCTTTAATTGAAGATTAAAGAAACAATGGGCTGGTTATTGATATGTTCCAAACTGCCCAAGACCATGCTCGTCTATAAGTTGCCTGTTAACAGTTTGGTGCTGAAAATAAATGTGATTTTGCAAGATTTAGTTATCGCTTACTGATTCTGGGCAAGACACGTCACACACTGTGCCCCTTGGTGTCATTTAATTATACAGAAAGTTTACCTAGGAGACCGTGAGCCAAAACATAAAACCTGCATGTGTCTCTTCCTCTCTTTCAGAACAACATGTTCCCTGGTTCAGGGTATTGGTGGCTTTGCATGTGCTTGTGTGTAAACCATCTCCTGGTATTTAGTGGAGTTGGTGTGACTTTCTGTGCTGTTTTCTGGCAGGTGCCGTGCTGCCAGATTGCCGTGTATGAGTGCCATCTCCTCAGCTCGCTGCCTCCTCCCTGCCTCCCCCATTACCCTGCTCCATTGGTGACCAGCAGGGCACGGGATATTCGCTGCGCTTTTCTCCTTATCTGGCTGTATATAGCCCGGGCTTCTCTTTAGATTAAGTCCAGTCACTCTTCCATAACTGCATGCAACAATGGCCAATGTTTTGCAGGGCACGTCTCCCCCGAGCTGCAACCCAGACTGTGGAAATGGCAAAAATAGTAGGAATGTGTTCGCCCTTGGATTGTCAGTGGCCAATGGACTCAGACTTTGGCTTTATACCGACTTTCCCTGTTATCGACTATAATAACAACTTTGCTAAAGAATTTGGTTATAATTTATTGAATGCTCTACAAGACAATATTTTACATTGTGGTCCAAAAGAAAAGCCTGCAACAAATATTGTGTTTGTATAAATGATATAGTATTAGGTTAATAATTGAAAGGAAGAATGAAACAGCTCTAGCTTTAGCATCAATTACTTCATTGTTACATTTTCAGTGATACCTCTGACTGTTAATGAACTTTTTAGATACAATAACAAAGCCACTTACTATGTAACTATGTTACTATAGTAACTATGTTACTATGAGTACTTCAGTGCAACAAAGTGATGAGCGTTGAGTATTTGTGCTATGCCATCTTCTTCTGACAGCACCTCATTTTCATTGTGTTATTTACAAAAAGCTGGAGCTTTCATCTGAGTGCGAGCAGCTCTCAAGGCGATGTGATTTTTTTTTTCTTCTTAAGTTTGAAGAAGTGCAGAAAAAACACCACCCTACACAAGTCTTTTTCCTTTTTATACCCTTCAGCCTTCATCCAGCCCCAACCAACTCCATGTCCTCCCTCTGCACATGCAGAAATGTTCTCTTTGTTCCCACTCTAAACTTTTGCCCAAAGATGTAGCATGGAAATATGAACTCTCTATGCAAACTGTTTTGGCGTTCATCCAGCAACTTTATCATTATTTTCTAAATGACTGTATTTATGGTAATTGGATTCAAGCGATGAACAGGGAATAGAGGAGGATGATATGCCAAGTATAAGGATACAAGGCTTATGACGCACACAAAAGCTACATGTCAAAGCTCTGTTAAAGCAGAACTAAGTAACTCATGCCCCTAGAGGCCATAAGCGGCACAGCAGGTGTCGTAGCATGTTGTGGGGAGTAAATGCTATGCTGACAGAAAAAGACAAAGGGAGAGAGGGATATTGTACATCCAATTTGGTTGTTTATTTGGTCGGGACAGTGCATGCTAATGAACTTTGGTCTCATGCATGTAAACACGCCACACCAGATTGCAGCCTTGGGCTAATAGTCGTCCGCCATGCGCACTCTCAAACACACTCTGATGGCTTATTGGAAAAAATTTTGGCGGCACAGGTGAGCTCCATGATCCGAGCATTTTGCACTAAATGACCTGTTAACATGGAAATCTTGTCCAAAATAAGCATAGATCATTTTAGCAATATCCCCAACAGCTGTGTGCCTTGTCTTTGTCCCCTCTTTGTCTCCACACAAATGCTTAGGAATTTCTGTTTTTAGCGCTTTCTTTGATTTTTGCACCCGGCAGAAAGCATAAGACTTTTGCCATTTATAATCTCGTGTTTGACTTGGCAGCATTGTGATTTGGTACAGCTGGGGGAGCGCAGTGAGTTGGATGCAAGTAATCGCGCGTGCAGGGAGCGAGCGGAGACGCACCAGATTGAAGTAAGGATCCATCCAGGCGATGCATTTTGGATTGGTACAGGAAAAAAGTCGAGTTTTTTTTTTGCTGGTGGTGAACACTACAACACTCTCCTTCACTGTCTGTTTGTGCTTTATCGATCCCATTTCACGAAGGCAACATTCACTGATCAGTACAGCTCGGAGACATTCTCAGTGATTCTGTTGTGCCTTGTTTTGTTGTATCAATCACTGCACACAGACTTTGGAAGTTTTCATATCCTATATTCTCTGCACTGTACTGTACTTACAAAATTGTGATTTAGACACAGATGACATTTCAGAAGCACCTTACAGTTGGTGTTTACTATCTTGATTGTTGTTGCTTTTTGCAGTACTATTAAACAAAAGCATCTACTCACATGATTTTCTTGGAAGACTCTCAAAAAGAAAAGGCCATGCTAAACGTGATTGTGGTTGCAATACGTGGGAGGGGCCATTGATAACATCACTGAGTCATAAAAGGTGGAATCCCGCCGCTGTAGTCCTAACATTGGCGCATTTCAATATTTGGTCACTCACTGCTGGAGTCTATTTGAGCTGGCACGTCCCCTTCGCCCCCCGGAGGCGCATTTGCACAAGTAAACAGGGCCATCTTGACTCTTCCATCCCATACCGTGTTCCATGCACTCGGGATATTTGGGAACAGGCAGCCGATCCTGGTTCACAGCCGTGGAAAAACAAACAGGCAGGTCAAACAGGGAGCTTCCACAACGCCCCGTGATTCAGCTACTGCTCACTCACCACCAAAATAATGACGTTGATTACATAATCAAAACAAGACGCTTCGTTGCCAAAGAGCACTATACGATAATTGTGCCGCTCGCTTGCAGCCTGTGGTGAGGTGGTGAGAAGAACGAAGAGGCTTCTTACATGTGATTATGGCAGACAACAGTGGTGGGCAGCCTGTAATGAAAGTGGTGTTAATTGAGATATCATAGAGGGATAATTTGCGCACGGGACGGCATGGTATCTGCTTCTCACACCATCTATCCCAGGGGTACAGCTGTTCCTTCCATGTTTTGGAGTCTGTTGCCTGAAAACGCGCTGCCTAATTATACAGAGGAATCAAAGGAGGAGGTGAGGGCAAAGAGGGAGAAAAGAGCAAAGACAAAAATAGGATGAAGGGTGAAAAGGGTGAAAGAGCACATGTTAGGTTCCCCGTTTATCTTTCTTTGTGAGTGAACTTTAGATAGTGATGTAACTGCAGGAAACAAATACTTTGAAATTATGCGGATGTTTCCTGGTATGTTCCCCAGCTGTATTGTTTAGTGCATCATGGCAGTTTTCTACTTGGATTTGGGACCAAGGCCTGATGTTGGACCATGGGGAACGTCGACTGGGTTAAGATTAGGATCTGGATCAGGATGTGGGATCGGAGGCTTCAGTGAGTACACGGGGAACAGCGGCACTTGTCTTAGTACGGAAGGACCAGTGTTTCCAGTACCTGTTCCCAAAAAACAAAGCAGGAAGACACGTCCCACTGTATCCCTGCCCATTATAGCAGAAGTGGAACAGCTGCGGTACCCATCAGAGCAGGTGAGGTGTAGGGGAGCCCAGATCCATTTAAGCCCTTGTGACAATGGGTGGGTGCGGTGCATCCATTTTAACCACTAAAACATGCTGTACTTCAGCGTTTTCCTATAACCACTGCATCATCTTCTACTACTAGAACTTTGAAAATACTAAACACTGTAATCTTATTCATCTCATTTTTTCCGGAATTTCATGTGGGCGCCGCTATTGAATTGTGCTCGCCCCTTTTCTCCCATCAGTTAACACAGGACAGGAGAAGTCAAGGTAAAATCAGTTTCTACACAAAAGGCCTCACAGAGAAAAGTGCAGTGTTGACTTGGTGCAAATGAACATTGGACATTTTAGTAAGATGTGAGATTGCAGGTGCTGTTGGGTTAGTGAGGAGTTGTTGCTGGTCTGATTGGTCAGAAGCCACACTTCTGCCAGTCTGCCCCTGGGCAGCAGTGGCTTACATATGAGGCTTAATATTAATTGTTCCTTATGTTGCTTTGGGAGCTTTGTGTCTACCCTATGAAAAGCGCTTTAGAAAAAAAATTCCCTTTTCCTACTCATTAAGAACTTGAGTGAAAGTGAAAAGTCAAAACCATGTTAAATGTTGTGGAAAAAGGTCATAAAACAAATCCTAGTCTAAATTATATAATCAAAATACACACGGTATTTCCTTTCCACCGCTGTGAACACATCTGAGGTACTAAGGGCTTATTAGAGGTGTCATTCTAAAATAGCCTAAAATTACTAATTGTTTTGCTCCTGGTTGCTTCGGCCTTGTGACTCAAACCCATAGTGACTGCACATCGGACGAGGCTGAGGGTTGACAGCCGTGTGGCTTGCAGCTCCTCCTCACTGTTCCCCTTTCTCTTAAAGCGCGTGACAAACCTTATTAAAGAGCGCTCAGGCGCTGTGTATTGACATGAGACATACCAGGAAAAAGATGCATGTATAAAACATGAATGGCCCAAGGTGACTGAGACGGCAGGCATATATGTGGAGAGCAGTATAAGCCTTGGCCATCATTGTAAACATACTGAGCTGTATATGTGGCATTTACTGTCATTCCTGGCAATGTGTGGGTGTAAAAAAATAATAAAAATGAATTGTGTTTTAAACGACTGGAATTATTTCCACTGCCGGCTGTTGCACACGGCACTGACGGCGCTGATATACAAATCCCCAGATCTCATTCACTCCATTGCTTTCACAGCTCTGAAAAAATTATATAATGTCATAGGCTATTTGTATTAAATATTTAATTCTATGACACATTTACATCTCATAAACCAGCGGCCATATTACTTTAAATTACCTTTTCAATTTGTTGAAACTTGGGATGGGGTTGTGGTGAAAAGAGAAAGATGCCTGTCAGCAGTGAGCGTGTTTATGGCTTCATCTAATGTTCACAATGTAATCCAGTAATATGCATCATTCATTCACACAGTCCTACACAAAACGAAGCAACGTTATTCTGAAAAATAGACCTGATTTAGAAGAGGAACCAGGCTAATAAGTGTTTTTTATTCTGCTGAAAAAAAGAAAAAAACAAGTAGAGGAATGTGGCGAATGTTATTCTAGTGTAACACTGCACCCCGGCTGATTTATGATGATAAATCACCAACATGGCGAATAAAGTGCTCACTGGACATCTTCAGCTTGAACACAGCTGAGTTTACTTTGCTTTGCGGGTTGAAGAGAAGTATATATATACCGTAAATAAACCTCATGGTGAACAGATCAAAAGTGTGCGCCTCCACTGTGATGTGCAGCCAATTAGTGTGACATGCAGTCTTTGGTTGGCTTTGAAGAAAGTGATCAACAACACTGCAGTTTGTTTATCAGACTGCAAGAAATCTTTTCTTGTAATATTAAGATATCTAAAAGAAACTGTAAGTTGTACGATATTTTTAGTCATATATTTAGTTTAGTTTGATTTGTTGTCATTGAAATTTAAGGTTACTACAGTTGTACATGTAAAGTATAGAAACATATATTGCAGGGATTGCCATTTTGACCCTGCCTCCCCTACATTACTTTTCAAATGGCACAATCATTCAAATGTGGATGATGTTTCCTCTCAAATATCCCTGTATTATTGTGCAGCCGATAGACTCTTTCATGGTTAAGCCGACACTGTTCTGTCTTCAGCCTTTGTGCCTCAGAGCTGACAAGTTGCTGAATGTCTCTCACCCGTTTCATCCCCTTCCATCCTGCACTTTCCTCTCCATTATAACCTTCAGGCTATAAAAATCCTTGAAAAATATAATTCAGAGCAAACTTTATTCGACTCTGATGAACAACATTCACCTGTTGATTTCGTCAATGTGATCGTCAATTCACAGTCTATTTGTTTCTTTTCTGCTGGAGCAGGACACACGCAGCTACTATTTAAGTTATGTAGATCATGGTTGCCAGTACATTTCACTAACACACACACCAGACCAGAGATCACTTAAACTTGTCTGAAGTATGACGTGCCCTGTCCACATTGACAAACCACCGCACTAAATAATCCGATCAAATTCTGTCCACTTTTGAGGCTTTCTGCGTATCTATTCAGCGCACAGACACACATTGCACCGTCTCCCTGCTTATTACCCTGTGTTTTCCACCGCACTTTGAGTAATGTACTGGAGACAGTTTTGACACCGGGGCTATAAAATATCTCCGCTATCTACAGAGAGTAATCACACGCCCGCGGGTTGGTGCGCACTGGTCGGATGGCGGGGAGCGGAGTATGGATCCGTCGAGAGGCAGGTGGAGCCTCTGTGAGATGGAAATGAGCCTTTGAAGGATTTAGAAATAATTACTTCTTGAGAATATACGACTTGTTAAAGCTGCACTTCTGGGCCTATATACTCGTGAATGGGGCTGTGCATAATTCCTCATTAAAGGCATTTCACTGGGTTATTATTTGACATTGTGTGCTGACGTTTTCTCTATTATTGACGGGGCAAAGGGGTGGGAGAGTTCACAGCCTAATCATGCGTTTAATGGCCTGCGTTTCTTTTACATTGTCAGTGTTAACGGCTATTGTATAGAGCGGCGTTTATAGAAGACCATATATTATTGCGGCTTAACTGCTGCTGTGCCATAGAGAATGGGTTGAGTAAAGTGGAATAGGTGTAGAGCACAATGTGATCTTGCTCTATAGAGGTAGAGGAGCTAAAAGGTAAGAAAAGGAAAACCTGACCTGAGCAAACCTCAAAGAAAACAATAACATAATAGAAAAGTGACAAAAACGTGATGAAAACAGTCCAGAAGCTTTTAGTTTTGGGCAAAGCCGGACTGGAGACAATGCACTCGGTTAAAGTGATAGTCTGGAAGTCTTAATGTTTTACAATTTTTATAAAAACAGTCAACCACCTGGTCTCGCATTTTGATGCAAAGTCATTATATAGATATTAGTTTTTGTAAAGTCCCCCCTTCCCACATCTCAGCAGCTAATCCGAGTCTAGTATCCTCTCGTGTTGACCGATGAGACGAGCTTTTCCTGTGAACCAGCCTGTCAGGTCCAATCAGGAGGGAGGGGGAGGAGCTTGATCATTTACTTTTGAAAACTCAGTTCCTGCTCTCCTCATTTTGCAAACTAAGAAGGGCTTTCTGTTTAAAAAGGGGAAGAATTTGATTGTTTACTTAGGAATTTCACTCTATCACTCCTCACTTTGCAAACTTACAGACTATCACTTAAAGGCGTGGGGTAAGAGGTTAATACTTGCTCTAGTTTAGACCAAACACGTTCTTATATTAGTCTATCAGTTCTTATTTCTGTCTTCTCTCTCAAATGATGCTAAATAAACTGTATCTGACGCTCCTCTAAGTGGATTATATATGAAATATTTATATGAACAATATTTTAGCTCCGTTTAGCTCAGTTTCAGCTCCTCTTGAATTGGAATTCATCTTGGGTCCTCAGCCCTGGCAAGAATGCGGCTCCTAAATCAGGTGTAATTGAATCCAAATAGCTGTGAGGATCCGTTGGAAGGCACTCACTCATGACGTACTCTATAGTGAGTGGCCTGGTCACTGATGCATGTGACTACACTCTTCAGTGCACCGTGCAGCCAAGAGCAGCGCTCAATGCATGACAACAGCCTCAGGGTCAATTTCCATGCCGTAAAAGGAACATGAAGCAGAACATGTTGTTTGTTTGTTAAGATACAGTATTCCAAAGCACCAAACATTTTTATAACTGAAAGCAAATCTCTTTTCTTGCTGTTTATTTTTTTTGCTGGAAATCTACGCTGAGAGCCAGGGAAGCAGAAGTCACATTTCGCTGCCAAGTGCTATCAGCGACCGCGGCTCACTTCTTGATACAGGCTAAAAAGGACCATAAAACTGCACTGACAGGAATTTTGGACGGAGGCCACAGCCGTAAAGACCAAAGTTTGTTACGATGTGCTCATAGAGGTTATTTTACAATGTTCAATAACGTGTTGCTACTAATTGAATACGGCCCACTTGGAAGTCATCAATCTCCCTGACAAAAGATTCACACTTGTTCGGAGGCGGGGGCATTTGGAGTAATTTGCTCATTTTTGGCTTTGCTGTAGAGAGCTAATGAATAGCCCAGAGCAACCCGAAGTTTTGGGTGCTCTTGCTCATGCCCCCCGTAGGGCACTGTGGCTGGAGCGGCCTCTTTTTTTGGCTTCTTTCTGACAGCTCTGGACTAATCCTATTTTGGGAGCAGCTTCTTGAGAGAAAGTTTGCACAATCTTCATTCTCCAGATGCGCCGGGAAGTGAGAGAACTTGACAACTCACATTATTGTGTATTTTCATGGGTAACTTTTTGAGAGCATTTTTTGCGCTACATAAATGTGTAATACGTAATGATTAAAAGTACCAGCACACAGGAGTTTCTCATGTACAAACTCAGTGGTTGGAGAAGCAAAAGTGTTTTCGAGGGTTGTATCTAAAGGCTCACTTCCACTCACTCTTCCATAGGTGCTGCATTGTTAACCTGTACATTCCCATGAAAAGGTCCTTGTCATGTGTGTTCTTTACGACACGACTGCCAGCACTTCCCCGGTGCTTCTCTCCTCTTGTAGCTTGAGGCCAACGTTCAACCTCGACCCTCTTGTGACATCCCAGTGAATCTCGGAGCTTCCTTGTCCAAGCGCATCTGAAGGTTTCACGCAGATTGACACGGACAAGGAGCTATACACATGCTTCCTCCATTAACCCTGCGTTTGATCCGCCGAGACACCGTGTCATGGGCCGCTCTCCTACATACAAACATATAGCATAGGTGGACAGCATCCAGAGAGAGCAGTGCTTATCTTCAAGCTGCACCTACGGCTAGTGCTCTGACTGTGTTTTTAAAAATGTGAGACGATCATGTAATGGTGATAAGCGAATTACTAAAATATGTTTGAATAAACATGTTTGAAACAAAAACGACGCGCAGCGGTATGCGTTGAACAATGTTTGTCGTTACTATGGAAACAGCTGTAGCGGAGTGATATAGAACATAATTAACTGTTGCCAGACTAATGGTGCGTTCATGTGGTCCTCGGGAACTCGGGCGAAAGACTTCCCCAGTTGGGGAATTCACGTGAACGATCGCTCGACTGGGGAAAAACGACTGGGGAAATCAGCTGATTTGTTCTTTTATCGTCTAATGCAGGGGTGCCCAAAGTGGGGCCCCGGGCCAAATTTGGCCCACCGAAACAATTCTGTTGGCCCACCAGAGAGTGACCTACTTTTGCGTCGTGTATGGTTAATACTAACTCTCTCCCATTCATTCTCAATGGTATATATCGATGCAGTACACTTTCTGGCCACCAGCGTCAAATTGGGGGCGCTGTTTCACTCCTTTCACAAACACTGATGTGGCGTCTCGGTGTTTATCACAGAGTGTAGTAACATCAACTTTCCCATTTTTACAACTTTTATTGCAAAGGTCGTTGATGTCAACAAAGGTAGGCTACATGTTAAAAATGGACTTATAAAATAATTTATACTTAACTGACACTTTCAAAATGATCTAATGTGGCTTTTTTTTTGAGTTAACAAATGAAGGAGGTAAAATCATTGTAGGTGCTGTAGATACAGATGGTGTTTTACATTTTGCACTATATTGCTACAATAGTTGATTTTGTTCTACCAAAACTAGGCTTTTGCCATAGTTAACATTTGTTTTAATATAGCATGTTATTTGCATAGATAGAATCAAATGCAAATGTATATCAAATATAAAATAAAGCAACATTTATTATTTGCAGTTATATGTGTTTCACATGACATCGCCGTGTTTGGCCTGCGACCCACAGGCACTTTTTCATTTTGGCCCTCAGAGACAAAAAGTTTGGGCACCCCTGGTCTAATGTGGGCTTTTAAGAAAAAGCAGAACTAAGTAACTCATGCCCCTAGAGGCCATAAGCGCCACTGCAGGTGTCGTAGCATGTTGTGTTTTTTTAATCATTAATTGTCTGTGAGAATAAATACTAAACTGACAGAAAAGACAAAGGGAGAGAGGGATATTGTACATCCAATTACACAATGGTGATTTTTTTCCCCCCAACTCAAACTCCCTGTAAATACTGTTTAAGTGATGCTAGCCCACAGTTAGCCTTGCCAGTTAGCTTTTTCTTCATGATTCTATTAGTGTGTATTGTGTCTCCGGGTCGGAGCAGGGAAAGCTGCAAGTGTGGTTTTCTGGACAGAGACACCAGGGGGAGATGAAAGACCCCCCCAATCATCCCATTAACACTTGTATTACTCCCAGAGGGACTACAAAAAGGATGTATTCAGGTAAACATTTTACTTAGAACTGCTTTAAACACTGGTACTTTTTTGAGTTTTGTGTTAGCTGAGTGAAATGACTGGCATCAATGCTAGGAAAAAGTGAATTTACATGATATTTTTTAAAACTAACAAACTACCGTTTTGCTTTTGAGACGCAAACACATTAAAATGATTAGCTCAGCTAAGCGCTAATCAATGATAAAAGACCGTTTTGTATTTGGTGACATCAAAACCCCCACTTTCCCACTTAGAAACCACATGAACACAAACCAACTGGGGACAATGACGTGACATCTCGGGAAAACGAGCACCTCAGTCCACATGAACGCACCATAACTGTGCGTTATACAGTTTTAACGCACTCCACTTAGCCAGTCAGGATTGAGTATTCACCCAGACCAGGGTATAATGTTTCTTATTTTTAGTCGATTATCGTCGCTCTAATCTCAATCTTTCTAAAGGTCCCTCTTGAATCATGGTCGCGGAGGCTTGTAACCTGCCCGCTGATCTAACCGGACACTTCCTGGATAGCTCTGTGTTCTCGAGAGCTCCTCAATTGGCGTAAAAGGTCAGGATGCATACAAATCACAGCGCGCCCGGTTCGTCCTTTAGTCATTTAGCAGACGTCGCAGCAGGGCTGTGAGAGGTGGCCAATCCTTCTCCTAAACCATCTGGTCCATTACACGCAGTGAGGGGAACATCTCCTCTGAAGAGACTTAATAAATCAGCCGCGCTCCAGGTTAGTTCTGCTGTTATGTATTTCCCCATTTCAATCACCATAAATCAGGCTCATAATATCATGTCTCCAGTTTTCTGACATGTTAGTTTATGCCTGACCTGCTCCGTTTTCGAAGGAGCAGAGACCGATAAATAACCTGCTAGATAGATTGGAATTTTTTTTTATCTTCTGATTTGTCAAAAGCAAATTTTTTTTTAGGCATATCTTTCTTGTTATTTCTTTCATTCCAACCACATCACCTGCATCCTGGTTTAATACTTTACTAAAGATGTTCAAATATCCATGGGACTTTATAGACAAAAAGTTCTTAACCTTGGCTTCACCCAAATATGAAAGCTTCTCGAAAAAAGAACCAAAATAGTGACGAAAAGTAGACAAAAATAAGGATGAAAATGCAACAAAAGTGCGACAAAAACGAGATGAAAAAGTGACAAAAAATCGACAAAAGAATTTTAAAAAAGTGGGGGAAAAAGTGATGAAAAAGCAACAAAACAGCAACAAATTATCAACAAAACAGCAACAAAAAACGATGAAAACGTAATGAAAACGCAACAAAAAAATATCAAAAAAGTGACAACAACACAAGGAAAAAGATCAGTTTAGATTAGTTTTGTAGGTCTTAGGTGTTACTCTGGTTTATAGGCTGAAACCTTTTATATATGAAGTTGAAGTGGAGAAAACGCACTTGGTGAAGGCGGAGGCCAAGAGGTTAAGCTATCATCTGTACTGGATTGTTTCAGTGTTGAGGGCTTTACTTTTCAGCTCTATACTGTATGTGAGACAACCATAATATGTCTAATTGATATAACTCATATAATATTATTAGGTGTAGATAGTGGCTTTGACAACAGAAAAAGTTGCAGTATTAGTTCTCTATCTAGTTTCTCTGTTTGTATTCATCTGACAAATTGACTCCTTTTTCATATTATGCAATCATATTTTTGATTCAAATGAACGGGAGATTTCCAGCGATGACTCAACCTCATTTCATTCGTAGCAGCGTAGTAGAAATTAGAGTGGCACTATTATGCCCCCCTCTCGGCTACACCTGCCATAGTTAGCCAAATGACATCCTTGTTATGAAGTAAGGGGTGATAATGTCAAGTAGGTGTGAGAGCTCTCTGTGTCACTCCGCTTAATAGCACCAGCCCATTCTGCCATTATTTCTGCCGCCCGGGCTAAGCAAATGATGTGTTGTGGTGCTGTTGTGTGGTAACTGGTATATAGGCCTATTTATTAACATGGGGGAGGGAGAACTTGCAAGAGATACATCCCACACTTTGCGGCTTGTCTTGGAGTGGGCAGTGGAAGTGAAAAGTCCAACAGATGCCAGTGATGACATAATGGTACAAATGTTCAGCAAATATGTAATGCTATATTCTTCATACTTATGCGACCACACAAAACCACACACGACAACACACACAATCTTCCTCTGCCTTTCCTCTCCAGTATGGCCGACAGGTGAAGCCGCCTCAGCCAGGGCAGTGATTCAGATTCATTGGCAGCTCCTCTACTGATATTATTTTCACCGTTTTAAACATTCAAAGAAAATATTTTGCAAAGTGTTCCTGTAGCAATATTGTCAGTGGGCTGAACTCTTTCTCCTAAATGGTGATAAATAGGGCTGGGTACTGAAAAACGATACTAGTACGATTTCGTAAATAAAAGGCCTAGGTACAACCGGTATCGAAAAAATTACAGTATTGAAAGCAGGTACGGGAATACAATATAAACTCTCTTAGTTTAGTTTAGTTTAGTTTATTTGAGCAGTATACATTCTGCTCAAAAGGAGTGGGCTGAAGCAAGAAGCTTATGAGCGCCTAACCCCAAATTCTGTGCAATAAAAAAGTACATTTCACAATGGTACAGAAGGAACATAGTACAAAAGGAACATACTACAGAAGGAACATAGCACAGAAGGAACATAGTACAAAAAGAACATACTACAAAAGGAACATAGTACAGAAGGAACATAGTACAGAAGGAACATAGTACAAAAAGAACATACTACAAAAGGAACATAGTACAGAAGGAACATAGTACAGAAGGAACATAGTACAGAAGGAACATAGTACAAAAAGAACATACTACAGAAGGAACATAGTACAAAAGGAACATAGTACAGAAGTACAAAAAGAACATAGTACAGAAGGAACATAGTACAAAAAGAACATAGTACAGAAGGAACATAGTACAAAAGGAACATAGTACAGAAGGAACATAGTACAGAAGGAACATAGTACAGAAGGAACATAGTACAGAAGGAACATAGTACAAAAGGAACAAAACATTAACAAGGAAACAAAAGGGAAACTACAGCAAAAACATGGATTATATATCTGATTATAATAGAATGATCAATTACAAGATGGCATTTACACTAAGTAAGATTTACATCACTGAAACTCATGTACTGTATACATTCCAGAAAAAGAGTAATGCTTGTTATGAAACAACAATGATACATAATGACCCAGCCTTAGTGATAAAATGCTCTCAAAATGTGTCCTCCATCCTCCAATAAAACAGTTACACTGTAACTAATATTTTGAGATTATTGTGTAACTAATTCAATGCGATTATCAACTAACAGCACTGCCCTTTTCACAAATTCCCTGTTTTTTTGACGTCCTGATGTGCCATTATGTGTCGCGTCAATTCTGCAGAATTAAAGAATAAGAGCATGCTGTTACTGTATGAAACCGGGCTGAAATGTCCTTAGGTAGCGTGTAATTAAGTTAAAGTGGAGGGAAAATTACCAGACCTCCCTCCTCCAACCCCCCATACTTGTGGAAGACTACATTTCCCATGAGCCTCTTGACTGCATTTTGTCTTGGAGGAGCAGCTGTGGCGTTGTCAATAAGTCTCAGTCTGGTGGGTGCGAGGCGACTGTAAATTGTTGACAGTTATACAAGGCTCACACACATGAACGAACAGCCTCCGAGTGACAGACAGGAGTGGCCATTTCAGACGACCCCACACTTATGGCAAGTGAATGACGCTGATAGAGACCGGGCTGTCTACGAAAATGAAAACTTAATTATTGGAAAAGAGCTCACGTTCAAATTACAACAGCACCGGAGGACTAAGATGATAATGTGAGTGTGATTGGCAGATCTCTGCTATAGGTAATATTTACGCACACTTTAACCTCACATAACTGCAAAGCGAAAAACCAGTCAAGCAAGACATTTTTTATAGATTAAAAGGTGCTATCATAGGCCTTATAGTGAATTGCAATCAAATCAATATCACAATTTGGGAATGGTTTCAATTTGCTAATCACAAACACTGTAATTATTCAGTGAATGTTCAGTAAACAACAACAGCCTATGCAAGCTGCTATTTGTAACTATTTTAGCCTTTTCTCCTGCTTTTTGAAAATTATGGACTCAAATTATCATGGATTTTTTGGACCTCTTAACCCCCACCTCAACATTACGTGGGGGTTAGCACATTTTCAACTGTTCGGCTTTACCCAAAGAAAGAGTCAAAAGAGCAATGAAAGCGAGACATAAAACAAAGAGTGATTAAAAAAGCACCTGAAACATGACAAAAACATGACAAAAACATGACAAAAAAGTGACATAAAAGTGACAAAGTGATGAAAAAGTAACAGAAAGGTGTCAAAAACCAACAACGTGGCAACAACGCGAGGAAAAAGCTTTGCTCAGTTAATCAGGTAAAAGACATAGAATTATGGGGGATTTACAGACTCCTCCTACCCTGCTGTGAGCATGTTCCTAAAAAGGGCATAAGGGCGGGATCTTCACTGTAGACTCGGCCCTCACGGAGAGTGCAGTTCAGTGGTTCCCAACGTTTTTTGTCTTTCGTACCCCTTTGGCCTTTCACTGGTCAACCGTGTATACCCCCTACCTCAAGGGTGTTACAGTTTATTTAAAAAGTAATTACCTAAAAGTGATATTCGTAAGAAAAAGGACTGAAAAAATATTATTACTGAAAAATATAGCTTTTCCTATAAAAAATTATGTGACATTTTCCCCTTTTTCAATCTGAAATAGTTCCAAGTACCCCCTGCAAGGTCCTCGAGTACCCCTGGTTGGGAAACACTGGTGTAGTTTGATCGTAGCCACGCCCACGCCGACGGCTCTAATACTAACAACCTGTCAATCAAAGTCCAGCCCTCACTAGTATACGAGTTTTCTAAAATGTTTCTTACGAAATCCAACCAGCCTGGTTTCTTTAATTGTAACTTGCCCAACGTTATGACAGGAGCAATATCTAGCTGTAGAAAGCTCCAAAAAATTAGAAACCAGTCTTTACAGTTGCTTAAAACGTGTGTAAAGTGCAATGCTTTCTAATGGAAAACTAGCTTTGCCGCTCATATATGGAGGCACTGCAGCAATGGCGGCCCCTAGCTTCGCGATCATGAAGCAGAGCAACCAGCGGCCATTGGGCATTACACTGGCCTATAGGCTGCAAGCTCTTCTTTCAGTTAAGGAGCTTTTAGATTTGGGTAAAGCCAAACTCGGTTTTGGTGTGGGTTAAGATGTTAAATGAGCAGATTATATCCAGTTTGGCATTACCTGAATAAAAACGTCTTGAAAAAAAGCGAGATGAAAATGCAAGCAGGGCAACAAAAGCGTGACAACAACACTGCAACAACGTGGGGAAAAAGATCCGTTTGATCCGTTTTATGGGTCTTAGCTTTCAAATGAGGTACTGGCCTATAGGCTGTACGAAGCTTTGAGACTTTGGTAAAACCGAACTGGAGAATAATGTGCTTGGTAAAGGCTGGGGCAAATAGCTGTTGTTTAATGACCCTGTTAAGCTTGTATGTGACACTGTACATGGTGTACACTGTCTAAGGCCCATAGACGCGGGGGTAGATCTGAATGTATGGGCTGAGCTTCGCTGATCTATAAAATCTGACAGGAATAACAGCCACAAATCTCATATAAAGGTTTTTGAAACTCAGACTAACTTGTAATGTAGTAATTCAAAGTACAATGTTAGTTCAGAGGAGAAATGTCAGAAAAGTGTTGATTCAGCACACTGGAAAGTATTTCTCCAGAGCCCATATTGGTAATTATGAAATGTGTTTTTGGAAGATTCCCCATTTGGATCCAGATGTCTAATACACTTAACCATATCATCGGTTTTATAGGAAGCATTTCATTACTTTAATTCGCCCTCTCTTTGTCATTGGCCGATGCTGCCGGTGTTTGCCTGTCCAGCTGGAGCCTAAAAGCAGTGGTACAGTATTTAAATCTCTTTCTTCTGTCACGGAGCCAATATGGAGGCAGTCCCCGGGGCCCGAACTCTCTCCTCAAGCGCTGATGAGGATGGGGAGCGCCAGGCCACTGAGGAGCGGCTCCCATAATGCACTGCAGCTGATAAAATAGGTCACCTGAGGAGAAAGGTGCACGCTCAAAACAAATAATCTATAGGCTTGTTGTCTGTGCTATTTATCTGTGTGGATGGGGGGGTAATTTACGCCTGTTGCGCATAAACGTAGCATCAGTGTTTTTCTTCTGGTCTGAGCGCCTACCTGTCAGGCAGCCGCGCTCTCCTCCCCGTCAGCGGCTGCCAATGCCACTTGAGAGAGCTGAGGCCAATGCCAGAGGAAGTCTGGGGAGCAAACGAGTACAACTAAGAGGGAGATAGAGCTGGGTGGCATCCAACAACTCAGTTTCCAGAAATAGCTACTCATTAAACCTGCAGATTTTTGGCAGCAAACAGAGGAAATGACTTAAAATATGTGCAGTGTTTTATGTGGATAGAGCTGCCTGGAAATGAGGCTTGCACACGCCAATCAAAGGAGACAAACTGGCTATTGTGTGGTAAAATGGAACCCTTATTGTTCATATAGTGTGAACCGATAACAGCATTTAGTCCTGACTGAACGTGTCATTTAGTTGCTGCTGATGTGAGTAAACAAACATAAATGATGTTGGGGTCAATCCCTCGACTGGCCACTTACAAGATGTGTCTCAATGTCTATATTATATAGGCCCAAATTTCCCCCACTGTCCAAAGCATGTATTGCTAAAATGTAAAGTGCAACTAGAGGGCAATTTCATTCTGTGGTGTTCCTGTTGGGAAAATTGTCCTCTGCCTGTGCTATGGGGCAACTTCTCAGCCACAGTGCAGCGCCTGGGGTCCAATCTTATGGGTCAAGTTTGGTGAGGACCCGGGATCTTTTTTTCTATGAGGCAAGAGTGATGCTGAAAAGAAACAGAATTAGTTCTTTGAAACATCTAGAAGCTTAAAGCAGTACTAAGTCACTTGTCCGTCTGGGGATAATACAAATGTTGATGCAATCGAATCAATATCACAATTTGGGAATGGTTTCAATTTGCAAATCACAAACGCTGTAATTATTCAGTAAATGCTCAGTAAACAACAACAGCCTATGCAAGCTGCTATTTGTAACTATTTTAGCCTTCTCACGTTCTATGCTTTTTGAAAATTACGCACTAAAATTATCATGGATTTGTTTTTACCTCTTAACCCCCACCTCAAACGCACTAGCATATTTTCAACTGTTCGGCTTCACCCAAAGAAAGAGTCAAAAGAGCAATGAAAACGAGACGTAAACAAAGAAATGATTAAAAAAGCACCTGAAACATGACAAAAAAGTGACATAAAAGGCTCCAAAAAAGTGACGACGACGTGGCAACAATGCAAGGAAAAAGCTTTGCAGGGTTAATCAGGTAAAAGACAGAGAATCATGGGGAATTTACAGACTCCTCCTACCCTGCTGTGTGGAGCATGTTCCTAAAAAGGGCATAAGGGCGGGATCTTCACTGTAGACTCGGCCCTCGCGGGGAGCGTAGTTCAGTTGTAGCCACGGCCATGCTGTTAGCTCTAATACTAACGGCCTGTCAGTCAAAGTCCGGCCCTCATTAGACAAGATTTCGAAAATGACGAAAACCAGCCTGGTTTCTTTAATTGTAGCTTACCCAACATTATGACAGGAGCAATATCTAGCTGTAGAAAGCTCCCAAAAATTAGAAACCAGGCTTTACAGTTGCTTAAAACATGTGTAAAGTGCAATGCTTTTTAATGGAAAACTAGCTTTGCCGCCCAGGTATTGCAGCAATGGCGGCCCGTAGCGTCACGATCATAAAGATTGGAGGGGTCATTCATCTCCCCCTGGTGTCTCTGGCCAGAAAACCACACTTGCATCTTTCCCTGCACTGACCCGGAGACCCAACACACACTAATGCAATCACGATCAGAAGAAGCTTAACAGGCTAACGGACAAAGCTTACTGTGGGCTAGCACCACTTTAGCAGTATTTACAGCCAAGTTTGAGTGACAAAAATATCTCCGTTGTGTAATTGGGTTGTGGCACACTGTACAACGTCACTCTCTCCCTGTCAGCCCAGTATTTACTCTCATGGACAATTATGAGTAAATAAAACGCACATATGCTACGACACCTGTAGTGGCCTCTAGGAGCAAAAGTTACTCAGTTCAGCTTTGAACAATTTTTTGACAAAAGATTTGGTCGCCTCTATAATAATTGTGTGGCTGTATAGGGCACATAAGGACTCTGGTGCGCCGTCTTATTTTATGCGCTCTAAATGGGGATGACTTTTGGCTGGGTTGCGGCCAAGTCCACATGTCCCCTGTAGCTTGAGGCGCGGGTCTGCCGTGGCCTGGATTTTTACTGCCTGCTCTGTCCAGACAGGTAATAAAGTCCTTTTACTACCGGTGCTTAATTGAATGAACCAAGGCAAAGGTAGAGGCCTCCAGGTAGTCATGAATCTAAATTAGTTCATTGATGACAAACCTCGGCCCTGAATTTGCACTGGTCTCTGTGCGTGTTGTGAACAATTATGTATCCGCCTCGAGTGAAGTAAGTTCATTGTTGTGTAGCGCCAGATTAGATTTTTAAAGGAGAAATGGGGAGAATAGGCTGCTTCACTATCGTTTGACTGTCACTCAATTAAAGCTGCACTTGTCCTGCCAATACTTTAATTACACCCTTAATAATTGTTTTCTGTATTAGGGGAGGGAAGAGGGTGAGCTAATACTTTACCACAAAGACGTTTGGGAGAGGAGAATCTACTGCCGTGTAAAAGTTTGAGCAAGCTCTTAAAAAAAGTAAAGTAAAGTCAGCAATGTATTTTGTCGCGCTGTTCTAGTCAAAGATGCTTTATCATTTCATGCATTAGTGACACACACACACACGCACGCATGCACACACACACACACACACACACACACACACACACACACACGCACGCATGCACACACACACACAAACACACACACACACACACACGCACGCATGTTTTCAAAGGATATACATGATATAAATTACAGCAATCAGTGTTGATTTTGCAGCGTATTATATTAATAAACACACATGGACGCCGGACTGCAGCCCCAGGCCCTCGCCAGCGCTCCAAAACACACTCCCACTCATCCTGTCGATACTGCACATGTTTTACTTGCATATATACGTTTTTATATATTATTATTTAAATCTATTTGAATGTTCTTTAGATTATACATTTGTATCTTTTTCTTATGTTCAGCCATAGTCTTTTTCTTTCCATTCCCATTTTTTGAATCCCCTTAACAAAAATAGGTCCCAATAAACATATAATCAACACCAATTCACAATATGACTGTATTGTCCACTTCTTTTGTAAACCTTTTATCTGTGAATTATCTCATTCAGTTTTACTGCTTGTATAATATTAATCCATTTTCATTTTTCATTAATTTAATATCCAGTTGATCACTATTTTTCCACTCTTTTGTTACGATCTGTAAAGATTTGAAAAATATTATTTTCGTCTGAATTAAAATTAATTGGGTTTTTTCCTAATATAATATTTAGTGATTTTAAATCAAGTTTCTTTCCCAGTGTCGCTTCAACAATGTGAAATACTTCTTTCCAGTAAGGTTGTATTAATTTTAAGTCAAAAATATGCGTGTAATTAACATTTTCCTCTCCACAATTCCTCCAACATTTGCAGTTTGCCCTTTTATATTTACAACAAGTATCTCATAATTATTTTCCAAGCGAACTCTCTCCAAAATAAGGAGCCCATGGTTTTATGGACTCCAGCACAAATCTGTCCCACTCATTTCCAGTTATTTCTATGAGAAACTCTTCTTCCCATTTTACCTTAAAGTTGATTGCCACTTTCTCCTTTTGGTTCAATAAAATTTGGTATAACTGACTCATAGCATTTTTTTGTTTTGTTTCTTATTACGATTATTTGCGATATACGTTATCAGGGGTTTAGGTCATATTTAATGTTCCCAATTTACTCTTCAAAATAACTTCTGACTTCACAAATAAGCATCTTGGGTGAAGTGTCTTCATAAGCAAGTTCTAGTCAGAGCTCAGCCCTCAGTGAGCCTCCGCCACTGCTTTCACTTTGGGTCACTCTGATAGACTTTATTCCAATGCTTAATTTGTAAATTGGTATTTTCAGGAACACTTTTGGTCTGATGTGATGGATTCGGGGAACAGGCCAAAACATTTGCCGGACACTCTCATTAAACACCATTATATCAGATCAATTCTTTGCCGGATCCTCCTAAATATTTCACTAGGCAAAAATAATTAGTGTAAAATATAAAGATTTAGTTCTGTTTATGTTTGCTATTACAAGATCTATGAGTCACAAATCTACACATTGACACACTTTTGTTGTTATAGCCTTTCACAAACTTCTGCACTGTTTGGCAAAGCAATGTAAATAGCTGAACTATTTGAAGGCATTCAGCTCAGCCATCTATCCTTAGGCAAATGCGATTGACTTTGAGTGTGGTTTTATAATGCCACCCACATATTACATCTGGAGCATCGGAGCCCCCTTTGTCTTGCTGATGTCAGTGCTGATGCTGTGGGCAGATGGGGTCCTGTATGCAAAGCTTCCCAAATTGCTCCTCAATGGCATTATAGTGTGGCTGCTCTTTTCTTCCTCCCACTCGGCCTTTCCCAGCGCTCCTCTGCCTCACATCCCTAAAGCACATGTGTTCCCACTCGTGTTGCTGCTCCTAAGCTGTGTCAAGAGCTGGAGTCTTTGAGAGCGGGAACTGCATGTTTCTGTGCATGGGAACCTTTATCACAAAAGGATCAAATCATTTTAGAGCGAGTGAAGCGACGTTCGAATGGCTCACAATGGATTTATAGATGTGCTGCTTGTTGAAATGTAAACGTCAATATTTCTGCAACGCTCATGAAAACTCACTTTGATTAGTTTTCAGACAGGAGTTCTCTAAAGGCTAGGACTTCTTCACTGGACCCTGAATCAATGACTATAAAACTTGACAGTACTTCATATGCTTGTTACACAAATTGCTAACAATGTAATCACAATGCTAATCACATTTTACCCATGGTTGATTTGGGCAATAGAGCAGTTCAGTCGTCCTGAAAGGGTTGGCCAGTTTAATGTCAGTTGACACTTGACCCAACTTGCTTGTGAATGACAGATGAATGGCCATGAAGTCATTTTTTCTTTATAAACACAGTGTAGCACTGAGAGCTACTTATTGGAAAAAGATGGGAGTTGGAGAAATGACCTTTAACGCCTTCGCTAATTGCTGTCATAATGACCACAGTGAACTGAAAATGTGGTAAAAAATTCAATGGAAAGCTGTGATTGCGCCCTGAGGCTGCCATGGGGAGATAAACTGGACTATATATATATATATGTATAAGCTATTTAATGCCTGTGAAGCTGGAATAATGTTAGTCAAGGTTGACTTGGTTTACTGCTCATAGGCTCATTACGAAGATGGACACTGGTCTTGAGTGGAGTATCTCCAGCCTCCATGAGGCCTAAGTCAATAAAGTCAAGGGCATGGGTGGACCAGTGAATAATAGACTGTGTGTGAGTGCGTTTAAAGGGGCTATAACCTCTCCAGGCCACCGTACGACCGCATTTAACAATATAACAGCTATTTGTCTCGCACTTCCTGGTAGCAAAGCTTTAACAAGTGCAATCATGATAAGACAATAAAACTTGGCCTAATGCTATCCTGCTGCTAGAGGATTTAGGCTAAAAATATATGAGAGTAATCAATTGTAATGTTATTCCAGGCATTAGCGTTATAAATGGGAAAACAAGTGAACCAGTTAAAAGGCAGCAGAGGTAAATACCCCCAGTAAATGTGTTGAGGGCTTCTTGTGGCTTATGAAAGTCATCCATTTCAATCTGGACAATCTATCCAGTCTTTCCGAGACAGAGCTGAGAGAGCAGTATGTGGTATATTCCCTGACAGATGTGATAGATCATGATAGCGTTAAGTCATTGACATCAGTGAAAGAACATGCATGAAAAAATGTTATTGTTCAGCTTTCGATCTGAATATAAACACTATATTAGAGAGATAACTCAATGTGGTTTAGTGAAGCTGTGCAGTTATTGCTCATTACAGCAATACACAAAAAAGTATAAATCTATTACACTCAAAATAAAGCCCAAATTGTAAATAGCTTTTAACTCGCATGTAAATTTCTTTTCAGTTTTGTCTTCTTTGAAATCAATGAAAATTCATGAAAACAGAACAAATTACATCTCATTAAAGGGGTCATAAACAATGTGGCTTTATGCAACTCTGCACTAGTTTAACACATTTACAAGACAAGAAGTGGTATAAATAGCTTCAGTCTTGAAATAATTAAAACTGATTATGCACACAAATTTGGGGCCTGCTTGATAAAGATATGTGGATCAGTACTTAGCTTTTATTCCTAGTATGACTCGGCCTATATAATTTACATATGAGCTAAAGGCCTTTATTAAAATGAGAGATCAACAATTAAAGCGCTAAAGTGCACACAAAGCTTCATTCGTTATAACTTGAATCAAGGCCGCGAGGCAAAACGAACCATCTAACTTCTGAGCACATTTCAACCTATAGACCTTAAGGACTTGACAGTATAGCTTTCCAGCTCCAAGTATCTACATCTCGGGTGTTTTGGTGATTCAAACGCTCCACACTCAGAGGTGCTAATCAGCTGAAGGTGTTGTGATAGGTGGCACCAGTTAAGTGTCAGATGTCACTGGTTGGTCTGAGATGGATCTGGTCCTTCAGGGAGAGCAGACAGGAGGACGTGGGAGGACTGACAGCACAGCAGAGGTGCAGCTGAACCAGGGTGCGTTTGGGGACGGGGCATCACTCAGGCCAGTGCGAAATACCCTAACATACAGTAAAGTCACACAGGGGCTGGATCGTGCTGGACTGAAGCACTGCTTGCTCTGTTAGTTTAACTGTGTTATGTTAAGCATCATTGGGATATAACGCTTGGCATTATGATGTGTATAATATCATACACGATGTTTACTTTCTTCACTTTCACTGTTTGTAAAAATAAAATCGTTGGTTGAGTCACAGCTCATGTTTTATTTTTATAACACATTTCTAACATTCTAATTCGTCACAGGGATGAGTTTAAAAAGATGTTTCACACTTTCAGTGTCATTTTCAGGGTCACTAGGATAATGTGAACAACAAAAGCTTTATAATTAGGTGTCTTGTATATGTGTGTGTGTGTGTGTGTGTGTGTGTGTGTGTGTGTGTGTGTGTGTGTGTGTGCGTGCGTGCGTGCGTGCGTGCGTGCGTGTGCGTGTGCGTGTGCGTGTGCGTGTGCGTGTGCGTGTGCGTGCGTGCGTGCGTGCGTGCGTGCGTGCGTGTGCGTGTGCGTGTGCGTGTGCGTGTGTGTGTGTCAATTATACTTTTACAATTTAGTGGAGTAAGATAAAACAAATTTCATACTTTATAATGATATGCTGAACAATTATATTTCATGCAAACCATGACCTACTCTGGACAAACGATAGAAATACTGTATCCCAGAACTTGGGTTGTCCTACTAAACTAGTCCAATCTAATCTCCCCAGTAGTCATAGATTCTCTTTTTGTTCTATTATTGAACCACATGCTGTGGATATTATTTGTTGGAAGGTGGTCACACTTTTTGGTCACCACTGAACGCCCATGTTCAGGCTATCACAAACTGTCAACCCCATTCACTCACAGTCCCATTCATTTGAGTCAATCTTATGAAACAAGATGCATCTTAAGACCAGAGGGGGAAAGATGCAATTCTAATAAGCAGAGTAAACTCCTCTCAGAAAGAAGAAAACTTCAACCCACAACCTCCTCCGGACCACATTCAGAGAACCTATAACCGATTTTTTTAGACACTGTCACTACCACATACAACATGGACAGTTTCTCTGTGGATGTTTTACCAACAACAATAAACAAAGCAAAATGATTAAGGTATGTGCTTGAGAGGGGTTCAAACTGATGAGCTTCTGGATAAACAAACACTTAACCCACTCACCCCATTATTTCCCCGTGAATCAAACTAAAATGAAAAACCGCAGCCATATCAGACACCTTTACTGTCACTATTCAAGCATTCCAGCGTTTCGACTCACTCAAGCAAAATGAGCAATTATTGTGACCGAGCACAGCACAGCATTATTGTCCAGCTCTAATTGAGAATGAGGTGATTTATGGGTGTGTAATATTATGTATTTGACAACATTCACAGGAGATGTGTGATGACACTGTTTCCTCCCATCTGCACGGCTGTGTCCAAATGGCCGTGTCCTGGACGTGGTTACACGACTGTGTGCCTGAAGATGAGGGCTGCCAGTCATGGTTATGCATAATGTTTTAAACTGTGCGCTCATTTAGGTTTGGCTGAGTGGGCGGCGGTGCAACAGCACACTAAAAGGGCTGAAACATGCCTAAGCACCTGGCAATGTTTTCAAATGCCTGCGCTCTAGTAGAAAGTATCTCTGCTTACTGTATGAAATGTCACTTTATGCACAATGATATTATTTACTTGGAAGCTGCCTCGTTTATTTCTGCCACATTCTCCCTTTTGAATTAATTCTATTATAGTCCTCCCACATGCACCATTTCTGCACCACCGAGCAACGGAATATTAAACTGAAAAGCTTTTCAGTGCTGCTTACCAAAGGTGGACATGAGCTGCATTTATTACATTTACCTCAGTGACAATTCAAATTTACTAAATTTGGTATTTGCTGTGCAAACATAGAGGCGGCTGAAAGCTGGATACAGGTACTAAATGTTTCCCTGTTTCCCTCATCAATACAATTTTTATGATAAGATAAAACAAGATAAGATAAGATAAGATAAGATTTGATAAGATAAGATAGAATAAGATAGGTCTTCATTGATTTCACAATGGAGAAATTCACGTGTTAAATCAGCTCTCAAAAACACTCAAAAAGCACAAAAAAGCGCAATCAGAGAACAAACAGGATAATGTGCAAACATGTAATAGTAACTAGAGGTATGTTATGTTCAATGAATTTAAAAAACCTTTTGCTAATATTGCAGGTAATGTAATTACACCTAAGCAGTTCTGTGAATACGATAACAAGTTTTAACTTCATTAATCGCTAAGGAAATTCATGTGCCAGGGACAGCATAAAAGAATTGAATAAAGAAGAAGAACAGAAGGAAAGAAAGTTAGGGTCCAAACGTGACCAGAGATAATATGATGACATGTTCACATCAAAAATAGATCTTATTTTTAACATTTGTAATGTTGATTTATTTACAATTACAAAAAAACACTTACATTGCCAGACAAGAATCAGTTTGCAATAAAACTAAGAAGTCTCTCTTGCTTCCAAAATCACAGCACCTACTCCTATTACATCTTAATTTGTAAAAAGGCAGGTCTTTTGTATTGTATTGTCATTTATCATTCAATCATCAAATTTTTTTCATTTGAAGTGACATTGCTCTAATTTGAATCCTCCACTCACCCATCTCTTCTGTTTACTTCCCGCAGTCTTACCATGAGAAAGAACTGTTGTACAAAGCAATAACCTGCAGTGGCGACCTGAGCCAGGAGGTAGATAAAAGCCATTTAAAAGCATCCGTATCGTATCTTCGCTGCCGAGGTAAATAACCGGAGCACACAGACAGTGGGTGAGTGACAAGTGCGGATTACCCCCACGGCAGCTCTGTAGTAGAGAGTACAGGCTGGACCAGGTCCACACACGCACAGAAGGGGCACTTTGAAGATTAGGGCAGTGAGCTTTTGCACCCGCTGCTTCTGGAGGCCCCTCCACGTCGCCCCCGAGCTCAGAGATGTGGCATGGCAGGACTGCTGACTGGACACTGCTCTGAATCTGCCTGTCCAATTAGCTGTGCGTCCTATTCTCCGGAGAACTGGTCCCCTTTCCGCCTTGCTTTGCTCGCTGCATGTGAGAATCTATACATGTTACGTGGGCACAGATGTCTTCCTGTTGTCCAGTGACTAGCTAGGTCTAAATGATGTGTATAAGTCTCCTTGGAGACAGGATATTTGGAGTACACTTATTATGCACATTGTATTTCAGTGCCACAAAGGTAAAAAGTCTCAGACGCCTGTGATGATTAGCTGTCAGTTAAGCCCAATTAAGGGAAGAACTACTGAAAAAGGACGTTCACCATTATTAAGCAGATCATAATTTTCAAGCAATGAGGAAAAGAAAAAGAATCCCTCTGATGATGAAAAGCGTGAAATAGTTGAATGCCTTAGTCTTGGTATGAAAACCTTCGATATTTCTTGGAACATTAAGCATAATCATCATACTGTTAAGAGATTTGTGGCTGATTCAGAGCACACATGGGTTTGTGCAGATAAAGGCACAATATGGACAGGTACTGCCAGACAAATACATTAGATTAAAGGAACAGCTGCTACAAAGCAGAAAACAGCTATTTAAAGCTGCTGGTGCCTCTGGAGTTTCCCGAACATCAAGGTGTAGGAACCTCCAGAGGCTGCAGTTGTGCATAAACCTTCTATCCGGCCTCCCCGACACGTCAGTCGTCATCTGATGCGATGACACAACTGGCTATGTCTACGTGCAGACGCATAAGATAGACATAATTGTAGCGCCCAATAAACGGCTATGGACAATCGTAAACCACACCTCTCCTACGAGAAAATTAATTGATGGTCCCCGGACTAAATATAACTGACTTGCCAGACTATGAAAATGGTGGTCTGCTTAATAATGTGGAATGTCCTTTTTAGATTTTCCCTTAACTGGGCTCACCTGACAACTAGTTATCACAGGCGTCTGAGATTGATGTCAGTGATTCAAAGAGTCCTGAAACACAATATCATCCATGAGATTCATTTTTTTTCTTTTTTCTTTTTTTTTTTACCTTTTTGTCACTGAAATACAATTTGCATAATAACTGTTAACGCAGTGTATGTTATGACCTAATTACAGTCTTTTGAGACCATCAAAATGTTTAGTCTTACCGTTACAGTACACTGTTGTTGCATACACATTTGGATTGAGTACATTCTTTACTCTTTCACTTTTCCATCAATGAAGCACTCTCCCATTCACACACACTCTTTCCTACACCAGTGTAAGCAGACACTGGAGGCAAGGCGATGACACAACAAGAGTAGACACTGGTGGGAGCTGGCATCAAATCGGACCTTTAGGTCAGTGGGCAAACATTCACGCCAACACCACCTGAACTTGTCAAAGTAATGGTTTGCTTGTACGGAACAACTGGAACTCAGTATTCAATGAATGCATGCATGGTTGAAAAAACATGTCCGACCATGTTCACCACAGCAGACCACATGCCCTTTGTCTTTGGTCTTGTAAGTAGTAAGGTCTTGACGTCACCAGAGAAGCATGTTTTGTGATTAGATCATGAAATACGGAACAGTTTTAAATAAAAGTATAAATGAAATGGCAGTTTCTCTCAGCCCTGTCTTTCGGCCCGGCTTAGCTCGCTGCATGTGGGCCAAAGCACCGACGTGTACAGCCTCTCTCTGTGCGCTGATAGTAACGTCTTGTACACCACAGCAATGTGTCCTTTTCCTGCGTTTGGCGTCCTTGTTTAACCCCCGGTACGGCTTGGACTTTACATGCTTATTTACGCCATCACAGTCACTCCTCAGAGCGTCTCGTGGCACCATTTGTTTACTCTTTTATGTGGATAAAAGAAAGTGGCCAGTGGAATCAAAGGCAAACAAAATGACTTTTAAGTGGCAGTTCAAGTGGGCTCTGCTTTCCGAGGGTGATAGATCAAAGGGCCGGAGCGTGTCATGTTTGGTGACTCGGGGCGTTTGGATTTGTCTCATCACCGGCCAGTGTCTTCACATTTCATCTCACTACAGCACATTACTGCATGTTTAGTGCCATTGCTAAGCTATTGCGATTGAGAGCCTGCTTTAATCTCTTTGAATGCACACACCAACCCCAACATTTTTAAAACTAAAAGTATGTTTCCTCCAAGTGGAAAGATACATTTCTCTCAAGGGCTTTGATAGTTTTATATGGAGCGGAATTCTCTTAATGATGGCGCCTTTCTGCACAGCTGCCCCGCTGCAGATTTCTGTATCTCGCTAATACTTTCTCACAGTCCCAGCTTCCTTTCTCTCTCTGCCTCTTTCGCAAACGCCTGTTATATTTACCATAGCGCTGAGCCAGAGTCAGTTTGAACATGACCTCGGTGGCTTCTGGAGGTTTTTACTCCCTGAGCTGTCCTGACTGACACAGATCATAACCCTCTTCACTTCCCCGACCTTCACTGGGAACGTCATGTGAAAATCCCTGCTCTGCTGGACTTCAAGCCCTTCAAACATCATCCATCAGAAAGCCACTTAGAGCTATATACTATGCATGCCCTTATCTATAGCCCAGCAGCGCCCTGTGTTTATAACCATTGCCTCCATCACTGATATTGCTAATGGACTTTCACTATTGACCTCTATATGAAAATACAGTTGCGGGCCAAAGCATATACTCTATTCTATTTTTAAACAGTTATGAATAGAAGCTCATCTTTCAGGAGCTGGAGACATCAACCCTTTCATATCCAGGGGTTATGCCTTGAGTACAGTTTCTTATATTCTATCAAAGCAGTAAGATTTAAGAATATCACTGTAAATATCACCCGCCTTGACTATAGCCTGCACTTCACTTCACCCTCCAAACTACAGTACCACCTGAAGCCCAGTCTGATCAGCTGACACCAACTCTCGCCTACTCCAGACAAGACTTGCCAACTGAGGAAAGAAGGCTTTCTTCATTTGTATAGCTGCTCCCACCCTCTGCATATATACCTCAAAACTAACCTCTAAATAACCCCATCAGTATTCTTTTTCTTTTTTAAAGCAGAACTAAGTAACTTGTTTACCTTAATAAATCCTTTTCGTAGTCCCTCTAGGGGTAATACAAGTCCCTGGTGTCTCTGGCCAGAAAACCACACTTGCAACATTGCTGCCTCTGGGTCGAAGCCACCAATACAGACGAATAGAATAACGAAGAAGAAGCTAGCAGGCTAGGGGGCAAAGCTAACTGTGGGCCAGCGCCACTTCAACAGTATTTACAGCCAAGTTTGAGTGAGAAAAATTATGTCCATTGTGTAATTGGATGAACAATATCCTGCTCTCCTTTTGTCTTTTCTGTCAGCGTAGTATTTACTCTCACGGACAATTAATGAGTACACAAACGCAACATGCTACGACACCTGCAGTGGCGCTTATGGCCTCTAGGGTGCACGAGTTGCTTAGTACTGCTTTAAAATGTCATTTCTATACTATTTTAATCTACCCTACTTAACATACAGTAAAACAGATTGTGTCTGTGCTTTCACAGTGATAGCAGGATCATTGAAGTTGTCTTGGGGGCTGTCAATGTTGACTGGAGATAACAGCGTGGTTAAGATGTTTAGGATACTGATCGTCTAAAGTGGCGGCAGGAGCAGGTTGGCTGATAGTCAACAGCAGAGAGAGAGAGATGGCTTTAATTCCCAGTGGTGTCCTTTCAACAAATGACTTCTACCAGTGGCTGTAATGGAAGTTGAATGCAGTGCACCAGCGGCAGAATGTGTATTGGAAAGAGCTTTATTGCAAACTGAGGAGCTGCAGGTTTCTAATTTGAGTCTGGCACAAGAGAAATAGTGAAAGGAGCAGCGGAGGAAGGTGGAGGAAAGGTTGAAACTGAAGCTACTGGAGCCTGGGCCGACTAACAAGAGGAGGTCTAAAGCCAAAGTGATTCAGGCCATTGGAGAAAACTGTGAGAAGAATAGGCGAGAAAAGACCAGCAGAGGCACAGAAGGATTACAGCATGAAGCAGCAAAATAGAAGGCTTATTTTTCCCCCGTCTGTTTTGTGGGATCAAGGTGATTGCAACACTGCTGCAACAGAAACTATCAAAATGGTGATCAATGGGCAACAACAAGGAAGTTCTGATATAAACCAGCAGTGCAATCAGTAATTAATCTGTGAATGATTGTTCTTATTTTCTCAAAGTACCTTTACTTAATTCATGTGTTATGATTTAAAGGAGACATATCATGCAAAACTGACTTTTTTAAGCTTTTACCTTTGTTATGATGTTTTACGGTCAGAAACACAGGGCTACAGCACCTGAAGTAGTATTTCTCTTTAATCACACACTTTTGACGAATCTGGTTTACTTTGTATTTCTTGAATTTTGTTCTGTCCTCCACACTCAAAGATTATTCATCAGCGGCATTTGCCAGCATGCTGTCAGCTAAAAGTGAAAGCTTGTTTTCACTATTTCAAGTCATTCCGACAGCTGCCTTCCTGCATGCTATCTCCACTTTACAAGCAAGTTTGCATTGAGCAAACCAAAACTTAAACTGACACATTCAACACAGGGGGGGTGTTGGACATTACCACAGCATGCAGTTGGATCTTTAATTTTATTCCTTGAAACTATTCATATAACAATCTTGTGTGACTCACTGTGCCCCTCCTGCTTCCCTCTCTCTGGAGCCCTAATCAGGGTAGCCTCAGGTGGTACACAAACTTAAAAGTTGGGGGTAGTGTGAAATACAATGCAGGCTCTGTTGTGATTTTTTTTTCATGAGAACTTTACCTGAGTGCGCCTGTTCCCTGGGGACCCAGGCAGGCGGAGAATAAAGCAAAGATATGAAGGAGGAGTGAGATGAAAAGGCCAGTTGTGACAGGCTAAAGGAGAGTGAGACAGCGCAGTAGACAAACAAGGGTTGGAGCCGAGCAAGTGTGACAGTCAGCAGTGCCTAAATGCACATGTTTATCACTACACAATGAGAAATAACGTGAAGCCGTTTATTGTTATACATTAGCATCTTTTCCCGCTGTACGAATATCTTTGAGACTTGCATATCTTTGCCCTGAAGTGGAAGCCATTGAATAGTCTGTGTGAACTAAAAACGCATGCAGGCAGTGAGCTGATCAGGATAGATCCGCTTATTGTTGGTATTGAAAAGGTGCAAATCTCTTTTACAATATATTCATACCATAGAACACAAACCGGTGGGTGATATTTTGTATGACTCCCTCTCTCAAAGCCGCCTCGCTCACCCTGGGCATATACTGATACCCATTAATCATGAGCTCTGTTGTATTGTCAGCACAGTACACCCCCCCCCCCCCCCCCCCCTTCACCTCTCGAGCCCTCCCTCTCCCCAGCCCCCTCCCTCCCTCCTCCCATTTTCAGCCTGTCACTTAACAAGCTGTGACACCATGACAGTGACGTGTGTGCCACTGACTGATGCCCGGCTACAGCTCTTATTGGAAAGGTATTGAAAGGCAGTGGCACTTGGGACTTAAAGCCACACTGCGGAGCATTCCAGGTTATTATTATAGGCTATGACATGGCACGAGCAATGAAGCTGTTCTTCATCTACAAACATAAACAGGCTGGCTATGCCCAATGTGTCAATCAGCTCGGCACTGACAATGCTGTGAGTTAATAAAGCATTTCAATGATCTAATTTGTTATAGCTCATGTGTGGCCACCTGTAGACAAAGTAAAGAAGCAATATCTCCAAGGGAAGGAGCTGGTGATGTCCCGCTCCCACTATAGAGGCAAACCCACTGACGGGAAAGCCTTTTGAAGCATTTCTCCACTAATTTAAACCCCCTTAACAAAATACTTGCTTGTGTTTTATTCAATTAACAGAGTAATGTGTTACACAGTGTGGCTTTAACTACAGCACCGTATTTCTGAAGCCCTTCATGACACAATGTAAAATAAATACAGCCAGCTTATTCAAGGGTTTGTTTGGGTTAGGCCCCCGGTTGACAACAAGATTTACCGTCGCCCATGCAATCACCTGTGCAGTATGCGACCAATGCTATTTTGGTATTAAATGAATGCGCCTGTGTGGATAGTGAAAAGTGATGACGGGATGTTTCCTCTTGTCTCACAGGCTCGTTGTCCCTCGGCGTGTTCCTGGTCTCGTTAGCGCTGACGGTGTGCGCTGTTTGGCTGGTGGCTCTCTGTGGCGTCTGCGGCTGGTGTCAGCGCAAACTGGTGAGTACACAAACAAACAACACGGGGCAAAGGAGTGAGAGGCACTCTTTATTGATCACAGTGCCTTGAGGTTTGCCATGGACAACAACAAATAACATGCTAATGGAACGCTTCTCATAATCATATCTGTGCTGCACTGTTGGTACATGCTGCCTCTAGTGCAGTCAAGTTACATTTGTTATACAGATATGGGAACTGTGCCACATTACATAATATTTTAGGGTGTGAAATACTTGGCGTTATTGTTACCATCAAAGCATTTGGATACCACAGTGTGTTAGATGTCTTTACAGCTGAAGTCTCTTTTCTGTGTATAGTTTTTTCTATAGGGTTTCTAGTTGCCATTGTCTCTAGAAAACGGTTTCTACTTCCCCTAAAATGAAAGATTTCTATACTAACATTCAACTCCAAAATCTATTAGTGTAGTAGCTCATGATTATGAGGACGGGCTCGTCTTGAGTTGCTGTGAAAGAGCAGACCACCACTGTGGGCGAACCTGAGCCACATATAATTGTAAAAGAGGAGCCTGTGCACATATCCAGTGAGTCAAGAGTGCTCACCACTGTGCGACCTTATCACTGTGGTGTGCCATGCTGTCTGTTGGCCCTCCTGCCTCCGCTGAAAATGAAATGTGTGAACGCATGTGAATATGTGTCAGTTTCCTAATAATAGATAACACTTTTTAAGACACGCTTCACAAAGAGTGAAAAGTTTTGAAACCTCTCGGTATTAGACTCACGGTATTCTACGTCTGCATTTTTGAGTTATGATTCTACTCTTGTTATCTTTATTGAACCCTCCTTCTTTGATAGGACATAATTTAACCCATCGATCATCCAGTGGCACGAGTGGACCCCATTACTGACCACAGACCCTCCCCACATTCACAGAGAATTACCCCAGAGTATACACGCAGTTTTGGCGAGGAAATACCATCATGTCATGCCAACTCCACGCAGAAAGGCGCTGCACCTTCATGCTGCGTGGCAATAGGACTAATCCCTTTTCCACTGTGCAGCCACTGGATTAAACCACATTGAGTGGGAAATAAAAAGCAATAGTTGTCAGGAATATTTCTTGTAACAGTGGTTCTCAACCTTCAACTTAAAGGAATAGGCCACCGTTTTCCCATACTGAGATATGTTCTTACCTGAGCTTAGACGAGTTAATGCGTACCTGTCTGGGATCCAAGTTCAGAATTCTTTAGGAGTGAAGATATTACTGCGCGGATGTCGAAGTGCTCCTAAGGTGTTATTACGCCTTACAATATAGTTCCCCTTTTTATATACTGTATTTAAATCGGGGAAACGTGGAAGAGCTTGGTTGCTTCTAACTTCACCCCCGTTTGGCCCCATAGAGGAGAGGAGGAGGAGCTGAATGCTAGCAACATCTTTGGTCTTTTTGCGTGACTGAGGGAACACACAAAATAGAGTAGCTCTACGAATCAACCTTTAACCTTCAGAGTCCCGTTTTGAGTTAACTCTCTTGTCTATTATCATTTACTCCTGTATTAATGAAGATGTATGATCAGCAGCAGAGATGAAAGTCAGTGGGCAGTGTCTCGTACATTAATAGTTCTCCGATACAGTGTCAGTATTGGCGCACACATTGAGGAGAAACAGAGACAAACGCGCTAGCCTGACCTCCGGTAGAGGGCATGTCATTGTGATTATGTGCTATGAAATGTGATTGATTAAGGGGAGGGTCCCAGTCATTAGGCAGACGGAGCAGTGCTGCCCCGCGCCCACTCCACTTCACTGACACTTACACATTTGCATGGCTTTAAAAGTAATTGATAGCGATTCATCTTGCGCTTGTAAGAACACCGGTCACCTGTTTCAAGTCAGTGTCACGGGTTCTCTCTTGTCTGCTGGGCTTTGAAACTTTTGGACAGAGATGAAGGAAGTACTTGTGCCTGTGTAAAAGCACTCCAATATCACTCGCTTCCAATATCACTCACTATGAAGTTAATTCACAAAATATGCACAAGCAAAGCACGCAAGTTTCTACCACAGTGACAGCCTGTTCCTACTGCTCCAATTCTCAAATGTATGTCACTGTGCATTAAAGCCGCACTGCGTAACATTGTGCAGAACAATAAGTAGAACAGAATATATGCATACATTTCACTATGAGGGCATTTTATTGGTGAAAACTGAACAGACCACGTTCTCTCCAGTCTGGCTTTGCCCAAATCTAAAAGCAACAAAAACAAGTTAAAGAAAATGACAGAAATACAACAATAAAGTGACAAAAAACGTGACAAAAAAGCAACAAAAGAGCGCCAAAAACGTGGCAAAAAGGTGAGGAAAAAAGTGACAACAAATGTGAGGAAAATGATGAACAAAAAGTGATGATAAAAAAGTTAGAAAAAAAAAATCTAAACAACACAAGGAAAAAGATCCATTTAGATCAATTTTGTAGCTTTCAAATGAGGCATTACACTGGCCTACAAGCTGTAAACTCCAGTCGAGAGTCTTGGGTAAAGCCAAAATTGAGGAAAAAGCCCTTGGTTAAGGCGGGGGTTAAGGGGTTAAGAGGTTAACTTCTTAACTACGACAGTTAATGCCTTATGCATAATGAATAGTTCTTCACATACTTCACTTATTCATTATTAAGCAGTTTTTAAGTGTTGATAATAAATTGTTCATGATGAAATAAGTGTTAGCTCATCATTTATTAAGGCTTAATAAGGTGTAGTTATTACAGTGTGTTAGCTGTACATCTTTACTGTGGTACCACTCCTCACACTTGACAGCTGACTTTGCTGGGAGCGGGACATTGCCCCGTCTCCATGGAGATGTTGAGTTTTAAATACATGAGGTCTTCTTCCATATACTATATTTTGTGAACCCATAGCAAATAGCTCTGTCGGCGTCTTACTGATCATTAGGAGCATGTTAGTTATTGTTGCTGGCATGTACTTCTATAGCTGCTCTTGTGACACAGCACAATAAAACCTGGAATGTTCTGTGGTGTGGCTTTAATCAAATGGATTGAGTAATTCAATAAATAGAGTGCTGAAATAGAAGCTAGTTATCCTGCTCCGCTAACTACCATTATTCTTCTATGAAGCGTATACGTCTTTCTAGGGCTGTTGGTAAGAGCTTACCAGATGGTAAGGTTCTTTGCAGCACCATATGGCTGTCACACATGCGCTAGCTAAAGATTACTCATCGACACCATTACAACGTGCATACAGTATATGAGCTGGCGTTAAATGATGTGTGCCCATGTAGTACCACCACCAACTCCTTGTTTGCCTTGGTGGAACATTCTGCTACATTCGATATTCGCCTTTAAAGTAAATGGAGCGGCCAAAAAAAAAATAGACTGTGAGCTTGCTACAGAGGGTGAAGGCAGTTTCAGCACCTTGGAGAGCTCCCCCGGGTCTCCTCCGCTGCAAATGGATCGTCTTCCTATCCGCAACAGGCAGCAGGGACTGGGGCTGGAGTGGCATCCCCCAGCCTTTTGACCCCACACAAGTCAATCTCACCCACGCCCATTTGATATGAGGATTTGGCATATTCTTCTGTCAGGCCTCACTCATCTGGGGGCGCGGCATGTCGCTAAGATGTTAATTAGGGCTTTTGAAGTCTTTAGACCACTCACTTTGGAGAAATGTCACTCGCCCACTGGTGTGAGAGCACATTAAACTCTGACAGTTAATGTAGAAAATAACCAAATGTTGTGGAGATGAAGTTCCTCTCATGCGTAGATATGATTACACCATTAGGCTCATGCTGATTCTGCCAGGTTTGAAAGACCAGATGTGATACTACAAAGTTTCACGAGACATTTTCCTTCGAGCTGTTTAACTTTCCGTATCAATCTTTAAAAAATAATGTGGCGCAATTTCGGGAAGAAAATGTATAAATAGCCATTTTTATGACAAGCACACATTCAATTATATTTGGGCGGCGCAGTGGAGCAGTGGTTAGAGCTGTTTCCTCAAAGCCAAAATATGTGCAGGACTCCTCTGAAGAAGCATGCTATAGAGGGTATCCACATGATGTCATAATGTTCTGAAGACTAGTGAGTGGCAAAGTCATGAAATGTGTAAATATTTCTCTTTGCCGCTCAGGACAGAATGATGATTGTTCCATTAAAATCATACTGATGCATATACCCTAGCGTAAGTGGACTTTTCACATAAACAGAGCGCATGTAGATCAGTTCGTTGTTGCTATCAACAAATTGCAACCATTCAAATTGTGATTTTGTTTTGATTGCAATTATTCTCATCTCACTCATAAAGTACAATGCATCAAAAACATGGCTGTGCCCTGTTTAAAGACAAATCTTATACATTTCTATTCACATCATGCTTGCAAAGGTCTATATTATATATATTGATCCAACACAATCCACAAGCCCCACCTTCAAAAACATCATGAATATAGAGAGACAGGATTAGCTCCTGGAAATCAATAACGTATTATGTACTGGGCTTGAAGTATTACTTTCACAAATATAAAAATGTCATTGTGTGTGTTCACTTGGTGTTTTTATGTGTTGCATGGTTGGCTTGATACTCATTAAGCATATTGAGAACAATCATAGACCGTAGATAACCCCACTACGGACTGTGAACCTGTGACCTGCTTATGCTGCTTTCATACACTGTTATTAAATAACTACATGGAATTTTCTGCTTCAGTGAAAAAACATATTTTCTCCCATGTCCTTCATGTGTGTATCTGTGTAGTTTCCCATGCCTGCTGCCTACACCCGCAGCACCTGATTAGAATGTACATATAGCCTCATTTGCATAAACAAGGTTACTTTTAACTTTCACAGAGTGGTCCCCGTTATAGCCCCATCATACACAGAGTATTTATGAATGATGTGGGTGCACAGTGGCTCTTTTTCCACACAGACATCTAAAAAGGCCTGCATGAGTTTGAAGTGCATTTCTTTTAGTATTATTTCAGATTTGACAGCGTCACTTTTGATAAGTACATACGCCGCCCCTGAAGCTTCTCGTGTCAGTTGCAGGGGGCCCTGCCACTTTGGGTTATGATTCATGGTTTACTAGACAAGACATTCTGGGTGAGCGTTGCTTTTGGTGTTTTAGTTTTGGGAACCAGTGCAAAGGTTGTGTTTTGTTCTTTTGTTATTTGAAAAGTCCTCACGGGCAGTCGTCCTGTGGCCCAACCCTCCCCCCTTTGTTATCCTTTTGTTACACGAGGCTCCTGATGTCCTGTACGCTCAATAATATCATGTTCTACTACTGTCTGCATCCTCTGTGTCTCCTGCTATTTTGAGATGTGTAAAATCAACTCATGCTCAAAGAATGGCTACAGTGTCTCAGGGCGTGTTGAGAGCAAAGCCAGTCTTTGGAGGGAAAGGAGGTGGCTGTTAGTTTCAGCAGATGTTTTTTTTTTTGTCTTTTAATAGAGTAACACAAAAAGAAAAGGTTATGGAGGTTTATATAAATATAACAATGTCATGCAAAACAGGGGAAAATTCTGTGGATCCACTACCTGCAGGAGGAGCCATTAGGGGCTGGTGCAATGTGATTTGGGCAGCTCCAACAGCTGCCCCACGACCCGGCAACAGAAAAGTGGAAGAAAGTGGAAGAAAATGGATGGATGGATGGATGGATGGATGGATGGATGGATGGATGGATGGATGGATGGATGGATGGATGGATGGATGGATGGATGGATGGATTCTTAATCATTGGTGTACAAGACCATCATTAGTCAATAAACAGAGCATTAACACACGAACCAACCAGTGACTTTGCCTACTTTTACTCATAACTCATAGTAATAATATCGAGTATACAATATACTGTATATTTTTCCACACAATCCTAAAACATTTTTCACCTGCTATTTTCTTTTATTACAGTTATATGACCATTATATGACCACGGACATACTTGTACTGAAAATAAAGATGTAAAACACTTGTTGGTGCATCTTAAAAGGAGAAACATAAAACCAAAGATGGGAAATGCAACAAAAAATAACCTCAGTCCACAAAGGACTTGAAAACCCAGAGTTTGTCGGTAGAAATCAATTACTTGTGGTGCTGTAGGAGGAAGATTGGTGTTGCTGTTGTAATTTCTTACTTTCCTACTAATTATGACTTCAAAAGGTACCTTGTAATTTATAATGGAGATAATTGCAGCCAGCAGAACATGCAGTGTAAGCTTACAGTCCTTGCTTCTTAGCCTCCTGCTGCGTTGCAGGGCTGAGTGGTGTCAGCGGGGCTCTTGTTGAGATGTTGGGTGGGATTATCAGATAGGAAAGGTGGTGCAGCTAACATCTGTTTGAGCAGCAGTTTGTGCTTGGCACTCGGAAAGCCTCAGCCTGACTCCTGTGAGCCGCGTGTGCCGTTTGATCCGTGACGGAGCTGTGAGAAGATTGGCCCCGACCGAAATTCCACCGCCCCATTCAACCCCTCTTGGACTGTTACCAACAACTGTCAGTGTCTTTGGTTTGCGTCCGTGATGATTTATGGGAGTGCGCTATGATGAAAACTGTAGAAATGATGCCACTCAGACTTTTTAGACAGGAAGTGAAAGCAGTCAACCAAACAACAGAAAAAGCGACTTCGACGTCTGCTGCCAATGGATGTGAGTTTACTCGTTGTATCCTTATCATTGCAGGAATCAAATAGGCCTGAGAGACTCGCATAGTGCTGTATATCTTTCAAGGCCACAATTATTGGGGCTTTGGGGAAAACGCACTATATAAATTCCTCTGCGGGGAAAAAAAACAAAAAACGTTTTGACACACTCTGAAAGTGCATGATTGCTTGATTATTTAGCAGTGGACAGGCATTTTAACGGTGCACTCCTTTCTAATTATGCTGTGATGTGGGTAATATTGAGCGGGCATGTCGACTCGTGCTGCCTGCTAATTCACTGCAAACAAACACAGCTGGGCTCCGCACTGCCAACAGAGACACAGGGAGGATAGGAGTTTCACCGTAGGCTTCCTTTTTCTCAGTTATCTGCTTCAATGGACAGCTTCACCCAGTTTAAGCCAGAGAGGGAGTTTGGTCTGATGCATTAGAGGTTTGCTTATCATACAAAAAGGCTGAGTCAAAAAATGTCTTGTCTGTCTTTTTGGGGGAGTGTACAAAACACTAGTGAGAAAACATAAATGATCAATGCAGCAGTCACACTCTGATGCATTCTCGAGTTTTCTTTACATCTTTTTACAATTGTCTCACACCCTTCTGCTTTTGTGGCTTCACCAATCACGCAATAGAAGTAACACACGTGCGAGTGCATAAAGACCGAGGACGCATCAGCAGAACCAACGTAAAAGAGCAGGATTCAAGCCACTTTCCTTCTGGGACCAGATTTTACCGAGAGTAATTTTTATGAATCTCTTAACAGGTTCATAATATGACGCTATAACATTCTAAAGAGCCTGTAGTTAAACTCCCTGGTGGTGAAAAAGCCAGATCAGGTCTTTTTTACTGTTCCAATGCATATGTTTTGTACAGAGCCCCTGAAGTTCCCTAAAGAGAGAACAAATATTGCAAACAAACATAACATCAAGCACACATCAGAACAGACTAAAAATAAGCATTTAACCACAGATCAGCAAATACCAACAGAAACAATGTTACAGATGACTCTCATTCAGAGTGTCAGACCTATAACATTAACTACACAGACACAAGAATGCAAAAGTTTTTTCTATAAACTGTAGCAAACAGCTATCGTAATATAATTTAAGCATTCCAAGATGATAGTATAGTGTAGTAAGTTGGTCTGCCTCCATTGGGCTAAGTCCAGTCATGCAAAGCCTGTGCTTGTGTTCTGACGCATGGTGTGTGTTGTTTGCGGAAAATAAATAAATAATAATAATTCCCCCCTCATTCAGCCCTGCGGTAAAAATAAAAAAAAATCCTTCTTCGTGCGCCGCGGCAAAAAACACAAAAACAATAACAAACTTTTTTTCTCTCTCAATTATCTTTTGAGCGCACAATGTTTTTTTTTCTCTCTTTAGGGAGCTTTAGGGGCTCCATAGTTTTGACCTTGTTTATGGTCTGTATGTAATTACAGGGTTTACACCCACACAAATAAAGGCATCGGGGTTAATGCTTTCACTGTCAGCAAAAGACTGACATTACAAAGTGTGACATTACTAAATGGCAAGGGCAAGAAGGTTGTCATCTGAAAGGATTCAATTGATGGATAAGTGAAGGTAAATGTACTTAACAACAACAAGAAAAAAAAATGATATAACATATACACAGGGAATCATTGGGGAATGATTGGCCTCTTACTCTTTTTTTTGACTACTGAAAGTGGCAAATATGAAGGAGCTCCACCATAGACCACCTACTTCACACTCACCTGCTCCTGCACAGCACTGTTATATCGTACAAGCTAAGCTCTGCCGGGAGTTGGACCAGTTTTTCACACTTTAGTGCAACTCATAATTCGCCCATTGTACTGACAGGAGCTATTATGAACCGGTGGCTCTGATCCAGGAGCGGATGAATAAGGTAATCATGTGAAAGCCTTTGTTGTGGTTGGTGTAAATTAGATTTAAGTGTTTCGAGGGTGTTGGAGTGGAGGCTGAGAGAGGAAATGTTCTTGTTCTTTTATTGGTTTGGATTAATCTTTCCTTTGGGGCATGCATGAGTCGCGTCACGCTTTGGATTTTTTTTTTTTACTTATAATCCATCAAGTTTGGCTATTGTATGGGCCATGTTTTTTTTTTTGCACAGAACCTTTAGGAAAAAAATACATATTCAAGGAAAGCACCTGCCTTGATTGCAGTTGCAAAAAAAAATACTACAACTGAACTTTGGTTGCTTTAAAGCAGAACTAAGTAACTCATGCCCCTAGAGGCCATAAGCGCCACTGCAGGTGTCGTAGCATGTTGCGTTTTTTTACTCGTTAATTGTCCTTGAGAGTAAATACTTCACTGACAGAAAAGACAAAGGGAGAGAGGGACAGTGTACATTGTTCCACAACCCAATTACACAATGGAGATGATTCTTTTCACTCAAACTTGGCTGTAAATACTGTTTAAGTGGTGCTAGCCCACAGTGAGCTTTGCCAGCTAGCCTGTTAGCTTCTTCTTCATAATTCCATTAGTGTGTATTGGGGCCCCCGAACCGAAGGCAGGAAAGTTGCAAGGATGGTTTTCTGGCCAGTGACACCAGGGGGAGCTGAAACACCCACCGATCACAAACAAGTCACTTAGTTCTGCTTTAAACTGCACTTGAGGACACAAGTATGAATGGGAACATGCCATTTCTCTTTGAACCTCAAGAATTCAGGAGGTCTGCACAGAATGTACCCATATTCTGTTGTACCATATGTACCCATTATTACACAATACTCAGAACAGTATCTTTCTATGGACTTTCGTGGTGTTTTTCCTCAGCCAAGAAAAGTTCCCGCAGATGTAGAGACAAATAAACTTTGGCGAACCCAAATCCCAGCTGTTAAAGAAGCCCTGAGAGCAGTATACTGACTAATGAGGACCAATAATTAGATAAACAGTAGCTCGAGCGTATTTTTACTTCTAAATAAAGAACCACTGATTATAATTGTTACAGGCTCACTGTCCGCTCCACATGTTTTGTCTTTGTGAGCAGGTGGAGAGTGACGGACCTGAAAGCTTTGTGTGGAGTGCGGCGCGCGTGTTTGTGTGTGTGTGTGTGGGCGTATGTTTCTGTGTACTTTGTGTATTTCTGTGTGTTCTTTGAGTGCGTCACTGCGAAAATGAGCGCTGCGGAAGCCATCGAGGAGCCGTCGTGTTGTGCGCGGCGCTCCCCCGTGGGACCCACTGTCAGTCAGAGTTTTCTCACTGTTCGCACCTGTCCCTCTGCTCCATCTTCCCCTTGTCTCTGCGGCTCCATCTGCTACGTTTGCTTTAAATTTGATTTCTATTTCAGGACTCTTAATGGACGTTTCACACAGTTACATTTCTACAGTTACAATGACCTCCACCTGTATGTTGAGGTTCGCCCTTTCACTCTGGTATTGTTTGTTCAAACCCGTTATACAGTATTCCTGGGTAAGCCACTGCACCCATTGCCAACTCAACTATTTCACATGGTAAATGTCCGGCCCTGAATTTATTACTCATACTTTTCCCGAATGGTTTAGCATCCCCGGGAAAATTGCATCGCCGTATTACAGTGTCTTTCATATACTTTATACTTTATGAGCACTCTCTGTGTATGAGCTGTCATTACATTTATTTATCATGCATGTCAGCCTGTGATAACGTACCAGGACTCGCCCGAAAGCAGTTCATAAAAGATGCTGAATGGTTTCTCCTCACACACTTCCCATGATGTTGTGAGTGTAACGCGTCTCTCTATCTGGATTGGAAGTTGGTCCATAAACCACGGCTCTGTTTAAACGGCCTCTATCGGGCCCGTGTTTGGCCATTTGTGGCACAGTCTGTTATAGGTGATTGTACAATGGAAAAGCTGCTTTGTTTCCTCGCGTGCAGATAGATAGATACGGCTCCATGGGCTTTATCGTTCCTGTCCAGAATGGATTTTGTCCACTGCGGCTTGAAACAGATCCAACAGCGGTCACCGGAGCGTGAGATGAGTGAATCTGCAAACATTATAAGAAGTTGACGACGAGTTTGGCTTAGGATTTATGTTGGTTCAGTGTGTGTGCATTTTTCATTATTTGCAATTCATTTTCATTATTTGTTACCTGGCCTATGCATCTTTTTCTGTAAATGTTTTGTAGCGCTTTATATTAAAGGGGGGGTATTATGCAAAATCAACTTTTTCAAGCTTTACATCATGTTATCATGTCATCCCCTCATTAAAATTCACGTATTTTCGAGTAATCTGTAAAAACTCTGATGGCAGCCATTTTAGGGATAGGTTTGCCTGAGTCCTCCTAGGAACGCCCCCCACCTCCTGGAGACGGCTCCGAGCTTTCGTCACCAGCCAAGTAACCAACCACTGCTCCTCAGAAGAGCCCCCTCCCCACTGATGCCACAGACAGCGTGTGAAGGGGGCGTGTCGGAAAAGGTCAGGGGGTTCTTAAAGAGACAGAGGCCTATTTCAAGACATTATTATAATACATTATTCTAATTTACTGCATTTACAGACCAACAGAAGGTTTCGTCATCATTGTAGTGTGCTATAGACTGGTGCTATGTGATTGAAAAAAGCATAATACCCCCTCTTTAAAGCACGCTCATGAAGTATTAAAAAATATGCTTGTAAAGTATTAGGGCACTGCTTATTATACTTTTATCTGTTAACATAGGCCATTAATAATACGCTTATTCATAGCCAACCCTTATCCGAACCCTGCTTACTAATAGTCAATGAGCACACCTTAATCTAAAGCAATTCCAAATGTTTGTATGCTTTGCATTTCTGCCACCCGTTAGTATTGCAAAATGTGCATGAGTAAGGAAACACATCAACTCTTCACATTTCCTGGACGGCAGTTTGAATTTATTTCTTTATTTTGTCCATATTTGCCTCCAGCATGACTATGATTAGCATTTCTATATGCATGCATTATAAAATAGACATGACTCACAGTCTTAGACAGGATGGTGATTTCTCCTCACTGGTTTTCTCAAGGCCTTCATTTTAACCACGAGCGGATGCACATATTAGGTTATATTACTCATCTGTACTTTCTTTAGCTCATGTCAGCCTCATTGTCTTTACTAATCGCTGCATGCTTGTGTTTGTGACAGGCACATCCCTCAACTGGAGTCCAACACAACTCTGCATGCGGATCCTTTTTGCTTTTATGATGCAGTTTTCTGTCATCACTTGATTTGTGTGCCGTTTCTGCATCAATCAGCAGAGGTTCATAGCTGTAGAGAAAGGCTCCCTTGAAGAAGCTTCCTTTTTATTTAGCGTAAACAGCAGTTCAAGCAGTACGATTGGTGTGGGTCTGGCTGCTGAAAGTCTAGTGGCTCAGGCTTGTGTGTGTCTTAAAGTTCCTCAAAGTTATTCTTCTTTTTCACAGTTATCCAGTCACTACCCGGATGCATTGTAACCGGACCTCACTTCTTGAAAGCTTTGCGACACTAGGCCAAAAAAAAGTACCACTCCACTGACTATATTAAACCTTTACCGTTACGTATTCTCCGCCCGAACTGTCCCTGTTTGTGAAGCCTTCTGACACGGCTGTACATTGAGCCCCATGCATAATCGCGCTCCAACCTGGGCTCCCCAATTTGCAGATCGCCCCTGTGCCCAACAAGCCCCTGACAGGATCTTGCTCCTCGGCCAAGCACCGATCCAATTTTCCAGACAGCGATGGCAGCTCTGTGCCGTGTCCTCCCACTTATTTCCTGCACGAGAAAAATCCCCCTCTGTACCTGTATCCCGATGAAGAATCTATGCTTTTGTCCATTTCCCGCCCCTCAAAGTGTCGATATAGATTACCCGCACTGTAACACATGTGATACACCTCCATGTGTAATGAGCTTTTCTGGTCCACCGCAGCCTTCAAAACTGCCATTATTTCCATGGTTACGCTGGGTCACGCTCTAGCTATTTAAAATCGTGGTGCAAGAGACTTTCAGGGCGTTTCTCTCCAGCGGATTACCTTAAAGAGGCTATTGCCGTGTAGATTTCAAGGGCGTTGAGAGTGATAATCATGGACATACATGGCTCTCAGTGGTAGATTTGATTTGACTTTGAAGAGTGCAATCAGGAGGAGGCCGATGCCACGGTGTTCTAAAGATAATGAGAGGTGCATTCACAAAAAAAAAGAAAAAAAAACACATCTCCAAAAAGACAGGTCTGGAGCTAACCGCTTGTTTCTCTGTGTGTGTGTGTGTGTGTGTGTGCATTCTTTTTGGATAAAGGGGAAGAGGAACAAGCCAGGAGTAGAGACAGCAGACACTCCAGACTCTGCACGTGGGCGAGGGGAGAAGAAAGCCATCAAGTAAGTGCCTGGTAACTGTTCAGGGGGCATCATCGTCTGCTCATTATAATGAACTGCACTCGCTCCAGTCACTTCACAAAAATCACCACAGTGTCGAGGCCTGTTTATTTTGTGAGAAAGGGGTTTGTCAGCAATGATGGAGACGTAAGTGCCTGTTTTTTTTTTGTTTTTTTTCTGTTGGCGGGTGTTGATTGAGATTAGGTTTTAATTGTCAAAACAAAATGTCTTAATTGTCTTCATCTATCATAATTAGCTTAGTACAAATATAAAAATGCAGAGCAAATTTAGACCTGCATCAAGAAACTACTTATTTTTGTAATGTCAAATAGCGTGTGGCTAATAAAACATTTTGCATATTGAAATGAATGTTATTATTATTGAATATAGTACGCTGGCTTATTTCACATGAGGTTCATACAAAAGAGTAAACGCTCAGCCCAATGAATCGAGCTATACGACAAAATGTGTCCATTGTGGCTAACCTTGAAGTGCATGACACCTCAGACAATTATTTTTCCTATAATTAAGACATGGAAATGATCTCATAAAACTAAGTAATAATGAAAACATGTTCAAACATTCTAACAATAAACATCTCCTAAAGGGCCACTTATGTCTCCTTTGGCTAAACCATCGGGATGTAATCAGTACATAATCTTATTCTACCCTTAGCTCGAGACAAGTGTCCTCCTATTCTTATCTTGTTGCTCCTGGGACATGCTGTGGTCCTTGCAAACACATTTGAATCATGTATTAAGGACCTTTCTTGCAGGGCTCATCTCAGATTAAAGCTTTGTATTGTGGTTGTTAACCTGCTCATCACTTCTCTTCTGTATAGCCCACTGTCGTCTCTGCTACTTCTCCCGTCTCGGTGTTCCCTTTGGTTCTGTGTACAGGTGGTTTGAGCTCTGTACACTCCCCTCTCTGTGACTGTGATGCCTGACATAGGCTTAATTTCTTAACATTTTCCTTCTCACCGGCCACAGCAGCATTGGTGTGCACTCTCCGTATCATTTCTGCTTTGACTGTCTGACTGTTTCTCTGCGCTTTGCCTTTTCTCTCTCTTTTGCCGTTTGACCACTGTGTGTGACTTGAATGACGTTTCTTCTGACACTTTCCCCCTCTGCCTTGTATTTTATATGCGTTCATGCATCTTCACTGCTCGCGCCCCCCGAACGGAGAGCAGACATCTTTGTTCCTCTGATGTGTTTAACACGTGCCGCTGTGCTGTGTCACCTCCAACTCGCGCTGATGTTTTCATTCGATTATGATTATTCCTCCTTTCCCGCTCTTTCTATTGTGTCTTGCCACCAGCAGCTTCCTTTCTAAAGAGCTTTTTTGTGAATGCCTCTCTTCCAGACTTTCTCTTTTGATTTGTAAATGAAACCACTAATATGCAAAACAGCAGGTAGAATATTGTGGACTGTTGTGTAAACTGTCATGTGTAATGCAGCGGTAACTGGAGCCCTCGCCGGTGTGTCCACTGAGTCTGCGGGGCTCCTGCTCTCACCTGTCTCTCTCTTTGGTCACAGCGATCTAGACAGAGACTTTTGGAATAACAATGACAGCAGCACAGTGCAGCAGAGGTGGAGCTCCTATCCCCCCAAGGAGTTCGTACTAAACATTTCTCCCTATGCCCCATATGGAGATCCTCGCCTCACACTCAAGTGAGTCTTAGTCTGGTCTGGTAAGAGAAATCCCACTGAGCAGGGCTGTAACGAGGCAGGAGCGCGTCACTGTCATTACACATGTCTGTTAGCGAGCTGCTCTCTCAACCATCGGCCAAAAACTCGCAACGCCTGACAGCTAATTAGAGTCCACGCAATCTTCTTTCATTAACTCCATTGTTAAAGGGAGGGTATTATGCAATGTTGACTTAAATCAGAGTTACAATTTAGTTTCCTCATCCAAAACATTATTGCAGCGGTGTTTTGAAGCATCTGCATCTGTTTGTGCCACGGTGGGAGCTTATACAATGCTCTTCAATGCTCCTCGAGCGGCTCCACGGGAACCAGGAAGCACTTTCATTACCTCTCTATCCACAAAGCTTATAACCTCCATCAGAGAGCACTGACAAGCAAATACATCTGCCGAAGCTTCACTACTGCAAAGCAGCACTGAGACTGTCCAAACATGTTCTCACAGCTGTGGAGGGTTGTTGTGAATTGGAGCAAGAGCAGAGAAGGAAAAGGAGCTTACCGATACTTTTATCGTTTAAGTATCGGTATTTTTTCCCGATACTTTAACAATACTTTAACAATACTTTAACAAAACGATACTTTTTATGTTACCTATACTAAATAAATAATAATAAATGTCATATAGAATCATAAAACAGATAAATCATGTTCCTTACATTTAATTTCTTTTACATTTGTATCATTTATTTTAGGTGAAACTTCCTTTAGCGACAAAAGGGCAAGTTTTGATGACAAACAGTTGTCATTTTTTCGATACCAGTTGTATCTAAACCTTTTTTACGATACCGTACGAGTATCGTTTAATGCCCTGCAAGGGAAATGAGATCAGATTAGATAGTGATCAAGATGTGTTTAAAATGATTGCCAAATATTTGTTAAACGCATAATACCCCCTCTTTGATAATAGGTGCATTTAGATGGCTTTATATGTTAAACGCTATGCGTCATATTAACAATAATGTTAAACACAGCAATAACATGTCAGTCCATGTGCATCCTGGAGGGCATGGACCTATATTCACGATTAGTCATAGAACTCAGCCAAGGAAATGTCAGGCACACATTAGCACGTCCACAGCACAGCTGTACGACTGACTGTGGCAGGAATCGACCCAAAGCCCTGTGGGGCCGTCCTGCCCCCTCACGCACTCTCGCCACCTTTTAATGACCACTGCCGCCTGCTCCTTACAGCCCTGCTGGTCCCACTAACATCTGAACTCTAACCTCTCACCTCTCTCCCATGGGCTGTAACCATGGAGACGGACAACCCTCGGTTCCCTGCTCAAAAAGGCTTTAACCCTCTCTTGTGTTGTTTGTATCCTCCTGTCTGTCTCCTCTCTTAGAGCTCATGTGTTTCAGAGGGTTGACCGTTGCACAGGTTGCAGTGTGTGTGACAGGCTTGTGTGGCTTGTGCTGAATATCTAACATGTCCTGCTCTAACGTCAGCACTTGAAATGTGTCCATCATGTTGAGAGATAAGGTGCTTTACTTGATGCGAGTCATTTTTTTACTCACTGGGCACCTGAATCCAATAAAGCACAAGCAAGGTCAAAGCTATCTCCCCACTGGCTATAAGGCCTCTAAGCCAAGACACAGTGCGACCAGTGTGTGTCTGATAAACTGTCTAATAACTGCTCAGGCTGCTGGTTAAAGTGCCTGGAGAAAGAGGGGGGCACAGTGTGTATGTGAGGGCTTGGATATATGGATTACTGTCTGGAAACACTGCCTAAAGATGATGGCCGCTCATCTGGGGAAATAAGACAAGTTGCTTTGAGAAGTCAATTTTTCATGAAAACCTCCGGATTGCAATTCATACCTACTTAGCCATTTCTTCTGCCCAGTCCAGCAGTGGCAAATAAATAAAGCTCAGTAAACAGTGTTTATGTATTGGCCTTCAAAATCACTTTTTCATAAAGCCAAGGAGAGATTACCTTGTGACACCAGTGCTCCGTTTAACGCCAGAGACTTCTGGGAAATCATTCTGTCTCAACATCAACAGCTTCAATTTCTCAAAAGGCACTGGGTCTCATTCATCAGGTAGGTCAATACTCTGTACTGTTGATGCCAAGGTAAAGAATTCCCAGGAAAAGAGGCATGACAAGTCATCATTTCCATGTTAAAGCAGTACTAAGTAACTTGTTCACCTTAATAAATCCTTTCCGTAGTCCCTCTGGGGGTAATACAAGTGTTAATGGGATGATTGGGGGGTCTTTCATCTCCCCCGGTGTCTGACCAGAAAACCACAATTGCAACTTTGCTGCCACTGGGTAGGTGTCACCAATACACACTAATAGAATCACAAAGAAGAAGCTAACAGGCTAGCTATGATCCTAAATGATAAATCTGTGCATTCTATTCGACAGGTGTAAATTCTTGTAAATACTGCACAGAACGTTCCTCTGCCCTTTTCATTTCAGCGCCCCTCGTCTAGTTTTGAGTTCACCTTGTGACTGCTCGATAAATGAGGCCCATGTCTCCAGTGTTGACCGTTGCTCCTGCCGTGTCATCCGTGCTGTTGTTGTGATTGATGACTTATCCAAATGTACTGTCAGGTCAATTGGTCAGAATTAAATGTGAGGGGTGACCTTCAGCAGCACACTGTGATGTGACTCTGACAAGGCCCCTTTTATCGGGCCAATCCTGCGCTCAAACAGTGTCATGTGAGCCCTGCCACTTTAGTCTCCAGCAGCTGTGTTCTGCATATCAATGTAATGTGCACATGTCACCAGAGGGCACCACTGTGCTTCATTCTGGCTGCTTTGAAAGGTGACATTTCAAACCAAAATGCAGTTTAAAGAGGAACTTTAGTTTGACTGGGCATAAATTCAGCCAGTGTCAGATTGCCTTTTTGACTTTTATTGCTACAAGCCGTGACTTCATCCCATCATTTTACTGCTACTGACTTTAATAGGTGAGCACATCTTGACTTATTACGTCTAAAAATAGAAAGTCATCAGTGTTTTACAGGACATTTAGCCCAGTGTCACTTTGGACGACTTTCAAATTGAGTTGAATATTTTGCTCTTTAAGCTTATGCCCCTTAAGCCCTCCTCAGTGACTTCCTCCTGGTTTCTCCAGTACGGACTCCTGTTCTGTTTAACCCCCATATCCCGAGTGTTGATGGACTCCGGCTTGTGTCTCAACCTGCCCTGCCCTGCCTCCTTGTGGTCAGCCATGGTTCGCTTTGGTGTTGTTGACATTGCTGTGATTTTTTTTCCTGACAATTTCTGGTTTCTTTCTACTCTCCACTCTCTCCTGTCTCCTCGCCCCCCCCCCTGTGCTCCTCCTCGGGGCGCTCTGTGTTTCTCAGTGGGGCGGTGTCGGGGGGTCAGAAGGGGGCAGCGACGGGGCATGGGGATGAAGGGGTGGGTCCTTATCGCAGCGACAGTGTGAAGAGCATGTCGGAGGGGCCCAAGGTCGGGAGGTGGCAAAGTGTCCACGGAGAGAGGGTGCGACCGAACAAGTGAGTATGGACAACGCCTCGTGTTTGTTGCAGAAGTAGCATCAGAAGGTGTAAAGTCTTGGTGAAGCAAACTGGATTCTATGCACTGGATACTTCAGGCACTTCACAGTCTTTACTGGCTTTGGCCATTATTAGCCATTTTAATAGAGCCTGTGGTAGTAATTGGAGCTTTAGCCAACCGCTCTCAAATATAAAAATGGGGGAAAAGTCGAAATGGTAAATGATTTTAGTGCAGGATCACCAAGCGTTTCAACTATAGAGATTCTCCATTAAGGGGCAATTAGACGTCACAGAGAGGCTCATTTAAAGTGAGGATGCTCATGTAACTAACATCGCATAACAATAAATGACCATCAAAAAATACGTATACTTATGCTGTATATCCTTAAATAATATCTCTTTACAAACCTTTTTATTGAGATGCGTCATCTACTATATAAAGCTACTTGTGGGGCGGTTTGTTAAACTAAAGTTGACCGAAACATAAAATAGATCAGATATTTTCCCTATGCGTCTTCATGGGGATGCTTTGCTTTAGTCAACATGAGTTTTACATTAAGTTGTCTTTATTTTGACTATTTTATTTCGATTTCCATGAAAGTTTGTTGCTCTTGTGACATCGGAGCAGACAACATGAACTGTTTCCAGGTATGGCTTTAAATCAACTTTTTTCAGTCTCTTTCAGCTGCATTGCTGGTATGTGGATTGGTTGGAATTAAACTTGATGGGGACAAGTTAACCCTAAACTTAACTCATATCTGTCTTCAGCTTTGAGTCCAGAGCCTTCCTTCAGAGCGCCGATGGAAGTGTGACAGAACGTGAACTTCTGGGCGAGTAACTAAAGCCTTATTGCACCGGCTCAAACCTTCAGCTGACACAGCCGCCCCAGCTGCACACTGCAAAAAAAATGATTTATTTATGTGAAGAACTGCACTGCCCGCAAGTGAAGTTAGAAAAAAAAAAAAAGCCACACAGAAATAGTCTGGTTTTCTGTCGCTGAGTGAAAGACTGCGTCACCGCCTGCTAGCCACTCTCCTGATGAACATTTCAGCAATTAGAATGTGCACAGTTTGCCGTGATTTAGACTATATATTCAGTGCACTGTAAACGACGCGGTTCATTTTCAACTCTGGGTGAATCTTTGCACCTTCTTTTAGCACCTCTTGTGTGTGATTTCTTCCTCCACATCATTACGATCATCACTACCTCACTCCTCATTCTTTTTTGCCCCTTCTATAATTGGAATCTATTTCCAGGCCTTTCATAGTGTCTCACACCCCACTTTTCCTCTCCTCCATCATCACCCTGTCTCTCTTGCCATCCTTCTCTCCGTTTTACCTCAAAGTTTTCACCTATCTACACCTGAGACCCTTTTAAACTAAACACCGGGCTAAAAACATTACGTCATGATGTTCAGCAACAGAGTGATGTAAAGAGGAGAAAGCTCCACTTAGCTGAAGCTCTCTCATGACCCAATTCTTCAAGTCTGGGTTAGTCTGTGGACTCTCAGTGCAGGATATATTTAGAGACAGGGCTAAAATAAAAACAACCGGCTGTTGGGTTCCCACGAATGCAAGTATGTCAGGACTTATGCCGCCAAAAAACCTGATTAAAAAGTGCGGGACAGTTTTTTTTGTTTTTTTACAAAGGGGAGTGGAGGCAAGGGGGGAGGAGAAGGACTTTGGTTGGCTGTCGCGATGTCTCAAGAGAGGTGTGCTTAAAAGACGAAGACAGAAATGAGCCGATTCTGTCAGACATGGAAACTGACAAGTCCAGGCAATGGGCATCTCTCGGCAAACTAAGAAAACAGTGTCAGATCGATCAGGGAGTAAGAGTAAGGCCAGCAAGCCTCGTGGTCACGCAATCCGTACGGTCAACCTCCGCCCTTTGCCCTTGCGGAAGTCTCATTCGGCGGCGGCGGCTCAGATTCGGAAGCTGCATCCGACTCACAGGGGACAGGGGTGCAGCGGGCCCCCATCCCGCGAGCAGCATGCGGCACACGGCGACCACCAAGACTGCACCGGCTACTGCTACTTCTGCTACTGTTGCTACTGCTGTTGTGTCACCGTGCTGTCCGTCTGTCTCCTCTCGCTCCTGCCCCCCACCCCCGGCACCCATCCCACTTCCTCTTCCCTGAAATCCACTTCCTGTCCAGATTCATGTTTTAACCTGACCGCTCCTCCAGTGCCGCCATGTTTGATCTCACCTGATTCTTTGTCTTCCTCTGGTTCCCCTGCGCTCTCCGCCTCTCCGGATGCCTCCGTGTCACCCTCCCCGTCGCTGGTGTCCCTGCGTCACCCGCTCCTCTGCCGGCCCTGGCTCTCCGCGCGCTCCCTGTCCTCCTTGCTCCTGTGCCCCCCCAGTTTCGGTGACCAGGTTTTGTCCTACGCGTCCACTCTAGACCACATCCCGACCCGACCCAGAGCGCTGCTCCGCCAACAGAGCCTCCAGCAGCCTCTCATCCACCCCTCCAGTCACTCGAGCCTGGGACACCCGCCCACCACGTCCCAGAGCTTGGGACAGTTGCACACAGCGCCACAGGGGGACGCTGTGGGCAGAGGGGCAGGTGGGACGGGCGGAGGAGGTGGAAAGGGGGGAGGAGGTGAAGGCGGGGGCGCAGGTGGGAGAGGTGTCCCGCGGGGGGCGAGGGGCAGCGCAGCCACGACCGGATCGTCCCGGTGCAGAGCCGGAGCAGGGCGCTCGCGGGCCAACCCGGGCAGCTGGGACTATGTCATGGACCAGATCCGTAACAGAGGACTCGATGTCAAATCCTTCATGTGAGTTGCTCTCGCTTTTCTCTATCTCGGAAAGTAGTTCATGAATCTGCTCTTGTCACTTACTGTTCTGTTGTTTTGTCACGTTCTGTGGTCCAGGGAAGGATATTTAAACTCCAAGTCTACAACCATTCCAAGTAATGTTATTGCTTTTCTCGGATAGCAAGTTAATTGTTTATAACAGTAGTTGTGGTGGTATCGGATGACGAGCTGAACAGAATAATGAGGCTGCGTTATATAAGGGCAAATTACTTTGTTAATGCAGTTGGGTTTATTAATGTAAATAACCTGTTGTCTTATTGCGGGGGAGATGGATCATTGCTGTCGACACTGATAGTCTTATGGGATATTAGAGAGGATTGATTATGTTTATTAGCTGTCATTAGAGATAGGATTTCAAACAGGCATTATATTCTAATCTTAATTAAAGCTGTATAAATTAAAATGCCTCATAAGCTACTGCCAAGTTTTTTTCCCCTATTTTTAAACCGAATGACATCACGTGTCTCAGAAACGGCCCCAAATTTGGGACATATTGCCTGCTCTATCTGTCCCGTTCTGTGATAAATTGTTTAATGTTTACGCTGTATGCTCTGCTAAACAGTAACATCTGTTAGGACGGCATTCGGTCTGTCTTCTTCAATTGTTTTTTGTTTTTTTTGTTTTTTTGCAGTTCTGAGCCAGTCCCCTGCTCGTTTTGAAATATTCATGAGCTGGTGTCATGAAAGTCACAATACATTTTCTAAATCCGCTGCCGTCCCACTCAATTACATGATGTCATTTCTGAACCGTCCTTGTGAATGACTATTAAATATCAAGCTTATGAGACTAAATGCATCGAGTTTAATCCACACTTCATGAGAATTTGTGACTAGAATGGCACCTTTCACCCGCGTGGAACGTCTATGCTAATCTGCAGCCTGCACGTTTGAACTGGCGTGTACATTGGATGCCGGCATGTGCACCTCGGATGGTCCACGTGTCGCTGTGCACCACTCGCCAGCAGGGCTAAGCAGCGCCTGGGTGTGGATTTGAGTTAACTCTGAAGCATTGATCTTATGTCACCAGTGCCATTACTTTCCCTGTGTGCAGTTACTCGGGGCCGAAAGACGACAGGGCAAACAAATGAGGGAAAGGGCAAGGACATCGTGTGTTTCATTTGCCCCCTGCCTAAATCCTTTGGAAGAAGCTTCAACACCAAAACACATTTGCACACATGATTCGAACCAGGCCTGGACCTACAAGGGCGCACCTTTGAAATGATGGATAGGATAGCTTGTTTGGAGGCTCGTCGATTTTCCTCCCAAGGCGAAAGAACAGCCAAATTGAAGCACCACTTTCTACAAATGCCATGTACAGTTAGTCTGGGGGGATTAGATACAACATCGAATCAAAACTAGAAGTGTAGGAGTCACTTTCAGGACCTTTAGAGTGCTCAACCTCTTAACCCCAACCTTCACCGAGTGCATTTTCTAACACCTCATTTGCTAAGAAGCTAAGACCTACAAAACTGTAGGTCTGAATGGATCTTTTTTCACTTTTTCTTTCCCATCGCTATTTTGTTGGCTTTCCATCACATTTTTGTCAATTTTTCATCTCTTTTTGCCATGTTTTTGCAGCTCTTTTGTTGCATTTTCATCCTTGTTTTCATCACATTTCTGTCGCTTTTCTGTTGCTCCTAGTTGGATTTTTTTGGCTCACATTTTGGTCACTTTTTCATCATGTTTTTTTTTTCTCTTTTGTCGGGTTTTTGTCACTCTTCTGTCACTTTTCTGTTGCTCTTTTTTGGCTTTTCGTTGTGTTTTCGTCGTAGTTTTTGTCATTGGCATTTTTGTTGGTGTTTTCAAGAAGCTTTTAGATTTGGGTAAAGCCAAACTGGAGAAACTGCGCTCGGTTCAGGTGGGGGTTAAGAGGCTCAACAGGTAGTACTTAATACTGTACTTAATGATGTACTTAATCATACATCTCAAAATGATCTTGGTTGGTCAGAGGTTCTTTTTCAAGATTTTTCTTTTTTTTTTTTTACAATTCTTTAGCAGATTCTAAACATTAAGTCACAAAAATAACACTTTCGTTTTCCAAATTCCTCCCTGTGTAACAAACACCGCCAATGAATAAAATGCCCATGGCTCAATGTATGCACGCGCAGACGCCAAGGTCATTGAGTATATTGCTCATTATGGCATATATTAGAGTCTGTTATAGCCCCCATCACTATAAACACGGGATTGAGGTCAGTGTTGTGGTTTTGTAGCTTGTATGATTGATGACTGGGTTTCTTTAGGGACCGGCTTGAGCTGCTGCTGCAGTTTGAACCGTTCATTTTTGTCACAGGTGCCATAAAGATGTGGCATTGCACACACGTTACATCCACTTTGGTCCATTTGATTGAAAAAATATATATATAGATATTCCTTTGAGCTTTTGGGATAAAATTCAATCATTTAACAATGTTCTTTAGCATCTAGTCTGTCTGTTCGTCTGCTTCCTTTATGTTCCCGATTGAAGTGTTCTATCTGAATGGCCACATATAAGTAGAAATAGCTATTAGCTGTTGTGTACCTTCTATACAAGGAGTGTGATTGTGGAAATTGCCTAACAAGCCTCCTTAGCGCGCCGTGGAAAGCTTTTATGCGCCTCGTATTCAGGAGATGAAATTTGGAGGTTAAGGCCACTATCTCTAACCCTCGCGGTGTCATATTTTCTATATCCATGGCAGGTAACACAGTGAGAGTCTTACGGCTTCTATGAAAGAGGGGTGTGGATGACGGGAAGCAGAGAATTAAAAGTCTGGGAAAGGGATTTTGCGAAACAGGGGATGAGGGTAAGAAGGAAAGAAGCAAGGTATGGAGGCGGAGGTGGTGGTGAAGAGAGCAGATAAAATGTGACACGAAGCGAGGGAGCACTGACCCAGAAAGTGGCGACACACACGGCACACCTCGGGATAGTCTGTCACTCAAATAGAAACAATTAGGCCAGATCGCTATAATCGGGCTTAATTAAATGCCTGGATGGAGACAGTACAGTTGTTGTATGTAGGAGAAAGACACACTGAGTAACTGATGCTATAATGCCTTGTAGAGCTGAATGCCACGTCCATTAGCGCACACACACCGGCTCGTTTGTTTTGTGTGAAGTGAACAAAGCCAACACCTGTTCATTAAAACTCACTCATCTTATTAATCTGGCCTTTCACTTCAAGCGCTCTCCTTTGATGATATCCTTCCCTGGACAAGTGCTCTTTGCTGGGTCCTTATGACTTTGTCCCACTGCCTACCGTCCTATGTGTCCTCACGTGAAATGACCTGTCTCTTCTTCTTCTTCTCTCCCCTGCCCCTTTGCACCACACCTCCTGTAAACTTTTTGGTTCCTTGTTCTCGGTTTGTTTTTGTTTTTGTTTGTTTTGGGGTTTTTTGTTTTGTTTTTGTTTTGTTTGTTTTTTTCACGTTCTTTTGTTTTCACGTTTGTGGGGACCAGTGAAGGGAAGCTGGTGGTCCTGGCTTTGGCCATAGGTGTGGCCGAGCAAGATGACTTTGCCAATATCCCTGACCTGCAGGAAACGGCTGCACCCCCACCCCCAGCAGCCAATCAGGAGCCGCCTCCTGAGAAGAGGTACCAGAGAAGTTAGAGACCGCTGTGTGTGTGTGTGTGCCTGCGTGTGTGTGTGGGGATCCTTTCTTCTTACTCTGCTTGAGAGTATAATATAGATAAAGCTGTTTAGATATTAACGGTAAAGAAATGGGCTTATATCATTTCACTTTTTCATTGGTGTCATTTTGGTGTCATCTCTCTATCTATCTATCTATCTATCTATCTATCTATCTATCTATCTATTAGAGATGCACCGATCCAGCTTTTTTGCTACCGATACCGATACTGGGGTTTGACTACTATCTGCCGACATCCGATATATACCGATACGAAGAGACTTTCTTAAAAGTGGCTTTCTCTGAGAGAGAAATTTAATTGACTCTTCTCCATTGTAAGTTCAATAAAGTCATAATTTATTGTCGTGTTACGGGTCAATTATTAATTATATCTATTGATAAACTCTTGGATAAACATTTAACAAGGATCACTGGACTTTTCTACACTAAATATATCCTTGTGTATATGACAGGCTTTAGGTCACATTAATATAAACAGCTCACATAAAGTGATCTGATCATTACAAATATGTTAGATCAGTTATTTCCTAAACTAACTAGTTTTCGTTAGCAAACAGCTTTAGCATGCTATTGCTAATCGCAGAATTTTGCGCTGCGCTCACAAATACTTTTGCGAAGGTTAAAACTAACTCAGCGATTGAATTCTCCAGGTTCTTAGCTTTACAATGATATACAGCATGCCCATGTTCACTAAGATTTAGGTGGTAAAAGTTGTGTTTTTAAGGCGATGGGAGCCAAAACTAGTATCGGTTCAGTATCAGATACCCAATATCGTATTTTTTTCCAGTATCGGCTCCGATATCCGATAGTGGATCAGTGCATCCCGTCTATCTATCTATCTATCTATCTATCTATCTATCTATCTATCTATCTATCTATCTATCTATCTATCTATCTATCTATCTATCTATCTATCTATCTATCTATCTATCTATCTACCTACCTACCTACCTACCTACCTACCTACCTACCTACCTACCTACCTACCTACCTACCTACCTACCTACCTACCTACCTACCTACCTACCTACCTACCTACCTATCTATCTATCTATCTATCTATCTATCTATCTATCTATCTATCTATCTATCTATCTATCTATCTATCTATCTATCTATCTATCTATCTATCTGTCTATCTATCTATCGCCACATTGCACCACTACATTGTGCCATCGTCTCGATTCACTGGCAGAGACCTCCCATTGCTCTTTGTTGTGTCTTCTTTGAGTCTCCCTTTCTTTGATTATTCCTCGTGTGTGTATGCTTTCCTCACTCGCTCATTAGCCGCCTTCAATCACTTTTCCGCTGCCTCCAAAAGTCCCGTCTCTCTCCTCCAACAACAAACTCCACCGGGGGACCGAGAGAGCCTCCTCATTATTCCACAACATGTTAGTCACTTACATAAACGCGGCTAAAAATAAACCGATTCACCGCCAGCCACCTCGCACACTACGAGCCAAAACATATCCACTGATATATACATAAGGATGCTCCGCTCGGGATTTTCTAAAATAATTGGCTCGCTCATAAAGTGGAGCGTACCCGAAACCTAACAAACGGCCAACAAGCATCTCTTCTTAAAGGATTGAGAGATAGCCTCCATTGTATTAGTCCAGCCCTCAGGCAAATGCGACACACTTGATTTCCTCAGCTATCCAATTAGGGACGTTTTGCCCTCACTTTGATTCTGTGGCGAATCGCGGACAATTTGGAGATGCTTAACGGGTTGCACACCTTAAAACAAAATGGCAGCGGAGGTTGAGCAAATTCCGATTTTACTTGTCACGCCAATTATTCTCCATTCGCCGGTGTTTCGTCAATTTGACACATGCTTTCAGACTGGAGCTGGGCTGAGATGCAGATGGTGAGCGCGCAGCTTGTTGACAGTGCACAGCTGCAGCAGTGTGAGGCGGCACATGTAGACTGTACGAGCGGACGCATTGTCAAGCTGTTGTTGTGTCTTAAGATTAAAACACAATATTTTACAGTAATTCGAAATAGATCATCAGCCTCCAAGCAAATATGCCTATAAATAGCGTTTCTGAACATTGACGATTTGATCAAATATAACAAGTGCTTGGGAATAAACTATTGAGAGAGATATCAAGCGGTAAAACAAAAACTAGCAAATGAATTGTGAAAATGTTCAACAGTTGACGATGAAGCAGTAAATGGATAATTTTCCGTGGGTGTCCAATGTAAAGCTTCAAAACTGATTGAGAAAGAAGAGAAACCTTGAGGAGTACCACATTGAAGGAGTGGTCCACCCCAATGGATGGACGGGCTGGACGAGGACTGAAGAATGTAGAGCTAACATCCAGTCCTTGCTGGAGCTTCAGGTGTGAGGGTGTGGGGTGGGACAAAGATGGAGTCATCTATGGTTAGTCATCACTGGGGTATTTATTCTACTCTCTATACAGAGCTATATCTTTAGAAGAGATCTAGACTAGAAGACTTTCAGGTGTCACCTTGCTATATGGCATCTCTGGGATCGTCCTTACATGGTCATCTTTGTAAACAGTTAACAAAAATCTAAACAATTATTCAAAAACTACTTTAACAAATGCTGAATGATGAATATAGTTTTCTACTAAATTAAGATACACAGACATGGAGAGGAGCAAAGTTGTTCAACAGCCCATAAATACATAAATAACGGAGAATGCTAACATGATGCTTCATGTTAGCATTCTTCAAAAGAGTGGAAAATTGTGTTTCTCTAAAGATTCTATTTCCCCCCTCGGCAAAGCCACGCCTCCTTCTATGACGAGATGCCGTCTGTATCCATAGGATGCTAAGAAACAATTGAGGAGAAACAGTACTGCAACTTCACTTATGTTGCTCAGAAGCAGTTATTATTCAGTACAATCAAGCTCATTAAATAGAGAAGTTACCAATTTTAACTTTCAACCTTTCTGAAAATGTACCCTTTGCTACATGAGTCAGAAGAAGCCGTTTCCAGCTCCTGCGAGACGATTTAAATGTGTGTTTCTTTGCTCACTTGGAGCAACAACACACAAAAAACTGTCTTGTTTGCTCCATATCAGATGTTGCCTTCAAGCTTCCTGTGGCATTTTCTCAAACAATGCTGTAATAATGTAATAGCTCAAGTATACACAGACTGCTCCTTACTCCAAGCTGTTCTTCATGTTAACAAACGATTAGCCTTAAGAGAATAATGGTTGTTTACTGCCCATTATAATGACCATTTCCAGTTGTAGAATTCACACAGTGAATAAAGACATCTTAATGTGTGAACAAAGTTGGTCCTAGAGGACACAGCACATCTTTGGATAGATTTTTTACCTCACGTCTATTCAGCACAAGTGGTAGTTTACTGTGTCTGAAATAAGCACAACAGAAATGTTAACGTAACATATCAGTCTGTTGCAATTTATCCTGTAATTCCTCTCCAGGCGCTTTGTCTACCTGAAATGTGAAATATGAAAAAGATTTAGCAGCATTTTAATTTGATGCCAAAAATAGCAAACTCCCCTACTGTGTGAGAGAGAGAAATGCGATGTGTGAAGCCATTTTGGATTTGATGAAAGCGTGGATGTACTTACGTTTACAGCACAGTATTAAGGATGGTAGTTGCATTACTGTAACTACTTCGGATAGAAAAAATAAATAAAACAAATCTTAATTCCTAGAAAGTCCTCACCATGCTCGCTGATATTTACAGTCTTACTGGGCTAAGGTTAGGGTTAAAACTAATCATATCACCATAGAATAAATGTAAAATAAATAAATAACGGTGTGTGTCCTACTATTGAAGACATAATACTCTTGTGTTTCGGTTGAGCTTCAATCCAACTCACATGAAAAACCTTTTTAAAAAAAAATTCTTTGACAACAATTCAAATTGCAGCTTTATTTTATTTTATTATTTTTTTGCAGCACGCTTTATGCAAAATTTATTTTAGGACACAGTTCCCCTTCAAGCTCACCAGGTTAGTGCTTCTTACACTTGCATTATATATAGTAACTCAAAGGGGTAAAAGGTGATTCCTAACCTGTTTGTAACCTGTATGTTCTAAAACATCGGCATTAAAATTATCGATACAAATGCACTGAATGCCAGAAGAAACAGCGGAAAATAGAGCATTAAGCACCAACTTCTACATCATTCTTCTTCAATTCGATGGTAAAAATAGAAACCCCATCCACAGTGTATTAGGGATGCAAGGTGTAAGCTGGCTGAGAGTATATCATTCCCTGTGGTGTTAGTGCTGACTTCACAGATGTCTGGCCATGATTTAATCAATCAGCCTCGTGGCATATTGCTCTTTCTGAGCGGGACTCTCACGCTTTGCTTAAGGTCGGAGACAAAGCCGCCCTATACCATCCATCTCCAGCACAGCTCTCCCTCCGCGTATGGCCATATCATCCTCGCACTGTGCATTTGTGTGTCCTCCTTAAGCCCATCAGTCATTTTCATGCCGTCACCTCTCATTCTATAAAGCCCATGAAGCTGCACTGTTTAAAGCTGCAACACGTCAGTGCTACAGAGCTATGTGCCGATAAACATTAGGCTACAACTGGAGCGTGTGGTTGACTTCAGAGTGAAATATTTCCACTTGTGATGAAAGAAGAGGAGGTGCTTGTGACCTTCATTTGCAGAATACTTTTGTGTATGCCTATAAAGGGTTATCTTGCATGGAGCTGAAATATAGATGCAATCAATATTAGATTATTACGATGTTGCCATGAATGAGTGAGTGAGCGAGTGAGCGAGAGAATGAGTGAGTGAGTGTAAAGAATCTTTGAGTGTCCAGAAAAGTGCTATGTAAAACTGATGCAGTTCTCGTCTTAGTTGTATATAGTAAAAAGAATATGTTGTTTTATGTTCCTGCTGTAGATAGACTGGCTATAGCTTATATACTTATATACTACTAATAGTAATGATACTAGCTGAATGATGACATGTGTGTTTGACTGTACAGTACGTTGGTTCAATTAGATATATTTTTATAGATATTTCCTCTTTCTTTTCTTTACATGTAGTGTAGCTACAGTTGATAGGATCATTCAGGCAGAGAAGAGTGGAGAGAGACATTATTAGAGGTGAACGCATGACCTGACACAGCATATGTGTCGCAGCCTGCAGCCTTAACCACTTGGCTTTCACGCTGCACATTGCAGTAGAATATAGTTTGAGCAATTTTTTATATAAATGGACCAAATGCATTCTAATTTTACAATGCTGTTTGTTGTATTGTATACAGTATATATCATACATATTCCCGTTTGGTCATTTACAAATCATTCATAACATATGCAAGCCAAACAATAACACAATCTGTGACCAGGCATCGGCAGAAGCTAAAGCTTATTGTGCCGGCCCTTAACTTTTAAATCATAAATTCAAAACGTTAATGGCAAGAGATATCCGTTCACAAAAACACATTAATGCACCATTGTTCACACCAGAAGCAAACATATAATTAATATTCATTCTGTCAAATATTTTCTATATATTTTCATTCTGTCGAATATTTTTCCATTATTATTCTCTTATAAATATTTTTGAACTGAAAAAGAGACATAGCTTGTTTTAACTCATCGCAGCTATTTCACAATTTAACTATAGTATGTACATGTGGTTGATTAAATATACATATTCCGCTGAGCTTATGATTACTTTCTTGCTGAGTAAACAATATTTGCAAGCATTTATGGAATTTATTATGTTTAACTTGGTAAATGAACTTTACCAAGTTAAAAATACGGTTGGATTTGTGTCTGTGGCATATGTGGTATATATATATATATATATATATATATATATTAGGGTGGTCCTTATCTCAATTAAAAAAATAAAAAAAAATTTGTGTTGCTCCCACCATCCTATCAGGTACTACCCCATTAGAAACCAATTCCTACCAATTATTTTGCAGATCAGAGTGTATTTAGGGTATGCTCAAGCCGGTTGAAGTTAGTAGAAAGAGAGAAATGCAAGAAGACTGTGTTGTGGCGTCGTACGCGCTCAGTATAAACAGCTGTTAAGGAATGCATTGAGGCTTTCTATCCGGAAAGACGAAGATGCGCCACGCGACGTACTCTGTATGAACAGGCCTTAAAATGAATGTCAAGTCTATGTGTGATAATTTAAATTTTACTTAATTATTATCCCTGCATATGTTGATCATGGGATGCACCGATAACACTTTTTCTAAAACTGATATGAGTATGAGTACTTTGATATAAGTACTTGCCAATACCCATATGAGTACAAGGCATTTTCTTTTCTTCATACTTTTTGAAGTGAAAAGACGGTTTATAGTGCTTCTGGGAGGAGTACCATCACGTGGTATAACGTTCATGAAGCCAGGTGCCATACACCGTGCTCTTTCATGGCACGGCTGATTTACACACTAAAAATGTTTATCTTCCGATATGCTGGCTTCAAACTGACCAACAGAGAAAGACAAGAACTTGGCAACTTCTGTGTGTTGGGAGTATCAGCATACGTCAAGTCATGGTTCCTATCCCATGGTTCCCTGCAGGTGACTTGCATCTGTTGAAGCTCCTCATCGAAATCGGCTCATCATTGTCATTGGGTGCCTTCAAGAAACTTTGTGGTCACCTCTGGTACCTAAGCGAAGAGTTGGTGGCCCTTGCCTTTTTTGATCCAGAATTTGATGCAGCTGAGAAAAGGGCTATGATTAAGCAACTAAGTCACAGTGCACAAAAGGACCCTGCAAAACAAATTGCAATCAACCAGTCCACAATAGGCCATACTAGGCGAACTTCGCGTTGTCAACGATACTGCCGAATGAGGAGTCGCACTGAAGCAGGAGTACGATGCCTTGATTAACAAGGATGAGAAACAGACACAGTTTGTCCTACAGGTCGTCACAAAACACCGCACACTGTATCTCGATTCAATGAAGGCAACAGTGATCAAGGGTCTTGCTTCCACGTCATCAAACGACACATAGAGCGGTGGAGCTATGAACATCTCGCAAGCAAACTATCACTGACATGACATTGCCAATCCTTGAGAACACTGCCTATAGCTCTTTAACTCATCGACTGCCAGTCATTTTCAAATCAGAGAGCTCCCCACTGCAAGGGGTTTGTCAGGATTTTGACTGTTTTTTCAAGACCCACAGAAAATTTAGGTCTGGGTCTATTTATTTATGGTTTATTTGGTAGGGACAGTGCAAGTTAATGAACAAGCCACACCGGATTGTAGCCTTAGGCTAATTTTCATCCGTCGTCCCCCATGTGCACTCTCAAACACACTCTCATACATCCTGGCCTAATGTACATGTTTTTAGTGGTAGGGGAAACCGGAGTACCCGGAGGAAACCTACGCAGACACGGGGAGAACATGCAAACTCCACACATAAAGGCCCCGTCCTTGGTGGGAATCGAACCCGGACCTTCTAGCTGTGAAGCACGAGCACTAACCGCTGTGCTACCGTTTTGTGTCAACACAAAACCCACCAAAAGAAATATTAGACTCTCTTCTTTCATCTAAAAAACGAGTATGTTTGTACCTCTTTCCATTCTTTAGTAATTGTCCGTCGAAAATAGGTGAAATCATCCAAAATGCTGTTTTCTGACCAAAAAGCTGAGAAAACGAAAGAGCAATTCTGCCACCTAGTGACTAAATAAAAGAACTTGTAGTTCTTTTATTTAGTCACTAGGTGGCAGAATTAGGCATCACAACTAAGATTTTAACTCCAGACATGCTCAAGGCTTTCCTGCAACTGTTCCCATTGAAAAACCTAATTGACGTCTATAGACGTCACTGGCAGTCAGCGATCGGATTTCAATTGACGTCTATAGACGGCATTGGTTAATTACTGATGACTTTAACAAGCACTTTAATTGTCATTCTTGTGTTTAACAGCAATATATATTAAACATGAAAACATGAAAATGTTTGTAATTTCGCCTATTATTGAAACTTGAGTCGCTTTGAGCATACCCTAAATATTGACCAATCATGGAGATATTTGGTACCAACTAGTTTCTACTAAGGGAGAATCTATTGGGAGGGTGGGAGGATGAAATTTTGAAAGTCAGAATTTAAGGACCACCCTAATATATATATATATATATATATGCCACAGTTATACAATACCTCCTTTAACTCGATCGATAAAAGTCGCTCACTCACTAGTTAGCGCCTCATTTCGACTCCCTATAGTGCTGCACGTACTGTCGTTGCCGCGGGCGATGGGAAGGTGTTGTGCATGATGGTCGCTGACCTTGTGTGCGATCACCGGATAAAACGGTGGTCATTTGTTTTTGAAGTCAGACGACAGCGGCAGACTGACAGTCACAGCAGCATCTGAGAAAGTCACCCGACTTCTCAGACCAAGGGCACACATTTACTGAGACATGTGATCACCTCTGAATATCAACTCACTGAATATCATTGCAACAGGAAGGGCATCTGAAGTAAGCCCAGCACAGCACTATTATCTGTCATGATACATTACATAACAATTATGGGTTGATACAAATGATATAGCAATTTCAGCATATTGTGATACAGTAAGTATTACAAGTAATTGTTTTCAAGTATTGAAATACTTCACCCTGCATGAATTGAAAAATAAAGCATAAGTTGAGTTTCCAAAAGTTACAAAACAAATGTTAATCTGACATTTGGTGAAATATTTCAGAAAGTTCTTTGATGGTTCTTTCAGTGCTGGCAGCCACAGCAGCCTCATTGATATACTGTACATGATGCCATTAAAGTGCCATACGAGTTCTCAAAACAATAGGATACAACAAAGTGTTTCACAATATATCACAAAACAGTTGATTTTCCTAGTTCTGTTAATTAATCATTCAAATGTATTTTAATTTCGAACAAAAACAACTCTACAGTGCACTTTGTTTTTTTGTTTGTTCTACAAATATATAAGTGCAACCACAGCAGTAAAAAAAATAAATTTACAGGTTGTTTTCTATTCTTTATTTCCCGCACCCAACCCCAATGCTCTACAAGTCACTTAATTAAGAGGTCTAAGTGCTATGTTAACGCCTCATTGGCCCACAACACTATTCTATTCCGACTCAGCGAGCACATATACACTGTAGGTTCTCCTCGAGTGTTGCTATGAAGACAATCCTCCTCCCGAGAGCTTTGAATCTAGACCGCCCTTTGATCGACAGGATCATGGGCCAATCAGCGCTCCACTTTGTAAAAGGCAGGACTTCTGGTGCCCCATTAACATTCAAACCACTCGCCTGTGGTCCTTCAATAATTCATCCATGCGTGTTACATCTTTTTTTTTTGTAAGCCACCGCAGACTTGTTTTAGAATGCCTATTTGGGATATTAATAGATCCAGATGTATATTGCTCATGGCTGAGAGATGTGATGCACTCAGAGAAGAGCTGGCTGCCAGGGAGCATCTGCTAATTGCCAAGCGGACTTTTACAATATTTATTACCTTATTACTGTGCCTAAGCTGACATTAAAAAAAAAAACAAGACAAACACAGAGAATGGTGGTTATGACCTTTCTATGCAAATCGATATAAATTACTTTTATTTTACAGCAGGGTTAGTCCTATCTGCGTCATTTTCAAGATTTGTCATTAGATTTGCATTATAGGTCAACCCCAGGTCGTGCTTGTGTTAAATGGTCATCGGCAAACAGTTTGTAAAAGAAATAATGGTATTCTTGACGGTTTGGGAGTTGTTATCAGCAAGTGTGTTTGTACATAAACATGTAAATTGATTATGTTCTGCCTCGCTAGTCTGGCACGCTTCTCCTCCTCTCGTGATGGGGGCTTTGGAGGCCCGACTAATCAGCTACGTTCAAGGGATCCAGTTAAGACTGAATCCCCGAGGCCTCGGTTCTCCCTGCGGCCATCATCCCGGCATCACGGGGGGGGGGGGCACGCAGTACATACAAAGAGAGGGGGTAGATGGAACCGAGGCAGCAGAAAAGAAGCAACAATCAGAATCCATCCATCCATAAGTCTGAGGAAGATGAGAGTGCGGAGAGTGCCCTGTTATTTTAAGAGAGCTCTTTTGAAGTATGTAGTCCATTGTTGAATGCTGGGGAGATATGGTTTTACATATGCATCTGACATGTTTCATAGCTCCTTGGTTTTGTTTTGCTGAGCCGAAGACGTCTAGCCTTTCAAAGAACCAATGACTATATTATGTCTAGACAATTGAGGCATCAAGTATGAGCATTTCATCTCTACACTGCCTTGGCATGTAGATAGGATCTGCACAGTGATTTATTTCTGCACTTTGGAGCACATTGCCTCGCCATTATGTAAAAAGTAAACAGACACAGTACTGTACCTGCTCTTTCCACTCTGTGTTTTTATAACCTTGTATTGGTTTTCGGCTGTGAAAGGAACATCTAATTGCGAAGAGTTCTGTGGGTCCATAAAGGGAGATAAGGCGAACTCAACTGTACTTCTGGTTCATAATTGCTCAGGGATGTTGTCTTTGTGCTTTCTCAAAGTTGTAGCCTTTTTCTTTCTCTCGACAACAACAAGGCATAGCAGCTGACCAGTATACAGTCGCTAGTATAGGAGGCAGGTGGATTGACATTAGGCTGTTGCTTTCTTCTTTCTGCAATGGAAACCCTGCAAACGGTGCTATTTTAAACTCCGGGTCCCTGTGTGCAGGATGTAACTAGTTAACAGCAAAGGCATCCATCCATATTTATGCGCTGCAGCAGACTTCTTAGCCCGGGAAGAGCTAAGCAGAAGCCCGTATGACTGGAGTGTGAATGTCCATGTTTCTTGTGATGATGCGAGGAGGAGTTACATAAGCGACTTTCTATGTGTGGAAAAGTATGTATGCTCTGGCTCCCTGTGCGGATGAAAGCGATGAGTGTAAATACTGCACTACAGAACGGGGAGCGCCCGGGAAAGTGTGACATGTTGCTTGTTTGTTGGGGTGGGCCGGGGAGATTCTGGGGGGGGTGGCCTCTCTTTCTCGCGTCTCTCTCCAGCCTAGAAGTGGAGTGCATTTACCCCCCTCCCCAACCCCTTCCTTCGAGCGCCCGCTGGCCCTCGGTCAGGTAACAAACTCAGGATAGTATCACAGGACGGTGAACCCCAAAGTGCCCCGCCTGCCTCTGTGTGTGTGTGTGTGTGTCTCCGCGAGGCCCTCACTCGTCCCTGTCATCTATCCGAAAGCCTCTTCTATGTCTCACTGTGTTTGCCTGTTTGCTGCACCCCTTCCCCAGTCACCCCCATCACCGCCCCACCCCTAAACACATATGTATGCTCTATGTTTCTGGAGCCGTTGCTATGCCAACAGCCCACTTTTTATGCCTTGCTGTGCCCAAATGTAAACTTGTGCCCACTCTGCCCCCCACTGGTCACTGTAGCACACTGCAGGCTTCCGAGCACCCGTTCGAACCCTCCAGGGGCCGGACAGAAAAAGCACTGGCACCAAAACATAGCAGTTGTAGTGTTGCCATCTGTTCCTAATATTAATATGGCTTCGACTGATTCAATAACTCTGTGAAGCCACGTATGATCTGGGGGAAGCAGATAAGTGTGTGCACTGGGCTGTGGAGCTGTGTTAACCTCCTCAGGTGATACAGGCTCTCACCTGAGAATGACGCCAGTACAAA